>NC_079302.1:4696421-4999963 GCF_023638135.1 Falco biarmicus | reverse complement strand
TATTTTCAAAGTGCCTTTTCAAAGCATACTGCTTTCCACCCCGCTTCCATCAGACTTTTACTTTGATGGGTGCATTTTTAGTATCTGAATGAAGTCAATGGGAACGTAATGTATCCGTGCCTTTTTTTTTTTTTTTTAACTTTCCCTTGATAAACCAGTATTTCACTGGAATTAGCCCACAAGAATAGTGCTTAAGTTTAACATGGAAAAAATTGTTCGACAGGACTCACTTTGGGTCTTACACACTGTAAAGGAGGTCATATATTCAAAAGGAATCTAAATGCTAAGACTTACCAGATAGGACTTGTATTATGCTCTTGACAGGGTCTATTTATGCCTCAGTAAAAAAGTTTCTTGCCGATTAAAGTTACAGTAACTGGTACAACCCGTCTCTGGGTCTATTTTTAAGCTGCATAATGTACTGCTCAATATCCTTTCATTATAGCAGAGATTCAGATTTTATCTGAAGAACATGTCTGTGTGTGAATGTGCTGCAAGAGCTGCAAATCTATAATCTACACCAGATCCAGGGTTTTTCTTCTATTGCTTTTTAAACCAATTTGGTCTGGTCCCTGAGTTGCAGCCCCCGGTAAGTGCATGTGACACCATCTGGTAGCTCAGTGCTGATCCTAGACCTGTGTGAAAGCCATGAGCAGAGGTTTAAAACGGTGATGTTTTGGTTTATTTTAGCAAATGCCCTTTTGAGACATTGAAGATGCAGAGTAAAGTTTTCTGGGAAACCTCCTAATATGCCTCTGTTCAGCATTTAGCAGCAGCTCTGTAGATCCATCCCCTACTCAACGTCATATTAAGTGTGAAAAAACTGCAGATAATTCAAATTTGCAACATTTGGGTTTGAAGGTTGAGCAACCACCAGTAGGAGTGTCTGGGTGATCACTGGAATAGCAGCATCTGTTTCATAATAGTTGAAATGCATTCCAGTTTAAAGAAACAGGAGTGACTGTTACTTAAATTCGTATTTGGATCCTGAATTTCCCAGAAGTCCTAGAGGTATCTGGAGATAGATTTAGCCTACAGCAGACCCCTAAAATGTTTGAAAACTGAGGTTATTTTAACACCTTTGGCTCCTTCATCTTGAAATATCTTTCCCTATCCCTATCATTTTTCTTCAGGGTGAAAAGGATTTGGAAAAATGGGGAGTTACTAGTGGAAGAGAGGCATAGCAAGGATTTTGTCTGAATGTCGTGAGCCTGGAGGTCTAAGGAAGTCATGTCAGCAAGTAGTTTTCTGTCTTTTGTAGACAAGCTATCTCTATCAGTGAACTTGCACCCTTACGGGTCTGCTGTCTGTAATGGTATAATGAAAGGCTGGAAACCTCTGGGGCAAGAGAAGTGACCTACAGGAACACCAAGTGTAAATGAGGGGCTGTTTGCACTGATTTTGTTCCATTGTGAGCAGAACAGAAGGGAGGTTGACCTGCCTTGCTGCCATATCACCTGAGTGAGCCAGCAGAGCAACCTCGTTCTGTAGGCTGTCCAGGCAGAACCTTTCACGAGTGCTAAATTTGCATTTCTTTACAAAATGTTCTCTCCATATTATTTTTGAATATGCAATTACATGGCAAGCATACTTGTATTTCTCTTGATGAGAGTGTTTACAAGACTAGCATTTGTGATGCCTTTAAACCTGAGATTCTAATCTAAAATCTAATTTTAGAGCTGATTCTTGCTTTCTTCTATGAAACCTGGTGTTGGCAATTAGAAGGTGGCCTCAGCTTCAGCTCGCAAAATTTAAAACAAATGATGCGATTCATTTAAAAAAATAAGGAAATGTTATTTTCCCCTACTTTATCTTTCATGCACGCATATTCTTCACTGTGGAGTCCCACTAATAGTAAGCACGTTATAAATGAAGTGTACTCACCAGGTCCCAGCTTCCAGCTGAAGGGTATTGTATGGGGAGATAGAAAGGGGGCACCTCAAGTCAGGATCCCAATCAGCAGCCTGATAAAATGGGCATTGCGTGACTACACCCTGTGGCACCCTGGGGCTGTAATGAGTAACGAGGGTCTGTGGCCTGCAGCCCTCGGACTTTGCTGCTGTCCCCCAGCAGAACTGGTTGGTGGCACTGAGCAATGCTGGGCATACTGGTCATCCATAAGGAATAACAAGCCCCTGCACTCCGGGGCTGTCGCTGTGTCCGGAGGTGGGGGGGGAGGGGGATGAACTTGCATGTGGAAGCCGCTGTCAGGATTCACCTGATCTATCTCGATACCGCCTGATGTGCAGGAGCTGGAGACACGGGGGGAAAGGTTAAAGACTCGATGCAGAATGTCAGACCTTTTCTTTGTGTTTGTCCTTTTGCCAAAACAAATCTAGCGCTGGAGAAAGCTGTCAGCTTCTAGTGCTGGAGAAATATGTCTTTTCTAGCTACAGCTGTTACGGGAGGATCCCCTCGCTCTTGTTTTCTCACCATATCAGTCTCTCTCTCAGATCTTGTTTTTAATGAGATTTCTTGCTCCACAGAGGTACCGCAAAAGGCTGTTGGGCTGAAGGTCTTCACACTAGATTACGCATCAATAATTCACACCCATTAGCATTCATCCACATCACTGCCAAGGTGGTTGCTCAACTGAACTTATTTCTAACTACCTTTTTCCCCCTTTTATTGTCCTCTTTTCCACTCTACCTTACTCCCTTCTTGAAAAGACCCTCATCTGTACCAGCTGCCCCTTCCATTAAGTTCCATGGGGAACACTGACCACTGCTGTGGATATCGTGCGTGACTGAACCACTAAGAAGAAGAAGAAATAGGCTATTGCTGAGCACCCTAGCTTTGAATCCTGCTTTAGGGCCAGAAGTGGTTGTGACAAGGGGGGATTCTTAGCAGTATTGTTCATGCCTCTTGGTCATAAACCTCGCAGCAGCAGGTCAGCCTGGACCAGCTCTGGGACTTCCCATACAGAAAGCACTGGCCTCTATCAGCTAAAATAGAAATATTTCTAGTAAAGGCCGGCCACTTGTGTTGGCTTTCCTCTGTTCTGGAACATGATCATATATTGTAATCTTAAGCAGGGAAGCTTTGAACTCGAGAGCTGATAATGGGAGGCACGTCCTTGTTTATGGCCAATTTCTGAAGAGGTAATTGGCAGATTATTGCTTTGCTCTGCAATCATTCATTGCTTAGCAGTCTGCAGTGGTAAAAATATGCTAAAGCCATTCCCGAGTTTTCTGTGAGGACTTTTCCATTTGTGAACTGTGACACTTCAATGGAGGAGAATCTTTAGGTACTTTTTCTTGTCCTTACTATCCACAGTGCACCTCACTCCGCAGAAAACCTGTCTGCCTACACCTTGCTTTTTCTCATTTTTAGATTACTGTCTCAGTAGGGTGCATTCTCTTGAAACAAACCTTGCATGACTGTAAAGATAAAGTATGTATAGGAACGTTAAAAATTGTTTGGGTGGGTCAGTTTATCACGAGAAGCAGACATTTCCTATCCCTCCAGTACAGTGCCAGCAATAAAGCCAGCTCTTTTGACTTTGCCAGTGACCTACTGAATGACTTTATCCAGCAAGGACACCAATTAGCAGTAGTTTAGTCCAATGGGATTGCTAGAGACTGCTAAATTCATGTCATGTATGCCTCTGAAAGGCCAGCACCAGCCTGTCCTTGCTGGGTTGGGTATGAATGGGCGTACGAAAGGTGAACTATTCTGTATTCTATTACTTACTCCCTTGGGCCACACAGTCTTCCCTTGTAAAGCTGAACTTTAAATATGATCGTTATTAAGGCTTGTCCAGGCTTGAGATTCAGCTCATATAAATTCTGACAGGAACAAATGACTCTAAATTGTGACCAAATCTTTCCTTCTCCCCATTCCCTTGCACTTCCAGGTCTGCTGTTTGAAGAGGAAATTCAATCCGAATAGCTCAGGAAGATAAGCAGCTGCTTTAAAACAAAAGTTTTCCAGTTCTCTTCCTAATACCAAAATTTACTGCAACGTGCTGTGCCACCATTGAAAGCAACATGGTTGTGACAGACACTTTTCTATTTCAAAAGTGACTCCTAGAGCAGGTAACAAGTGAAGGGGAGTGGAGCATGTCAAGCTGCATGCAGAGCTCAGTGGAGAAAACAACACGGTAGAATTCAGTTTCCTGGGTAAAAGCTCCATCAGATAATAGGACAAAGTGTGGTGGAAAAGCAGGTAGACCACGACAAATCTCTAATCTGTATTAGGAGGCAGCTAGATCTGAGAGTTAGGACACTAGGCATCTGGGACTCTGGGATTTCTGGCTATGCTATTCAAGGGCATGTCATTTCCCTGCTTCATCCCTGTTCTGCTCTACCTTTTTTTTTTTTTCCCCCCCTCTTCATGTGTCAAGCACGAAAGAGCAGTGACTGTGGGTACTGCAAAGCTGGATTAATGTATGGTCTGACTTCAAATCAACTGATTGACTCAAACTCATGTCAGAGAGCTGCAATCTGTTCTTTCAGTTTGAAACAGCACATGCAGAATGGCAAATGAAAAGCAAGGGCCAGGAGCGGGAGCCTACTGCCACCAATTCTGGGGGTAAGAGGAGTCACTAACTAACACCCTCGCCTATCCCAACTCTTCTTTTGTCAGGAAGCAGCAGTAGCCAGTCAGACTTTCCATGGGTCCAGCACAGGCAAGGCTGGCAGGCAGCCCATGGCCGTTTTGTTACCCACAGTAGCCTGCTGCTCAAGGCAGCCGCCTGCTTTGCCTTACCTAGGGCTGGCTGTGAAAACACACCGCTGTGAAAGACAGCCTGCATAGCACGTTTGTCAGTTCAATTAAATTAGCTTTAAAAGATCTCTTATGTTAAATAGATGCAGCTTTCTTACACGTTCAAGGACTGTGTGTACAGCATCTAGCCTGCCAGGCTCTGATCTCATTGGGGATCTTGAAGCAGTATCTGGAGCTAGCTAAATACAATTTTACTTAGGCTGAAACAACATGCCATTTGACTTAAGACAGTGCTACTCTGCAAAGCTGCATGAGGCTGCTATTAGTCAATGGCCCTTGTGAAAATACTCAGTGATGTTGCAGAGGGAAAGAGGATAAAACCAAACTGTCTTGTGCCAAGTGATAAAACCTTTTGCATATGGTTATACTACTATCCTTTGCCCTTATAATGCCTTTCACAGAAGGATCTTGAGACATTTTCCAGACGTTAGTTAATTAATCTCCATAACATCCCTGTGAATTAGGTGACTTATCTACTATTTTACAGATGGGTGAACTGAGGCGCATAGAGGTTAAGTGTCTTTCCCGAAGTTAAACAGTGAATTAGAGGGAAATGCTAGGAGTAAAATGAAGGGCCACAATTCTGTTTAACAACCCTGTTCTCTCACCAGCACTGTGGCTACCCGAGAAAGCTACCTCCCTCTCTACACCGTGTCCTGTTTAAAAGGAAAGTGGTTAAGTTCAAATATTTCTGTGGGTGTTTGCAAAACATTAGCTCATTAGTAAGTATTTTACTTGCAATTTAAATACATGACATGGATTTTGGGGTATTAAGTGAAAGATTGTACTACGTGAGACAGTGATTTCTTATTTGAAGCCAATTAAATCCTCCTCACAGGGGGATAAAATTGAGTTTAAAGACACCAACTGCATGTGTATGTTTTACCATAAAAGTACTAACACCTCAAACTGAAATGTATATTTCTGAATGGCTTCCAAGTTTGGCAATATAGGCTCCCTTGTACCTTGGAGAAATTGATTTTCTGCAAATGTTCAGCAGATATTTTTTATCATACTTCCCGCTGCCCCCCATCAGAAAAAGGGACTACTTCATTGCTTCGTATTTAAGCAGACACTCTGGAAGTCTGAGAATACATGTTTTCTATTTGCAACTTTGGACAACCTGGGGAAAGGAGGGAGGTACTCGCCACCTGTCCCATGTGGTGTAGCCCGTCCAAATCAATAAACACACCAGGAAGGGCAGCAGTCTTGTAGAGCACTGCAGTTACAGTCGCCACCTGTTTTTTGGCAAGTACTATATTTACTGGCATAAAGCCCATTCATCTTTGAAATGCTCCAGCTGCTGATGATCTATTCTACTTTAATAAGGTGTTTAAAAATCTCCAGCTGTTTATGAAGAACCAGCGCAAAGGAGATGATCTATTTGACAGGCAGAACGTGAGTATGGGCCCCACAAAAACACCATTGTGACTTTGGTGATTAATATTGACATGTTGAATTTGGCAGCTCTTACTGAAGCAATCTACTGCCAGATGGTGGAAGAATGGAGGGAGGCTGGAAGGGTAGGCAGAGGGACTTTCCACCTGCTGCTACCCAGTCAGTAGTCGCAGTGGCTGGCACAGCTCGGGGTGAAGAGGAGGCTGGAGGATAGTGCTACTACATGATGGGCTGAGTGGGAGGCACATTCTGGTCCTACATCCCATCTTTTGTCAACGGCAAACCTAGGATAGGTCATCAGTTCTTCTTCCACAAGGGAAACAAGCATCCATGGCCTCCTTCCAACCCGCAACAAATTACCTTTGTTCTTCCAATTAATTTAGCCTTCTGCTTAGTGTGCAGCAAATGTACAATTATCTCTAGAAATACAGAAATGTTATTTCAAAAAACTGTTTGAAATATCCCAAAGAGGCATTCCAGTAGGCTTTACCCTGTATTCTTTTATCTCCATTCCCACTTTAATTGCCAATGAGGCTCCTTGTTTTATACTATTTTATGGAGCTCTTCTTTCCTTTTCTGCTGCTATTAGAAAGTGGCTGATGTGGAAAAAACATGGAAAGTGTCATGAGAAGAATCATAGTAGAATGAGTTCATTTTGAAAAATCACTATTCTGAACTAAAGTGGAGTCTTGCTGGTTTTTGGACTGAAACACCAAAACTTCAAGGGACAGGGATGAATTCTGATCAGCAGAATGCTGAATCTGCTATTCTTTTCTCTTCTTTTTTTTTTTTTTTTTTTTTTTTTTTTTCTTGGGGAGATGGGAGTACCAGGGTGGGTGGAACATCATCTCTCTTGACCATGTATTCTCTTATAAGAGTGGAATAGTGCAGGTATAAAAGTACAACTAAAATTTGACTTTTACTGTAATCAGAAATTGTGCTTATCCGGTGATTGTCAGGATGGGGTTTGAAATTCAAGTGAATATAAGAAAGTAAGTTGTTACCTTCATCCAAAAGTGAGATAACAGTGTGATCTGTGGCTTTCATCTGCAGATTCCCTGCCTCACCATCCCTGGAATCACGGGTCTTTAATATTCCGATCTGCCACCTGAGCTGGGGGGAGAAGAAGGACATCAGTAATGGACCCATCCATCCCATCTCACTCATGGTCCCAGCCCTTGAGAACAAAAAGATTTATTTCCTCACATTGTTCTGATTCTGTCTCATTGAAGTGGGTTGTTTCTGATTTGTGCTGGGATAATAAAAGAGAATAGGATTTTTGCAGAGGAACACAGAGATGCTACAGATTCTTGCTGTGCTTGGAGAGAAGTTTAAAATGTTCTATATCTATTCTTGTAGGATAAAGTGGGCCAGGAATGCTGCTTCCTATTTGGTCACCAACATAATCTCATTGCTAAGTTTCTGACCAATTTCTTTTTTCAGACACCAGATTTATGGTAAGTAAAATGCATTCTGATTGTTGCACTACTTGTCTTCACTTTTGCAGTACCTTCCCACCCCCGTTACATCCCTAAAACCCTGTGCACGTATGCCCACGTGGTTTTATCCATAGCTGATGTGCAGCATATATACTGGGATGGAATACTGCTGATAGCATTTAAGTATGAAGTATTTAAGACATGAAGTAAAAGACGTGATTTAAGACTTGAAGTAAAGAGTACCATTCTGTCCAGTTTTAACGCCATAGGGAATCTGGTTGCAATCTGACCCCATCCTGCAATAAGAGGGTCACGGTCCCCAAGGTGCTACTATGGAAATGCGTCTGTCTGTCTGTCTGTCTCTTAGACTGAGGTCGGAGAATGACTTCCCTTAGCAAAGAAACAGCTGAAAACAGGGAAGCACACTGTGAAGGAGACTGGCTGGGAAAAGCTGAAGGACTATGTCTTCATTTGCTTAATTATGTAACTTGTAAAATGCCTCCCGTAAGCCTAAGCAAAATGTATTTGCTGTCTGAGACATCTCTTCATCCCCAGTGAACTACCAAGTGTTACACTTACACACCCAGAAATCACCCAGCACAACCCGGAATACAACTCACTGCTGGGCTGGGAAGTGACCAAGGAGTTCAGGACGGGAAATGAATGATGCCCTTATGCCCAATTTCAACTTCACAGGAATTTTGGGAGGCAGATTGTCAATACCCAGCCTGCCACCGGGTCATTGGGCTATCAAGCCTGGAGTTGAAAGCACCCTGGATCCTGCCATCTGTTAATGCCTATCAGCGGCACTTACTGCCACGGTACCTGAGCATCTAATGGCTACAAGGAGCAAGGATCTCAGCTGTCCTCATCCAGAACCTGATCCTTCCCTTAACGCCGCGCTGAAGCGTGGCTTCATTACAGAGGGTAGAGTGCCATCTGCTGAATCAGGCTGACAACGTGGGTTTGTGCCTTCCTCAAAAATGCGACATGATCTTGTACGTTTATCGATTCATCCCAGTGCTCTCTGCTGCCTGTTCATTTAAGACAGCACTCTCCACTCCTTCGGTTCGCTCTGACTCCTCCTGTACGTTCTGCCTAGAGCTGCATGCGCTAACGGTAAAGAACGGACAATAACAGCGTGAGCAGTGCAGAACAGTCACACGAGCGATTTCCAAATCACGTTATTCCAACCACTTGTCCGTGTCGTTTTGAAGACTGTTTGACAGGCTTCATATAAAATGTCTAATCTTTATCCAAGTCTCATACATGTCTATCAGCTTTTAGGCTCTTTTACAGTTGTGTGGCTCTCGAACTCTTAGCTGTTGTGAATGATTATTGTATATGCCACTTGAAAGCCACCCAGTCATACTGACAAACGTGTACAGAACGTGGCTGTTCTGAGAGAGGAAGGGAATGGGGAATCCACTTAGTGGGCCAGAATCCTAAAGTAAACAGACAAAATAAGATTGAGTCTTAACTCAGACAAACATTGAGGTTTTCTGTAGCTAATTAATTAATTAGTACAGTCCCGGGTGGTTTTCAAGGCTATACACACCTGGTTATCTAAGGGGAAAATGGATGAGATTTGCTGTTTTCACGTAACCGGGGAGGTTGGCTGTCCCACAGGCTCTAGGTCTGACAGTTGTAAATGCTTTAGCGCTGCTTCACTCCTTTCCTTCAGGCAATAAATCTGTTCCTGCTCCTTGGAACAGGAAAAATCAAGGGATTGTTCTCGCTGTCATCGCAAGGCTCTGGCTCCAGTGTAACAGCTGCAGGTCTGTAGGCTGTTGAGCTACCTGGTGAAAGGCTGCGGACACAAGGAAGTTTGGCTCTGAATCTTACCAAAATTCAGGGGCTTGGCTGGGTCTGGCCTGGGTGTCTGCTCACCCATGTGATCTCTTCAGAAGCTCATCAGTCCCAACAGCTGTACCTGAAAAATGGTAAAATCAAAACAATGGCAAAAGTAGATGTTCTGTGCAAGCCAGCTTACACGGACTTTCAAAAACCTGGGCTAATTTCAAAGTGAAGCAAAACTTCAGCTGTAATAAGCTCCTGTAATAGAAATATAGCACCAGTTCAGAGACATCTGCTCAAAAAAAAAACATATTTCTGCTGCTGAACCTATAGACATATTTCCTTTGTTAGCAAGATTTTTGCCACTCAGTTGACAATTCAGTTCTATGTACTAGAGACCAGTGGGAATGGAATCAGTTAACGTTACCGTAAGACAGGATTTGACAGCCCTTGGAACAAGTAAGACGGGCTGATGTGTAAATAACAATATATATTTGGGTGAGGATTAGAGGAATTTTAGTCATGGATCCAAATTCCTTAGGTAAATAAAAATTCTAGTGACATTTGTACAACAATTTTGAGGAATTATACTATGCATATTTAGTTTGTGTTAAAGCTTAACATGTAGGATCTCCTACACCAGTACAAGTGCCTTGTTTAGCATAAAGAAGTTGACCTGCTTGACCTGTTCTCACTGTTTCTGGTCTTCCACCTTGGCATGCATCATGCAAAGCCCAAAGAATTACAGGCTGAACACCATCCTTGAGGTTGGCCCAAGAGGATGGTCAAGTGGGAGTGCTCCAAAATCATGAAACCTCACTGAAATTTCTATCACTGAGCATCTGTAAGAACAGTTCAGCTAAATCTGTCAGACTTCATACCATAGTTATGCTTTGGAGCAGACTGAGATAGCTGATTTCTCAAGGTATTTTCTAGTTTTTTTCTATGATTCTAAAGACAGAATCATAGAAAAAAGAACCAGAACCTTGATATGACATAATTGTGGTTAGCAGTTCCAATTTCCCATTTAACAGAAAGAGATTTCAAGTAGTCTTGCGTTCCGTGGCACACAGCCTTTCCCAGTTTTAAATAACATTTCCAGTAATTGTATATTTATGCTATGCTGTGTGTGTTCGCCCATCACCTTGGAGTTGCAGATACTGTTTGTGGTACCCTGAGGTGAAGCATGTACCGTCTGTGTCCTTGCAGTGAGGGCATGCACCCTTGACCCTTCCTCCCTCTGAGAGCTGAAATTCCTTGTTTATCTCCAGATAACAATTTTTATACTCAGGCTCAGTTAATACATGCTAACCTTAGTGTAAACTTGTTTTTTTCATAGATAAATTCCCTCAGGAAAAACTTTCTGCTTGATTTTTGTGGAGTTACTTAGCTGTAATCATACAGAATTCGCCGGGTTTCAAGCCGTGTGCCTCCTGCAGAGGTGTTCTGCCTGCTAATGATAGGCACTCAAGCTGTTCATTTTGTTTAGGCAAGGGCACTTGAAGGACAATCTTTTACTTTTACCAGCCCTTCCTATCTTGTACCAGAGAAACTGCAGAACTTTTGCAAAGTGTCGCAATCCCTTTGCCTAGTAAACTTTCCACGGAAAATATGCGGGTATTGCTATCAAGAATGAGCAGCTTGTTTCTGTGTTTTTTAAGAGGTTACTAGAGGGAGAGATTTCTATCTTTTTTTGAGGCAAGCTGTAAAACAGTAAGAAAAAGCTTAACTGATACCAAAAATGAAAGCTTTCTGTCCTCGGAATGAAGATTCGTTACACAAACACCAGACAGATCTTTAAAAGTGAATTTGGAGAATGCAGTGAAAATAACTGTTCACTTAGTTCTAGGCAAAGCTGTCTCCTCCAAATGATCTGCTCCTTTTTATAGGAATGGGCTTATTTAGCAGGGGGGTTGAGACAGCCCTGTTGCACTGCACTGCACTTCTGCCTTCTCCAAAGCAGGCACCAGCCTTGTAAATCCCCGCTCCAGTGCCCATGTCTCTGCTACCTGAGATGGCGATTGCCCTGCGGGTAACCGGCACTGAATCATACCTGCACATGCACCTGAAGGGGCAAAGACTTGCATCTATGCCAAGTGGGGTTTTTTGGGGTATGGATACACACACTTTACAATGCCCCCATCTCCCTGTGCCTTTCAAGCAATCAGCCCCAATGTCCTTCCTTTCTTGGGGGAATTCAGGGAGGATGGGAACAGTTGCCCCTCTGTGCCTTCTTCAAAGAGCACAAGGATGTGTTCTATCCTCCTGCTAGACGAGTACTTCGGCTCAGATGCTTGGGAACGCATATTCCAGTAGTGGATTATATTTATACACAATGTGTTTTGAACAAGTAAAAGGTAGTGAATCACTTTACTGGTGGTACACGTGCAATTGGTAAAGCATTAATAATACAGGGGGTGGTAGCCCCTGCGTTCATGTTGCCTGCCGGCTAAATTCCTATAAATAAGCTTCTCCTTAAATTTCACTTATTTCTTTGCCAGCACTCAGAATACAAAATCATTTATGCTGCAACAGTGATTCTGTCTCCTTGTTTTTTCTACCGTGTTGTTTCCTTTAGTAGTGAATGAATGGAACTCAGGGTTGTGTTAGAGGTGTGAAAACTTGAGGTATGCTGCGGTGATCCAACCCCCTCGTGTCTTCTCATTGCGGGGTTGTAGGCAGTGAAACCAAGTCGGCGCAAAGAACAGAAGGAAGTTTGCAGAAACTGCAGGTGCAGGTAATGCCAAGAGGGAAATGAGCAGATAGCCCCTGGCACCTTCGGGCTCTCAGGTTCCTGCAGCACAGTACGTGGCGACTGCTTGTTCTCCCTGACCGGAGAGACAAGCCGATTGCGTAACAGTTCAGTTTGAGGGGATTTAGTCGATGCCTGATAATTTTAACATTCATGGCAAGAGTGACTGCACCTATATATTCCCTGTAGAGCTCTGCGTTCACCTGTTACTGATGTTAAATAATCATCCTTTCCAGGTATAAAACATGAGGTTCCAGTGGGGAAAATCTGTAGGAAAAGCCAGCGAGGTGAGTACATTTGAGTATTAAACATGGCTGAGAAAGATTTCAAATTCTAATCATGACTTTTCCTGCAGTATTTGTTCTGCCCTATCAGCTAATACAGCAACGGTGCATGCATTAACATCCTGAAATTGAAATAGAGATCAAGGGTATAGGGTATAAATTGGTTTTAGAGCATAACGTTAAATAATCAAACCATGCTGGAGCAGCCTCTGTGACAAAATGACTTACATTTTTGGTGCTGCTTTTTAAATGTGATTATGCATTTTAATTGTTTAACTTCAGTCTATGGAGTAGTTTCAAAGATGTTTTAAAATAACTTACAGCATGAAAAGCCTCCCGATTTTTAAATACGCCCCAGGTTCAGTAAACTTGTTTTTGATTTTGTGTGATGTGTGAAACAGTGATTTTGTTCAGTGCTTTCGGGGGGGTGGAGCTGTATTTCCTGAAACACTCTGGATCAATGAGTCTACAAAAGTGTAAAGACGGTAGAAATTTCCATTCTGTTTGTTGTCTTGTGTCACTGGAAGAACATAGAGCTCCTATAAATTTTGCAGTGTTTGAAAGCACAGGGCACTTCTGCTAGTCCAAGGCATAGAAAGAACAGTGCTGGCACATGAAAGGCCTCCAAATAAAGATGCCAAGGGAATTGGTTTGCCTTGCTCCACTCTTTCAGCCATTCATTTTGTCATTATCTCCATGAAGCAGAACGCTACCCTCAGTTCCAGGTGGCCCAACCAAATGCAGAACCAGGAATCAATTACAAAACACAGTGAATGTGCTTCAGCAGTGCCCGGATCCCCTCCCAGCAGCATGAGGCAGGAGCAGGTTAATCTGGAAACACATCTCACAAGCTCCATAATGTCTGAAAACTGAGATTTAAATCTGCGCTCTATTTGGTTTTGCTCCTCGCTATAGAGAGCAGAAAATCATAATTTATAGTGCCATTTGTTAGCATTTATAACCAAATCTTTGCTTAAAACACTGGAAAGATGATAAAAAAAGAAAAAAAAAGGCAGATGGTATCATTCCGCTAAATATTGTTTACTCTTTGTTGTTTTAGAAGTGCTCAAAATGAAATTGAAGCAAGAGCTTTATTGTGCAAGCGACAAACCTGTCCTTCAAGGGCTTCAATTTACTACTTTTCTTGCTAATGAGTGGGGCTAATAATCCAACTCATTAATCACCTTAAACCCCAAAGAGTCTCTTCAGTGGGGATGCAGGGTTGGCGGGGGCGTGATCATGTCTGAGATCTCTGTGAAGCAATTAAAACTTCATGGTCATATTCACTTCTACAGTTGCTCAGTAGCAAAGTCTTAAACTGCTGTCTTAATTTTTATTTAAAAGTGGTTCTGACCTGAAAGAAAAACAATATTAATGTGAAAACCTTGTATAAAAAAAAAAAAAGAGCATTTAAAACCAGATTATCAAAGGTACCACAATCGTCTCCTGAACTGCCACCTGCAACACTCAAACAACTGCAGAGCTCTTGCATATGGATTCTATACTGGTTCTGAATATATATTTTTATTAAAATGTTCACTTAAAAAGGTGAGAATTGGGGCTACTCCTGAAGAAGAGCACAATTCTTCTGATATGACAGGGTAACACTAGTAATTTGGAAAAAGGACTTGCAAAGAATTTCCAGAGCAGTGAATCCTGTTCAAGGATCTGTGGTTAATAGTCTTTTAAGATGCACCCAATTCTCAGTTGCATGGTACACTTGTCAAATTTATTAAAATGACACATCTATTTGTAACCCTCTGATAAGAACCTGATTAAATTTTTTGCCTGACTTCTTGGAGATCCCAGTGATGTCCCTTCTAATAAATGTCGATTGCATTTGTCATTAATTTTAACGTTTGCAGTCCCATTAAATTTTTATGAAGATTTGGTCTGATTTATAATATGTTTTGTGTGTCTATAGCAGGAGGGCTGGCTTCACTGGAAAAAGTATGAGGTTTTGGTTTGGGTTTTCCCCTCTTATATCACATTAACATTAATTAACAATCACTCTTCCAGTTGTTGGAAGTAGGTATTTTTTTAAAAGATAGTAGCATGACTGAGGTCCTGTACTTGTGTTTCTCAGTATGAATTTAGGCAAGCAAGCACTCAGGTGGTTTTATCTTTGGTGACCAGTCATTTGCATTAAAAATGTACTGTTCTATAAAGCCAGGAAGGAAGTCGTATAACTTTTCCTAAAAGATCTGGTGATGAGCCTTGAAGGGTCATCTTTCTGGTGCTTCACAAGTGAACAAAATCCTTGCAGAATCAATCTGTTTGCAAAAATCAATGACATTTGCACTTTTGGGCCTTAGATATTTAACTATTGCAGTGCTCTGGTTTTTTTTTCTTATTGCCTTCTAGTTCTAAAGAATACTTTCTAGAGTAAACATGTTTTGAAGAGAGGATCTGGCTGAGGTTCAGCCTTTTACAGTCTAGCTGAACTGGGCACCTGTTGTATGATACAAAACTTTTGGTTTGCAGCGGTTGGCGAGCTAAATGAATTGCTGTTCTGATGTTGAGCAGCCTCTTGGGAAGCTAACGAATGCTCCTTCATTATCGCCACTGGGATGTGTCATATGTCAGAGCTCAGACCATGGTGGACACTTCATCACACAGAGTCTTCACACATGGGGTCTTAAATGCCTAGACACCGGTAGCTAGCCTCATGTCTTAAAGTTTGTCTCTTTTTCCTCTGTGTTATCAGTTGTTTAATGTTCCCAAACTATACAATGCCTGTCCTGGGTATCCTTGGCCTCCTGACTTCTCAAAGTGCATGTAAAAATGAAAGAGCGAACAAAATCTTCCTGGGAACAGTCCTGTGTTGCTCCGAAGGGACTGGTATTCCTATGCCATTGGATAGCGAGCAGCTGAATTCAGCGATTCCCTCCGGTGTGGTGGTGCTGGTTAATACACAAAAAGCTTCTCTAATATGCTTCAAAGACACAGGAATCTGGTCTTCAAGCGTGTCTGCAACAGAAATAAGCAAAATCAGGAATTTTATCCATTGGGAAATTCATATTCTTAGAGGAGGAATTGGTCTGTGGAGGAATGTTATAAGTAAACCAGAGGTGCCCTGCAGCTGGACTACTTTGAGCCCAAGTAATTTGCACCTGGCCTTGTCTGCTGGCGGAATGCCAGCCCGGTCTGTGTCAGCAATCCCCCCAGCCCGAGCGGATGAGATTCCTGCGTGCCCATGAGATGGCACCTGGGCAAACATTTCTCCACCCGACACCTACATGGACCGCTACGCTGCATCAAAACTGGGGGTAGCTTTTGCTGAAGACAAGCAGGCTGTGCAGCGTGCGGGGTTTTTTCTGATCTAAACTCTGAAGGGAGTTCGGATGCGAAGGGGCAGATCCTTATTTTGCAAGTGCAGCCGCCTGCCTGCCTGGGAGACGGGCAAGTAAGTGCCCTCTCGTCTGTCCCAGGGTTTTTTGCAGGTTGCTTAAGGAAGATGCAAATCTAAGGCCTGGCCCAGCCACTGATCTGCTGTGAAACCTGATGTAATTTTTCTCCTCTCTATCACCTCCACTTTTCGGGTAGCCCTTTGCCAGTTTTCTCCGTTTTTCCCATAAAATAGACTATTTTGCTATATTTTCCATATCCGGGGGGGGCTTGCACAAAAGGATCACCGATCTTCCACCCAGACTTGTCACATGAACAGCCATGAATCTGAAACTTGTAAACACTTAATTCCACCGCTTCTCCAGCTGCTGTTCTGAACAGAGTCTAATCTCTTGAGCAAGGACTGTATATTCTGCAGGGTTCTGGCTTCGACTGGGACAGTTAATTCTCTTCCTGGTGGCTGATGCAGTGCTGGGTTTTGGATTTGGTGTGGGAATGCTGTGGTCAGGGACTGTCTGGTTCCTCAAGCCTTGCTGGCAGGAGGGCTGCAGGAACGCTGGGATGGGACACAGCCAGGCCAGCTGACCCAAAGGGATATTCCATACCATGGGACAGCATGCTCAGTATATAAACTGGGGGAGGGGGCAGGGGGGGCTGGCTGGGGCTGCGGGTCATTGCTCGGCGTCTGACTGGGCACCAGCGGGTGCTGGGCAGTGGTACTGTCCATCACTAGTGTTCTCTCCCTTCCCTTTGGATTTCATTCCTCTCCCCTTCGCCCTCTTGTTCATTATAATGGTTATTATTATTATTATTGTTCCTTGGGGTTTATGTTATCTCAGTTGTTAATTATCTTATCTCAGCCCTCGAGTTTTACACTCCTTTCCAATTCTTTTCTCCTCGATTATCCAGCAAGTGGCTGCGCAGCACTTAATTACCTGCTGGGGTTAAACCATGGCATACAGCTTTGTAAGCTGAAGGAATTTCTACATATGTATGGAACTACAAGAGCTTCATAAATAAAAAATGCCAGCTCTGTAGCAAAGCACTATAAAAGAATACTTTCTATTAATACATGTGCATTTTTCAGAGAGACAATTCTTGTTTAACCTCTCCTATCTCACAGTACTTACAAGATGTAAAGTTTCTATTCCCAGGCTTTCTTAATGACTTAATTTCATTAACTCTACATCGGAGTCAGAAAAAAAATATCTCAGTGAGCATCAAGGCTTTTCAAAACACGGTAAGGCTTAAAGCTCAGGACGTTATTTGTGTATTCTATTAATTTTCTTAATTGTAAATAAAGCCTTAGTGTCTTGTGTAATAAGCAATTTTCAAAGCAGCATGTGGCTCGTTGAAGTCCTAACATCTGACCTTGTACATTAAAGGTAACCAAATAATTAATCTGAGTAGTGTTCCTTCTATTAGTGAGACTGTGCCCACTAGAAGGCACTATCTGCTAGGAAGTTACAATCTTGAGGAAAAGCTAAGAGCTTCATTAAGTAATTCCCTGTGAATACCTCCAGAAAAACTGCAGGCTCAGGTGTAATTTTAGAGGGAGTTTGGACAGTGCCTCCCGCCTTGGTTGCAGGGGCTTCACAGCAAACCCATATGGAATCAAAATTATGTTCTTGTTGAAGGCACAGTCTCAGATGTATTTACAATACGAAGGAATGAATTCCATGAGCTTTCCAATCTGGAGGAAGAACCACCGAGTGACTTCAGCCCTCCCCCAGGGTTTGGGAGACAGGCGGGTTAGGTCTTACCGATTTCCATCGTAATCTCTGGCAAACCAATTCCCCGTGCCTCACTCACCTAAGGAACCAACGGTTCTTTATTGGGAGCGTCAAGATAGTCAGTCTACAGGAGGCCAGATAACATGAATTTGCCTTCATGTTTTTGCAGATTCATGAATTTGCAGATAACATGAATTGCACAAATATTCCCCGTCTCCCCTGCCAACGACAGCCTGCAGGAACCGCAGGATGAGGCCAGGTCTTTCTTGTCTCGTGCCCCCGTCCCGAGGCAGGCAGCCATGCAGGCAGCGGGACTCGCCAGCCATCTGGGAGCCCAGCTCTCGCAGGCAGCGGGTGTCGCAGTTCAGTGTCTCTCTGGCCTATAACCGGCTTCATTTAGTGCATGGACCAGATGGTATTAGTTGAAGAGCTGTGTGGGTGCAGTCTTATTTACCATATATTGTCTTTAGGGCAGAGATTAAATAAAAAATCCTCTTAGGGATACCGTAATTCTGGATTACTTATCAGTAGGCCTATGCGTTTCAATACAGGGATTTATTGTAACACTGTTCCTCTGTACTGAGAGTATCATTCCTGCTAAAAAGACAGAAATCAAGACGTCAGACGAGACAAGGCAGGAGTTTCAAATTTATTTCTGTTGCCCAGTGTAAAATGCATAGGCCATACAGCTCCTGAGATCTTCAACCTGTTTCTGGGTTCTCAGGTCTTAAGTGTACCATTCAGAAAACAATGCTGCTATTAACGATTGGCTGGGAAAACTGTGAAGACTTGCATGGTGTCACTCATATTTCTTGTCATAGAAAAAAAAAAATACCCTATTTGCTGTTCCTAACGTAGATCTTTTGTGACAGAACATCTATACTAAGTAGTTACCTGGAGACAGTTTGGAAACAGCTTTTTCCCCAGTAACAACTGAAACTGAGCTCTGAAGAGTGGAAGAGAAGCATGGGTTGAAGAAGATGGTGGTAATGGGAATCTGGAGCACAAGTGGTGCAAGGCGAGAGCAGAGACAATGAGAGCCTGAGGAACTTAGGCGCGGGGCCGGGGGTGGTCTGTCTTCTCCATCCTTAGCTGTTCTTTGTTTTCCCGGTAAGTGCAGGACCTGTAGACTTTCTACTCGTTCCACATTATTCTGTACCTCGTGCCCACTTACAAAAAGTAGTTTTGCCATCCCCTTGCTTCTGCTTGGGCTAGGATGGGAAAGAATGGAGGAAGCAGCAAGCTGAAGAGAGTGCATTTCCATCTATTTCACCTCCTCCTAGAAGGCATCTGTTACACCAGAACCCCCTTCCCCTCTTGCAGACAGGCAGAAGGCAGGCATGAGCAGATACCCATGCTCACCCACACAGGCAGAGCAGACAATTTTGCTGCCATGTCGTGGATCTGCTGTGCCTATGAATTACAGCAGGTCTGCTCAAATCCATATTTTGAATTGCAAACTGGAAAATGCAGCATCCACTACACCTGCTTGTACAAGGAAATCAGAGTAAGATGCATGTGATCTGTAACTGTTTGTGCAAATAAACTGTAGGAGGTAAATACGTCAATGATAAAATCCAAGTGCATGTTAACCATGATGACAGGTAGCAGAAAATTTCTCTTAAAGTCTTTCTACAGCCTTTACAGAGAGAAATAGCTAAAAAAATGCAAGCTGCAAACAGTCCTAAATAAAACACAGCACATAGTTTGATTCTAATAAATATATAGACCAGTTTTTGTCATGTTCTAATACGGAAGACAATCCCTATTAAAAACCTTGATCCCTTCCTTTCTTCCCAAGTGAGACAGCCTAGCGGCAGGGACAAGTATTTGTCAGATAAGATGTAACCCACATATTCAGAAAAAAGAAAACAAAACCCACCACTATTATTTGTAAAGTGTTATCAAATCCATATAAACTAACTTTAGAATTGTCACCTTCTGCTTAGCTTTGTCTATTAAAGGAACTGCACTTCAAGAAAATGTAGTCAAAAGGGACCATGCTTCGGCTTGTACGTGCTGTTCATAGGTAGAAGCTCTATCACTGCTTCTGAGTAAGAATAAAACATGCTTCTCAAAAACATGCAGTATTTAAAGAACTACAAGTAATGCCTTTCTGTCTGAAAGGCTTGTTTTGAATTGAATTGCTACTTTTCAAAATCAGTTGTTGTATTTATAAGGGAAAACTACCCCTACTGAAAAGTGATTAGAATCTTTCCAACGGCTTGGAGAGTCTAGCTGCTTCTTAAAGCTGAAATAATTTTCCAATAAGTTATTCTGACACAATAAACTTTGGGAAAGCAGGCCTACTACTGCTGTATACAGGACAGTGCAAGCAAATTCAGGCATGACCATTTTTCCCCCACAGGAGGAATGTAAATGAGAATCTGTAGTTGTATAAACATCATACAAAATGATCTTCCACTTTAATACACCTTCCTATGAATGTTATCTACATTGTAATTACCTAGCAACATCCAGATTTGACAGGGCATGAATCATGCTCACCCTTTTATTATACAAATACCTATTCTATAAGCAGCAGCTGTGCTGAAGTCTTTCTGTAACTTACACTAAATATAACTTCACATATAATGATGTAATTACGCTAGATTTTTGCTTTAATATATACGACCTATTTGTTACCACATAATAGTTTATTAGATTTTTTTAAAATGACATTACAAAGAGCCTAAGGGCTGGTATTACAAGGTATATCGATACATTTCCTATGTTCACAAAATTCCCCTATTATTATGAGCTTTTATTACAATTTCCCCTCAGTTTTGAAAAATGACCTGTCATATTGCCTTCATAATACACAGGTGCTAATTTGGTGGTGTTCAAAGAGCAGTCTTGAGCATGGTCCACATATAACCATTGACTGCCACTACTGCTTTCCTAAATTTGTATTGCAAGCTGGAGCAGCATTGCAATGATTGTCAGTAACAGCTGACATTGGTCATTTTTCTTCACAAGTGACATAGTACAGACTCTTTAAATAAGAGTTTGCATTGCAAAAAATACTCTAATGTAATCCATTCAACTCCAGGCCCATAAACGTGGATATGATCAGAAAAGCAAACACCTTTCTAAACCAAGTATTTTGAAGAGTTCCAGCTAGTTGTTATTGAAGAAGCAAGGCTTTACAATTCTAACTGGATTCTCTCCTTTTTTGTTACTCAATATATCATTGCTTTGTCAGCAAACTGTTTTGTACAACAAGCCTGTGATTTAAACTGAAAGACCACATATAGACACTCCCACAATCCCATCCCTGTTCTGTCTAGTGTCACTATTTTAATCAGAATTATTGTTCAAAGGTGATGCTAAACAATGTACTGTCAAAGTAGTTTTAAAGTCTTAAAAAAACTTAAATCCCATAGTGAGATTTTTTCATAGTTAATAGTTCCTTGTCTGTCTAAATATAACAGATTTGAATGGCAGTGGTTGCTCAACTGTGTACAAACATCTCTATGTTAAATCTCTATTTCTGGTTCATGCTCTAGGAACACACAGGTAAGGTAACGCCAGGAGTAGGAGATAGGATTTTGATGTTCAGTGGCTCATGTTCCCAAAATCACCTTATTACATCTATGAGAAAACAACACATAGTCCTGAACTAGTTAAGTGACTGATGCTAGAGCTAAGATTAATGCTAAGTTTCGGTCTTGTGCTTCACTCCACAAAGTTACGTAGGACACGTTAAGATTTCCATTTGATGGGAATCACTAGATGTTTAGCTATCAAAAATGAAATGTCTAGAAAAAAGTGTAAGAAAGAGAAAAAAGTGGCCTCACAAAAAATACACCCAGTAGTTGAGATACATAAGATCTGTGTTTTAATAACACAACTAATTGATCCTCATAACAAGAATTCAGAAAGTGAAATTACAGTACACAAATCAAAATATAAACTAACCTATCCCTAACTATACAATATACATTAGGAATGCAAGCTCTGTAACAATATAAAATGCTTTTACACACAGTAGTTGCAAAAAGCGGTTCTGTAATTCCAAGGATTTGTAGAAAAAAAAAAAAAGGAAGTCTTCCAGGATTCATCTTAAGTTATCAGCAACCTGTTGGGGAAAAATAATTTTTAAAATTACTCAAAAGAATTAAGGGAATCGTTCTTATCAGAAATCTTCACTGGGGTTCAGGCTAAGGGAACTGGCACTGGGGACAATGAAGCCCATAATAATTTGTATGTCTGTCAAAGTATCACAAAAAATAGGCACCTTAACAAACAAGATGTATACCCGTTTCAAACACACTCGCCTACGGTATGGGCTGCATAGTATTCTAGACTTGAATTCAGAAATTCAAGCCAAAGAGAGGCTGAGACATGTCTTAGCCACCTCAACCAAAAAGTTAATCTAACATGATACATCTAGTACTTCATTTTATTTAACAGTTGCCTTCCATGGATTACAAAAATCAAGCTCTACAAAAACTGAAGTGAAACCTTAGCGCTCACATATAATAATTAAGCACCACACAGACAAACCCCCCTTGTTTCTGCTTTAAATAGTTTTGGCATACTTGAATTGCCCCCATCTTCTGAAATGCCTCTAGCAATTGTTGTAAATGCCGTGTGTGGTGTTACCTCAATTTATTTACATGGTTTTGTACTAGATTTTGAACTGCTGCTTGCCAAGTAGATGAAACATCTACTCCTCCAACATTTTGGTGTAATATAGGGGCAGGTTATCGATTAAGAAATTACATAATAAGAATATATAATACCACATTTACTTATCAATAAGAAATTTCTTTTTTCCAGTGAGTGTCGCCCTAGAAAACACCTTGCCTCATGTCTGAGTGCTGTCTTACACCGTCCAAGTCAGGACCTGCTGCTCTGCAATGGTGTGTGTGAGTCACATACTCTCAGCAAGCTCCTAACTTACACAGGAGGAATTTACAGCTGATCGACAGTAACTCACTCATTAGGCCCAGTGCACAGCAGCAAGTCTGGTCTCCAGCAACTTACTGGGACTTGAAGTCTACAGGATGCAGCAGCAGATGGAAAAATAGCACCACACTCACACTGGCTTTCCAGCTATGGAAATTTGAGCTGCTATAGGTAACATACACAAGATTACAGTCTTTTTCAAAACACTCAGATACAGTAAAAGAAAACAAGAGAACTTGTTTGTTACCGATAATTTTTTCCCATCTCTTCTCCTTCCCATGCTGCAAAGATAGCCACTATTTCAGATCTCACTCAAGAGTACCAGAGGACGAATACAGCTTTTGCACTCCCTCAAAACTAACTAGGCACCAACAAAATAGCTCTCCTCCCAACATTTATGAGGAAAGCACCTTCAGTGAAGACGCGAGCAGAAGCCTACTAAGGACCGATTCTGAAGGCTTCCTGTATTATAGCATAATACATAATTGTGTATATGTATCACACAATTATATATATATATACACACATGTATAATTCTGCTCTGCGTGCATTTCAGACTACCTCACAAACCAAAGGAAAAAGTCAATCTACTTTAAAGTCAGTAAATTCAAGCAACCCAAGGATTTGTTTCAAGGCTAGCAAGCAACTGTCTCACTTTAACTCTTGTTAGCAGCAGGGGTCTTGTTCTCGCCTTCCAATTCTTCCACTCCTGCTTGTGTCATGAGGTCTGCTATGTTCTTCTCCAGGTCGTCTATGCGACAGCTCATGTCATCAAGTTCACCGGAGTTAAGGAATACGACTGCAATCCAGTGGTGGTTGGGGTTTTTTTGTTTGTTTTTATCACAGCTTTGCTCAAGCTGTTATGGTCACTTTGAATTTATCTTACAAATCCCACTGGTAAATATACTTTAAAATACTTATGATTCTGTAGTGTATAACACCTATCTGACTTTAAAAAAAAAGGATATTTCTTCCAATTATTTGGTCAGACATAGTTTGAAATTTGTCCTGCATTTGCTGAAGCAATGTCTGCACCTAATAGAAAGGAAAAAAAGAAGTCTGTTTTGTTTCCATTAAAGAGGTTGTTACAGTATTTAATCTCATGTAATGAGATAAGTACGTTTGCTTTCATTGGTATGCTCAGTTGCACACAAACTCTGCAGTAGAAGTCCATATTTAAGTACCATTTTACATACGTATATATATATATAGGAACACACAGGAGAACTGAGGCTCACAGTAAACAACTTTAAGGTCTAGAAAATGCCTGTGTTCCGCAACCGGGAGTCAAACCACAACAGCTGCTGCCGGCACCCTATGTTAATCACATGATGACACTTCACACCCTACCTTAACCACATGATGACACTTTTTACACCCTACGTTAATCACACGGTGCCACTTTTTTCGGTATCAGCCTCCCTGCCGTCCCCCGGTGCTCCCCAGCCCTCCCCGACACGGGTCACCCGCCCGGGTCGGCGAGCCCCGGCATCAGCGCGGCGCGGGGACACGGGCCGAGCCTGCGCCCCGCCGAGGGGCCCACCGGAGCAGCCCTGCACCGGACGCTCTTCACACGGCGCCCGGGGAAAGGCCGCTGGCCCGGCAGCCCCCGCAGCAAGGGCCGCGAGTAGGCCAAGCTCGGCCGCGCCAGGGGCCGCCAACGGGGCGAGGCCGGAGGCTGCCGCCCCCCTTCCGCCGGCGCCTCTCCTCAGCCGGCGGCAACCCGGCCGCCCTGCCCGGCGCTCCCCGCTCCGCCCGGGGCGCTGGGCCCGGGCCCGGCGGCCTCACCACGGCGGTGAGGTCCTGCACGGTCTTCGGGTCGGTCTCGGCCATGGTCGGCTCGGCGGGCGCTGCGCTCCCGGCTCCGGGCTGCGGCGCTTCCGGGCCGCGCTCCCCGCTTCCGCGCCGCCTCTCGCGAGACGGCCCCGGTGCACTCTGGGCAGCGCAGTCTGCGCGGGCGCGGCGCCGGAGGGCCGAGCGGGCGGGCGGGGGGCGCCGGGGAACGGCCCCCAAAGCCCCGTCTCCCGGCCGCCAGCTCCCCTCCACCCGCCCCCGTGGTGTGGGGGCGTCCCTCGGCAGCGTGCGGGGCCGCGCACACCTGCCAAGATGCCCGTGGCGGTGGGGCCTGGGCCCCCGGGGCCGTCGGCCTGTTCCCCTGCCGCCCCCTCACAGCGCTGCTGGCCCCACTGGCAGCGGGGCCTGAAAAGTAAGGCGCTGGGGGGGGTCCCCGCGTGTGCTAACGCCGAGTGGGAGGCGAAGTCTCGTATGAAAAGAGCACTGGCACAGGTGTACGGGAAAGGGAGGCGTTAAAAAAACACACCCCACCATCCCCCGAACCATAAGGTTACATGTAATCTCCCATTTAGGATGAGAGCTTTCCTCACACAGTGCTACAATAGTTTTGCTCAGGCTCTTAAGAACTTTGCAACTTGGGGAGATACATTACACATGTTATTTTTCTAGACTGAAAAACGGTACTGTCTGAAGAGGCCATCTCCCTTTTTATCATTTTCATTTAAGCACTTAAGCCTGGCCAGCAAACATTTGCAGGTAATCTGGCTTCAGAAGGGGGCTCACTGTGGGAAGGGCAGCATTAGGGATTAGCACTGGAAGTCAGGAACATTACGTAAGTGGATTGATGATTAAAGAGGAGAAATTATTGTGGCATATTGGCTTCATGAAAGAAAGCACAAATAACAAAGTTGCATGCAATAGATTAAATTCCTGTCTACCACAGATTAGTGACATGGTCTTTAAGATACTATAAAGCTCCATAGACTGGATTTTTTGTGGTGGCGATGGAAGCAGGATAAGCGTTTACTAAGTGTAATTTTAGAGGGTTTTTAGACCAAAACTCATTAGTTGTTTTTGTTTGTGAAGCGAGCCAATGTTTACACGGCTTGGTTATTGTGTACTGAGATAAGACACCATGAAGAGGGGTTCCAAAGATTGTTTATCAATATGGTGATAGGCACTTTATATATTAATATTTAAAAATACATTGAATATGAATTTGTAAGCGAGGAACATTCCCCATTAGCAGTAGATGATTCTCACATGTCTCATTTCACCTGAAAGCCAATTCAATGCACCGAGATACTCTTGCTTTATCCCATAACTGATAACAAATGTGAGATGCAGGGCGTTTGCATTACTAATCTGCCTTTTGGAGCACTGCAGTAGTAATAAAAATACTTAGTGCTAGTTTGGGGAAATTTTGTTGTCTCTTTAAAAGTAAATATGGCTTCTAGTTCTGAAATATGTTATGAAATTAACTCCCATTTATTTGTTTGATGTGTTTATGAAAGGCAGTTGGTTTTATGACCCCTGTCTTGAATCAGATAAACTGTTGTTTTGAAAATGTTGTATATCTGGTCTCTTGATGCAGATCTCTCAGAGCTCTGAATGCTGGTGGGATCACACGACACACAAGCTGTGGCTGCTGATGGCCACTCCAGACCCCAAAGGATGCAGCATAGCAGTGTCTGTCTGGGGACTGTATCTTCCCCAGTACACTTTTGAACATAGGACTGTACGGGGAAATAACATGGGGCTCACTGACATGGACTCTTTTCTGTGTGCACCACGTGTTGCTCAGGCAGACAATTGTAGCTTTCTGCAGTGAGTCCAGCAGATGCAAACACAGCAGGGAGAGGTCTGACATGTGGGTTCGCACCTTCTCGCCGCGAGCTGAGTGATCTTTATTCAATTATGTGTTCTGGTAAACTAAGTTGCTGTGTCCTGGTATCTTGTTTGTATTTGCTGCTCTCGGGTAGTGCAGAGAAGGGAGGAGCTTTCAGAAACTGCTTGATGTGTCAAGCTGTTGGAGGCCATTTCGGTCTTTTCTAGCCTCCTGGCCAGGGTGTCAAGGCTACAGCCCATAGGCCAGATGCCTGCCAGGAGAAGACATATGGTCCAAAGCCTCCTCCCTGCAGCAATCCTCCAGCTGTCAGCGGGTGGAAAATGCACATTTTTTTATTGGTTCTCCATCATTTAACAAGAAAAAATTACGGGTTGGCCTGATTCTCCAGCTTTTTTTCTTGTAAATGGTTTTGTTGCAGCTTGACACTACTGATTTGACTCCACACTTTGTGACCATACTGTTACCAGTTGTGGCAAGTTCAAATAAGCCACTTCAGAGATTCAGCTGGTGCCCTTTCTCAAACATCCCAATACCGCCTTCCATTGTAAGGTATGGATAAGCCCTAGATGGTTTTGATATCACTTAAAATCTGTGTCCACTAAGCTGCTGTAACAGTCCTTGTGATGCAGGGAGTCAGATCTGACTAACAAAATGATTCCTCAGGCCATTAAGGTTTTTAATAAGTGTCAGCTTGTTCTTATAACTTCAGGATTTTTTTTCATGTCAGGATAAAACATTTTAATTTGTCTCCTAGCATGGCATAGTTAAACAATGGCTGAAAATTTGCAGGGTTTTGTCTTCTTTTTGAGACTGGACTGAAAGAAAATGCTATGCAAGGAGGACTGGTAGGATTAATCATCCTTTCACAGTAATGTTCAGAGATTACTAAAATGAATTGAACTGGAGAAGGCTGAATTCTCTTGCTAGCTTTTTACTGACAAAGTCTTAATTTAAAGTATACAGAGAATAAGGACCATTACAATTTACAAAAAGCCTGTTGTTTTCCTTAAAATCAAGGGAAATTTACAAAAATAAAGTTAAAACCAGTTAATGAAACTCCTCTGAAATGCAGAGATATGTAGTTCCAGTGCAGAATGATTTGACATCATGTAGCAGTAAGTCATGGTCAGGCTTTGGGCAAAAGCAGGCACATTTTCAGTTTTCCAGAGGACTCAAAATGAACTTCGCCTTTGTGGAAACATGACAGAGGCTTCTGGTACTGGTGTCTCTAGGTTGGAATCAGTTCCTGTTTCCTTCAGTGACATAGGATTAGAGCACAACAACTTGAAAAAAGTCTTTTAATGTAACAGCTTTTTTTTTGGGCTAGTTAATGCCAGAATCACCTCAAGTAGTTAATGCTGCAGAATTAATTGTATATTTGTTGTTAGGTCTTCTTTCCAGTAATCATAACACAGGGATTGGGAGGCATCTAATAAAATATAAGTTTAAAAAGGCAGAATAAAATTTCCCAAAGGCAACTTTTGCAAAGACAGTTGTTTTTGCAAAAGACCCTGTTCTTACCAGAACCACTGTTGTTGAATCTATAATGACCTCAAAGAGTTGTGGTCCTATATTTACATTTATTTTTAATAGCAGCTCTTCCAGAGGACCTTGTTCTTGGTAGATCTCTGGTGCATTAGCTCAGTGGTAAGAGTTTAGAAAAGGTGTTATTACGTCTGTGTATTCTGTGAGGCAGTAAATGGTAACTATACTTTAATTGCTTTGACTATCAGATCTTATTTGGGCTCCCTGATGACTTTCAGGTAATTGTGGTAGTTCTGAGTATTATTTGTACAATGGCTGTGTACTCGAATTGTTGCAGCTGTTCTTGCCTGCTCCTTCATTTGAGTGTGCTGCCATTATGGATCTTCACATACTCAGCACGTAAAATCACAAATAGATTTTTTTGTTCAAGCCAAAGACTTATGATGAAATCTTGAGAATGAAATTTTAATATCTCAATTGCAACCTCAGTTGCAAATGATTGAGAAAATATAAAAAATAGTACTCATTTATTACTTCGAGAGGAACAACATTCCTTAGACACTGTCAAATATGCACAAGGACAGATCATATTAAAAAAGGAACTGTGCTTAGAAAAACAACTGTCAAGGGAAAAGTAAATGTTCAGTATCATGACTCATGTGAATATTTAACTGGATAAAGCATAAATTACAGAAACAGCAAACCAGGTCTAGAATAAATGTGAAAATTATTTATATTAAAACAGAAACAATTTATTGTGCTTTTTTCAGATTATTCTCAGCGACTAAACCAAATAGCTTTTGTATGAGTAGTTCTCACATGAAGTTAACTCTTGTTGCAAAATAAATTAATTTTTACAGTAGTTGTTCCCCTCTGGTAATTTATCCTATATTTGCATTTTCAGTCTTTGATTAGCTTGCTGTTTCCTGCCATCAGAACTAATCAAGGAGTACTTCCCTGGGTGCTTCAGATCTTTTGGGCCACATGATGGAAGAGAAGGACAAGCAGGGATTCGTTAAGACTAGATTTCATTTTAGGAGGCTGGACCAGGGGAAGATGAGCAAGGTAAGCGATGGAGATATGAGGGATATTATCATATTTCATAAATTACCATTTCACTGCCTCCTTCTTCCTCACTCTTCCACTTCATTCTTGTACACAGACACTTCAGAATGTTAATTCCTCAGCATTGCTGCTAAAGCCTCTGTCACTGAGAGAAGAAAAGCTTTTGCGATCTATCCTTTTCCAAAAGGAAAAGCCTGCTGATGGTCAATGACCACAAAGCCAAAAGCCCTTTCCAAAAGACCTGCTGAGGTGCTGGAAGGAGAAGGATGTTACACTGTTCTTTCTTTGGATTTGCAAAGCTTTCAGCAGCAGAAAGCAATCAGAAACAATGCCAAAGCATGACAATGCATGGCAATATCAGTGGCCTAATAATATACGCTTTGTAGTTCATGGTAATGTATGGCATTGCTTATTGGCATCTCTAGGGCCAGGGCAAGAGGAACTGTGCTCAGGGAACAACCTATAAGAGGACAATGAAAAGGTTATAAGATTATACTGGGTTACTTTTAGTGGAACCAATAGTTCTGTAAGGAAAAGGGTAAGTCATACTTACAAACCCAGACATTTTACTAACAGAAAAGTTGACTAAATATAGATACTCATTCTTGACAGGTGAGCCTTAAAAGAAACTATTCAGATGTGATTTGCTTCATACAGCCATCTGTCCTCTGATAGATTCAGTCTCTGGAGATGTTGGTCAAAGAATCCATGATTAGCACACGTATGAAAACATACACATGATCTACTTGATTAGCATTTTTACAATTCATTTGGTAGAAGTCCATTAAATGTAATAGTTAAATTCACCAAGAGAAATGTATGATTGTACGAGAGCAAGAAAGTGTAACTTTATAAAGCTGTTTGAATTTTGGTATTTGGGGGTACTTGGGAATACGGGGACATCTTAAACTGAGCATGAGAAAAGACTGCAGATGGGAGGGGTAAGGAAGGATGGACCTCAGAAAGAGACTTGACATTAACATTGCACCTTACAGTTCTAACTCTGACTTGATAAAATTTTCATGAGGACCATTGAATCCAAAATCCCATTATTTCTGATGGGCATCTGTACAGGACAGAAAAATTGGGCTGTGGAATTGTTACAATTGAGTGCCAAAGGATCAGGAGGAATTCCTATTGAAAAGAGAAAGTCTTCATTAGTGTGAAGTTGTCTGAGCTGCTCCTGCCTCTGCTACCGCAGCTAAGGTGGTATGAGAAGAAAAGAAAGGGCCGTACTCTGCTAACAGTTTTTTATGCACAATAACTAAATGTTCCCTTATTTTATTTCTGGCCATCTTCTGGATGATCGGTTAAGTTTAGGTATATCTTACTTTTTGAATGTTAACAATAAGAATTAGCTGAGAATGTAAAGAATGACATTTCCTTGAATATTTTGTGAAGAATTCATTGGCATTTCTCTGCTTTGAATAGACAAAGCTGGATGTATTTAATTATAGGTATTTAATGTGTGGAGAAGAATAGGTAATTATTCTCAGTGTCTGTTTCACTAAGATTTTTTTCCCTCTGTTAATGAGATAAGAATAGTTTGGCAAATCAATCATGAATTTACAACTACATATCCTAGACTAAAATTAAGGACAGGAGAAGTCTTTCCTTATTGAAATTTGAAATGTTTCCTTCCAATTCCAACTCTATAAGGCCAGGAGAAAAGAATCATTTGTAAATGGACAGAGGTGCCACCTAGAAAATAAACAGGCAAGTGTGGAAGCCAGCAGGAAAGCCAAACCAGAAAAGGGGATGTTTGTGCATCCACTCTGAATAATGGGTTAATTATAAAGGCTTTGCAGAATGTGTAAATCTATAACACTGGACATGTTGGGGCAGTGATAGCCAGTTCCTACTCTGGCTGCATCTGGTGTTAAATTCCTGTTGATTCTGGCACAATCACAATTTAGGTCAGTGCTGAGCTCTTGTGCAAAGTCCACCCGCTGAGGAATGAATAAAGCCAGCATTTGTTTGTTCAGTACCATGATAGGAAAGGAAAGGTTTTCTGACTGCAATATCCAGGCAAATATGGGTCTACATTTCACATCCCAAATTACTCATTAGAATGACTTCTTCATTTTCTGCCCAAACTGTGCAGCAGTGCTCTCATCACATGGAAATCTGCAGTTGTCTCATCTGTTGTACATAGACTATGATCTTCCCCTGTTTGCAACATTAATATATCTGGTTAGTGTACACTTCTTTAAATGTTAACAACCTTAAAATAATGCTTGCAGTTCCCTGTATTTGTCCATGTGCTAGAAGAATTTTTGACGATGGGCAACAAAAAAGAATTCCTCCGTGTTCATCGTCCTTTTCCTAATTTTGAGCCATGTTGTTAGCAATTCAGCATGATGCATAAGCAATAAATACTATTCTGTGTCTCATATCTAGACAGCTGGTTCCCCAGATTTTGTGCAGAACTGTTTTACAACCTGCTTGCTTGGCATAGAGCAGTTCCCTGCTAAATTACTCACTTTATTCTCTGGCCAACAGACTGGATGCTTGTGACATGTCAAGTGAAATTCAATCACTACATCTGATGTAAACAAACTCCCAAGACTTGTCTCTTTGAGGAGCAGAGCTTTTGATAATGTGATTGTCTTCTCCCAGTCTGTCCTTAGCACTCCCAAGGGAGGCATTAATAAAGTGAAGGCAAGATCCTTGTCATTTAATGGTAGTGCATTCCCTACCCTTAGGCCAGCTTAGATCAGGTGAGAATGAGTAGGAATCAGAAAAGAGAAAGGCAGTTTGCTCACAAGAATCCACACCAGAAACCACTGGAGTGAAAGGGGTCTCTCCAGTAACCCTGGTGGGATTTGTGGCTCACACGGATCCCTTTCAACAGATAGTGGGGCAGAAAGACACAATGCATTTGTGGAAATGAGCATCCTTTTTTTTTTTTTTTTTTTTTTTTTTTTGTAAAACATTTCTTGTTTGGGGGCAATCACATAGGTTCTGGAGTCTGACTTTGGATTTTTGAGTCTTCACGCTGCTAGCACTAGACACTGACTATATCAGTTGCCTCAGCAACAGAGACTGATTTATTTTTTCAACTCTACAGTCAGGGCTTGAGGAATAGGGTAGAGTGTAAAAGACAGGTGTACTTCTGCTGCCCCTGTCACAGAAAGGGAAGATTGGGTGTTTAAAAAATGGCAAAATGGTACTGTAAAATTTAAGCCTTGAGATTTAGATTTTCTCAAGTTGTTAATGTGTCATGGAAGCCACATATGTATCATTTGTTCTACCACACAGCAAAAACTGATAGAACAAAGGATATTTGATATATTTTTCGTCTAATACTGGGGAAACCCCATCCTTTGTTTTAATCCTTTCCCAGCCTCAGTAAAAGCTTGAAGTGTATTCAGTAGGAAAAAAAAAAAAAAGTAGAAGAAAATTGTTATCTTAGACAAACAGAAATACCACTAGTGAAAAATAAGTACTTCTTCAAGCACATCATAACTGGCACTATGAAGTGCTTCAAAGAAAAAAAAGAAACTGCTTTAATTGTAGGCAATATCTCATATCAGCACAACATTCCTAGATCGTCTCTTTCTTGAGCCCCTTCCTTTTATCTGCAGGGGGAATGGAAACTTTTCACCATTTTCCTGAGCCTGACTGTGACAATCCACGTACTGGATCAGACAATGGAGGAGGGTTTGTAGGAAAGATTGCAGCTGGCAGACTGGTTCCCTTTAAAGGCACTCCTTTGAGAACATGAGAATATGCATCCCCCTGTTGCCACGCAACAGTCAGACAGAACCCTGGGTACCAGACACAGCTCATCCATCATGTCATGGTTCCAATGTCCTTTTCAAACATGGCTACCAGAAGTGTACACAGTCTTCCAGTCTCTGCCTCAGCTGTGCTGTAAAATAATTTTTTTAATCCTACTTACTAGTCCTGCATGATTACATTTAAATACTGTCAGTGCAGGGAAAGCTGTTAATGCATGGCTGTGAAAATATGTCCACTGATCCATATTTCTTCTGGTTTTGTTTCTAAGTAAGCATTTCCTATGGGAAGCTGTGTCTCCAGCTCCTCACTCTGGATTCAGTTTGTTCTATCTGTGGCACAGTGCTAAGAACATGCTACAGAGCTAATTCATTGCCAGATATGATGAAGACCAGGTTTTAACGTCTTCCTCTCTTTCCCCCTTATATTGGTAATATGAGTGGCTAATACTGAAAAGAACTAGATCTTTCTCTATGTTGTTATAAACTGTATAAAATGTTCAGTGCATTTTATAAATGAGAGTTACACTTGTCTGCATGTGAGAGAACATATTTGTCCTTGGGTCTCAAAACACTGCCTATTTTTAGACTGCACTGATAGTACATGATTATTTTCAGTTCTTAGATGCAATACATTTCCATACATTTCCTTTGATATTCAATATTGAGTGCTCACTTATGCATTAAAATGCATAACAATATACAATATCAAGCTATAAAAGTGTATGCAGGACTACTGCTGGAATCTGTGGCATGAATATCATTTCATCTAGCTCAGTGCAAACATGTGAAGCCTATGCCAAGAAGAAGGTTGTTGAAAGGATCACATAATCATAGCCCATGTGGATGAAACAACCAGCAAGTTTAAGAAGGAATGAAATTAAACTCTTAACAACACCCTAATTGCATGGCAGTAAAATTCAACACTTATAATTCTGATTACATTATTTTAGAAATGCTTTTACTATATCTTAAGCTGTAGAAGAAATCCTTTAGAAGTATAACCTGAAAAGGACACAAAGAGGTCACCTTTCACTTCCCTGCTCCAAGGCTACATGGGCTGAAAAACTTGAAGCAATGTGTTCTTTCAAAAATTGTATGTGTATGCATGACTGCCAAGGGAAGAGTTAAAGTTACATACTGTAAGTTTCTTACTTTTAGATGTCAAGATACATAACTTGAGCAGGGTCAGTAATGCATAGGCATATAAGAAAAAGATGGAAGGTGAGGGAGTCACATTTTGAAAATAAATCAGAACTGGAAAACAATCCTAGAAACAATGTGATAAATACTTGTGAATCAATACTTGTCAACGTGTTATTCATGCATATTGTGATTTCATTTTTCAGCCAGCCATGAATGAAACTTCATCTAAATCTAGTGGTTATTTTCCTGCACTTTCCATAACCAGACTGTTGCTATTAAACTAGTGCAGAGTTAATAATCTATGCTGGCTGGTTTAGTTATCATTTCTGTTCAGAAGTACCACCACAAGATGAACGAGCTGCCTGGAAGTCTACCACAAGAAGCACTAACTAGAGGAAAAGTTATTCCAGCAGGGGGAGATCGTGACCACCGACTCGTTGACCAGAGACTCAAGAAACCCCCAGACCCCAAAAGTTGAGACTGAGCATGCAAAGTAATTAACATGAGAAGCAAAAGAATTTCTGGACAATAGGAAACTGAGTATTAAGTAATGAAGGAATTATGCAACTTGTAACCAATGAATGCGGAAGTCTTTGCTTGCTGAACTGTATAAATATTGTGAAGTTTTGACAACTGGTGAGCTAGGCATTTGTGGGTAACCACCTAGCTCCCTGCTTTGCGCAAACTAGAACAAAGGAATAGAAATACCTCGACTTGGTGTGTGAATTAGCGCTGTGCACCGGATAATGAATCCGCCTGCAGGACAACACTTCTGTGGGAAGCAAACTTCCATCGCTTTGGGCCTTAGGCAGCACAGCTAAATCTAACAGGATGAAAGCTTCACAAAGCAAGAGAAGAATAGGTCACCAGGTTGTGCTTCTGACCTGCTGTTCAGTTTCTGTTCTGCTTGCAGAGTTGCATATCTATGGACTACTGTTATGCAGGACAGTTTGCAAGATAATATATTGATAAACCATGAAATCAAGTTACTGATAACATCCAGGGTGTGTTTGGAAATGCCAAAGGTTCAGAGGATCTTCAGGTATAAGAAAAGATGGACTGGTGAGATTTATTTGGGGTTTTTTTAATTGGCATTTCTTATAAGCCCAGTGTCCACTGTGTTCAGTAATTCAATTCTATGGCCATAGGAAAATGGGGCCTTTTGGCTGGGCTGTGGATGAGGCAAGTGCTGGTGGTTTGGCTGGATTTGGAAAGGAGAAGGAAGAGGAAAAGCTCTTCTTTCATCTTTTAAATCAAAGCTAATGGCAGCAGTTGATTTCATCAGGAAACGACTGCTACTACCAGGAGGAACTCTAGGGACATTCCTTCCCACGAGTTCCTTTGCTCTAGAAGGATGAAGGAGTTCCTTCATTTCACAAAATTTCTTGCATTTAATTTTCAGCTCTGCCTTCATTTATTCAGAGTGGAGAATACTGAATGGCTATCCCTGCTGTTCCATATCGCAGTAATGCTGCTTCCTTTGGCTGCATAGGAACACGTAAGATCACTTGAGCCCTGCCTGTCACTGTCTGGGGCAGAACTGAGGCAAGGAGCTGCCCAGGTGGATGTTGATGCTGGTTTATGCTTGCAGCAGAGTCCCCCTCTTGGCAGAGATTTTTAGTGCTTTGTCAAGCTGTCTGCCTGCATCAGTGAATTGCTTGTTACAAAGTCATATCAGAGTGTTTAAAGATTGCAATGCACCTGTTAATTTGGTTCGTTGAATTGATTAGGCGAGCTCAGTCGTGCTGGGGTAACACAAAAGCATTCTTACAGCGTACCTGCAGCATGCCAGCCTGCCAAAGGCAAGGGTAATCAATCAGTGTGTTGCCACCACAATTAATGTAGTCTGAGATAGAGTTTGACTTGAAAGATGAAGGGGAAATTAAGCGTAACACAGTGATAATAGAGTGATCAATGCCGCTTGCTGGAGACTTAGCATGTGCACTGAAAAGGAAGATATTTCAATGATAGCCACAGATGTGTAAACGAGGTGGTAAGTCTTACCTGAAATACAAAGCTAAATAGAAGTGACTGGTATGGGAGAGTTAACATCGGTGCTTTACTAACAAAGCAAGAAAAAAAAGAAGCATGATGTCCCAAACTTTCTCTTTCAAGAAAGCATAAATAGTTCTGGTGGTTGTCATGAAATTCCTTTTTCTCAGTATTTGAATCACGGTTCTGTTTATGAGAGAAAACATTGTGTGTAAAGAAGGAGTTAGTGGAGAAGTCATTTTCTTCTAGCACTTGAGTAGCCTGGGTTGTGAACCAGAATTCTGTTGTCATATAAACTCTTTTTTGTTATTAAAAGACAGCTTTCAATGGCAATAAAGTCATCAGTTTGGAACAAATTTTTTCTCTTCAATGGGGTATTCTGTAGAAGGAGCCTTCATTCAATAGCAGAATTTGTGCTGCGTATCACAGGCCTCAGATTCATCTACCGTGAAACCTTTTGGTCACCAGAGTGTTCCTGAAGACTGATCTGGGAAGGAATACTTTTGTGTCTTGCCCTGGGAATCCTTTGCAGTCAATAGGGTTGGTCTCTGTAGCAGGCATGTTTACAAATTTCTTTCTGTGTAATGCCATTTTGAATATTTTATTATTTTAATAGTTCCCATGAGGGAAAAGAGACTTCTGAATGTCTGATTGCTTATAGGATCTAGCATTTAGTATTTATTGTACATGCTTTTATTGATGGTTGTTGCTAAATAGATAACCTCATCCTTGTGTGTTCCAGTGCTTTTATAGAATGTCAAGTTCTCAGGAAATCATTAAGGAATTCATTAGGGATTTTCATCTATTTCCCATCCTTTGATGCATGTAAGAGTTTCAGTGTCACTCCAACTACATTATTTTCAGCATTCTGACTTGCTGCAAACACTAAGGGATGGATTTCCACACCCTGGCCTTTTTTCACAGCCATCGAAGTCCTTATTCAGAGCATCTAATCCACTCTCTGAAATGTTCATAGCTACTTTCCTCAATAGTATTAGATGATGAACCAGATAATGGGATTGCCTTATCCCAATCACATGCTTTAAAATATCTAGCAGGGTCAAAATTTCATTATTTCAATCTTCCATTGACCATGGTATGAACTCTTCCAATTCACTGTGGCCTTTCTACAAAATTACATTACCTAGAAGTGGCTTGTATGAAATCTTTGTTTAATATCCTCAAATAGTCAGTTGCTTTTTTCTACAAGATTTTGTTCTAAAATTCTTTTTCCGTGTGTTAAACTTGTATTTCTTGGCATTACTATCCATTCAAAGGCCGTGCTGTTTGCCTTTGTTTTTCATTTAATGTTAACCTCAGGTTAAACCCATTCACATGTCAATTGCCACTTGGCTGTAAATCTGTATAGGTACAATGTATAGAACTTTTAATTAATTGAATAGATAGCCACAGTGAATCATAGAAGTCTAATCCAGAATGACTGTATTAGTGTGACCACCACCTGAGCAATTCTATTTATGGTTTAGATGATGACAATCATTGCATCATTGTTGGTGCTCTGAAACAGGAAGTTTTGAAGCAAACAGGAAAGAATTAAATTGATATTTGGGGAGTCATTTGAATATAGAGGCAAATCACCAGTTTCAGAGATCATTTGAATTTTAAAAGCCTTGGATGAATAGAAATTTTTCAGTACACTGCAGTGTATTAGGTATTCAGAGAGAAATTCAGCCTTGAGCAAGGGGTTGTCATGAAGCTCTGCTCCATCAGTGTCCTTCTTAGGTTCTATTTTCAACCCACTGTGAGTAAATTTTAGTCTCCCAGTATATGACTGCATAGTTCTTGAAATTCATTGCTTTCAAAATCAGTATTGTTGGGGGTTTTCTTCTTTTGTGGAATTTTTTTTTTTTGGTTTGGTTTGTTTTTTTTTTTTAAGTATATACATTTTCAATCTGGATGCAACCTAAGCCAAAACCCTGGAGTGTTTTCACCAGACCTGGATTTGTCCAAGCACATTATTTTATATCTGAATTTAGGTATTTGTATAAAAGATATTAGACTTGAGCTTTAGAGCTTTATGTACATTTGGATCCTATTTTTTTGGGGACATCACACTGTTCCTAAACCTTTGTTGTCTTCCTTCCAGGATGTTTCAATTGAGCCAGTGCCAGTGCAGAGCAAGATCTGTTGTCATGATCAGCATGATCTTTTCGATCTTGCTTGCACCAGGTGATAGGTTGTAAGTGCAAGTAGAAGTGAAACTCCCTGCCGCACAGAGACAAGTAGTTCATTTTCTCTCCCACAAGGATCGTGTCAATGTGCCTTGCATCAACGGAGGTATTCAATCTCTTGCGTTTGTGCAGGATGTGAGTTCCATACCTCTAATTTTTAGCATAGCTCCCCCTCTTGAAGCATCGGTGGTAGGTAATACAAATCTCACAGAACTGGTCTAACAATTCCGTATCTTTGAAATGAGCAAGAAATAAGGTACAGCAGGAATCTGTTTTAAATCTAATGCTTTAACTGAGCTGAGTCCTGGAAGAATTAGCCTGGTGATTATGGGAGACTACAGCTAAGTGTCTTTTTAGATCAGGTAATTGGAAATTAAATCCCTTTTCCTTATCTAGTTAGTACAGCCTATTATTCTGAGTTTATGGCTCAGGTTGCTATCTGATGTTTAAAACATAGCATTTCCCAGAGCGTCCTGATGAGTTTAATGTAATTTGAGACTCTTTCATTCTTGAATGTTACAATTGCAATGGTATTAGGAAGCAGAGTGGTTAAAACGAGTTTCCATTGCTAAAAGAGATACTGGTAGATAATTCAGAAGTTCTCAGAAGAGAAAAAATTTTAAAAGACTAGAAAGCTGAAAATAATCCATATTGAAAGACTCCCTGCTGTCCAGAGCAAGCATGGACTCCAGCTTCTTCAAGCTGCAGTTCCCTTTGCTTTCGGATAATATGCCAGATGTAGCCTGAATGTCTCCCAGATCAAGTGTTGCTTGATGAGAATGGGTTAGGGAAAAGAAATGTGGTGAGAGCTTTGCCACATTCTGCTCTGTGCAGCTCACCCTGCCTGCCAGGCAAACAGGCAGCAGAGCTATTATCATTCAAATACCAATGAGATGTGTGATTTAGGTTTTTCAGGTCTCTGCTTTTTATCCTCTCATAATAGAAATCATTAGGGATCCGCTGAAATATTCCATTTATCACAGTGAATTTAGATGACTGGTGACATTAAGTGCTGCTATGGGTCTGGGTCATGATTACTGCCAAGCAGAGTCCCGTTCTGGCTCAGTGAGTATGCATTAACTCAGATAGCTAGATTATTATCCGTCATGGCTGTTGAGTAAAGCACAGTTTTTCTAGCAACAGGGTGGGCCAGAAAATGTCCAAGAGAAGTGTCTGCCTCTTGTATCTGAGGATTAATTCAGGATCAAGTCTTCATGTGTTTGCTTTGGTAAATCAAAAGTGTTTGAGTTAATTCAGCCTTTCCAAATTGCACTTTTCTGCTTCTGCATGCTGACTGAGGCCAACTCCTATTTATGCACTGGAGGAGAGTTATTACCTATGTGCCTAAGGAAAGGAAAGGAAGAGCCAGGCTAGACAGCGATGAGGTTACAAGGAAATTACACTTCCAACGACAAACATACAGAATTATCACATACCATTAAGTGTTTTTCTCTTCTGTCACACAGTTTATGTCCAGTCTGTCACGGCAATCTTGCTCTGTAACTTGAGTGAATCTCAGCCTTTGACTTCCATCCTCTCCAGACAGGTTTTTAACTTGATAGCCAAAAAATCAGGTAGCTTACAACATAAATTCACTGTCTCAAGTTCCAAACACTGGCTTTAAAAATTGCTCTTTCATTATGTAAAATAAAGTAATTCATATCCATTGACAGTAGATACAATGCTTAGTGCACACTGGCTTGACCTATTTGATAGTTTGAAACTAGCTGCCTTCCAAATGTGCAAGTGCTTGCCCTGCTGCATGTTCCTTGTGTCTATAAGCACTAGCCTCATCTTCCAGAATGAAATAGGTTGGTTTTGAATTCTGAGTTCAGTTATTTTAATCTGGAATGAAATGCATGGATAGAAGGAGTTCATTTGTTTGTCTTGCTGGTAAACTTCAGGCTTCTGTTATTGTAAGATTGTTTATCAGAAATAATAAATTCATGCACTTTTTTCCTCTGAAACACTGACAAGGTATAATTATATTATGATTTATTTTACAACCTGAAGACCAGAACCTGAAATATTTGCTCAGGCAAAATTAGAATTCAAGGAGAGTAATCAGTCATCCACAACTAGGGAACTGTAATTCTTTCTGTGTCCATTTAGTAGACTGAGTACAGAATAACCCTGTTAGGACCTGTGGCAAATGCAAAGAATAAAAGTCAGGTGCCTTGATTTCTAATGCCCTTGCACTCTGAGTCTTATTAATGTACCTTGCCCTGAGTAACAATCATAAACAGTAATTCAACCTTTCTAATACCAAGGATAGAAGGTAGTACTGGAAATGATGATTTGGGACCCCAATTACCTAGCTAAATGGGAACACTGGACAAGGCATCCTCCAACTTTACCATTTCTTTCCATGTGGATATGGCGTATTAGTGGGGTTTCTCACTGGTCAGATCTACTCCAAAAGCTACCAGTCGTGTAAGGTTGTGTTTGGGTTTCAAGGGAGGGATGGTTACTGGGGTTTGCCCATGATATTCTCCTCTTCTCCAGGCTATACTAGGCATTTCTTATGGGTAGCTGTCCTACTGTGTGTTTTGAGATCCCAACCAGTCACTACAACTATGGATGTAAACAAAAAAATCTTATGGCATTTAACTCTATGGAGACACAAAAATAGATTACAAATCAGCAATATTTTCAAGGTAAAAAGCTGCCCACCAAGGGACTGTTAACGTGTAGGGAAACAAGCTGATTTGAGAAATAACAATTAATATGTCCCTGAAAAAATTATCCCTATTTTCAAGCCTGAATTTTCAGGTAACTGTAAACCAGCATGTAAAAATTATTTTTCAAGTCTAATTTAATATTTAGTCATAAGATCATAAAACTACCCAGATTCTGCATTCTTTTAATTTCCAACTGTCTCAGGAAAACCAAGAATTGTTACCATAACTTTAAGTCTTGATGTGTGTTTCGTTAACAAGAAACTTTGTTACATCACTCCGTAAGTCTTGACATTAACAGTCAATTTTTAAGCTTCTTTGTTCAAGTGAATGCTGAGCCTAGAATAACAAAATATGATGGAGTCGGGGTCAACCAAAATGATTATGCAATGAAAATCTAAGTAACAAAGCAGGCAGGTAACTATACCTGAATCACAGAATGAGGTCAGCTGCTGAGATGTGAGTCATTGCTGTTTAATAATTTCAATAGGTTCCTCAGGTTCGTTTTGTAGCCTGTTAAAAATGAGACATCATTGTGTCATCTCTCTTGTCCCTTAGAAATGAACTGCACAGAGGCAATCTCACACAGCTCATTTAAGAAATTATTAGCTGAATCTGTTAGAAGTTGGCTTTGTTTATTTCAATGGAGGTATGCTGGTTTGTATCAGCTAAGGATATGATGGATATTCCCTTGGATTTTCCACAAATCACTGCAGATGCAATATTTGGGGAATACATACCTGTGAATGTAAATAAAAAATTCTGTGTGATTTTTGAGATGTGTAGAAGGACCCTATGCCCTACCTATTAAGTGTATGTGGGTGCAATCTGCCCAAAACACCTTGGAAATGATGCTGTTCATACCTTTGATTTCAAAGTGGCACATTCACTGAAGTTAGAATGATGCATGTAAAACTGAACGGATCTTCTGCTTCTGATTTTGGGTCTGTTAGGAAAGTTATTTTCCAGTGGGGAAGAAAACCCAGCTTTGCCATTTTATTCAGGCTACAGGAGCTATTAATCCTCTAAAATGGCTGTTTACAAACAGTAAAGTCTGCTGAGTTCTTCCTTACAGCTTTTTTCAGCTGGCCTGCACAGAAATGGTTATAGATGTGCTCATCCCTTACTCTTACAGATGCTGCTCTGGCAAGTGTCACTGCAGCAATGTCCATCAAAAATGTCACTCAAGAGAAACATTTGCCAGATCTGCCTGCCAGCATGACCTAAATCATCTTACTGTGGATCGAATGGATTTTGCCCTTGCCCCCCCGTCTCTAGAAAGTCATTAGGGAGCCATAGAAAAGCTGTTAACTAGCCATGAGTGACTTATAGCAGATGCTAAATATTGTAACACTGATAACAGTTAGTTTTTTTCTGTGAGGTCTGAAACTCTGGAAACTTCATCCTTTACTGAGGAACGATTGCTCTAATTTTGAGGGACTGAATAGAGGAATTCGTGGGAACCGAACAAGCTAGTAAGTGAATATATGAGCTGATTAATAAACATTGAGTACTAGCCCTTGGCCTGGAGTATCCTGAGTTTAAAGCTAGCTCACGATCTCACTTGTTTATGCAATGATGGACCTTGCTGAAACTCTGCATTAGTAGGAGGCTTCCCATGGGCTCACTGAACACTAATTTGGTTCATGTTTCTTGAGAAGAGGTACAAGGCAGCATTAAGTCAGGTACCATAAGTGGGATATGTAGGAGGTGGAGAGCAAAGCAAAATAGAGATAAAAGGAACAAGGACTTTTAAGCTTGTTCTAATTTGCCTAATCCTGTTGAGACAGATGTTTCATGTACTTTATTTCTGATAAGTAGTCTTAACATTCTTCTCCTGCAGATCACTATCTATAACTTGTCAATCTATGCTGAGTTTCAGTCTCAAAGGATAGACAGTTGTGTGCTGCAGGACTGACAAGAAAAATTAAAATTAGTTAATTCAGGAAGTCAAAATTGGTTCTTACATTTTCCTGCATAGTACAACTGAAGGGGATGTGCTGTGCAGACCTAAGACCGCACTCCTGCTGCTGCCAATTACTTAGCAGATCACCGCATCCATGTCAGAACTTCCTTGAAGGTAAAAAGTGCCCATTACCAACTGCTGGGTCCAGACCTTGCCATGGGAAAGACCTGACCCCAGAGCAGATGCACAGGAACTCCCTAGGTGACCTTCCAGCCATCAGAGAGGCACTCCCGCGGAGGTGCCTTTGATCCCAAGGAGAGGAAGCATGAACCGATGCATTGCTGTTAAGATAACTAATTTTAGCAGCTGCATCTGTTTAATTTGGACTCTCAGCAGAACATGACTGCAGAGGGAACCTGGAGGAAAGTACAAGATCACTCAGGTACAAATGCCAAATGTTTCAAAGCTTCACCCTCCCCTGGATAAATCCTCCCAGGAGCCGCATTACTTCTGCTGCTGTCATTCCTGGCCAATCTCCTGCACTTGGATGGGAAGTTTCTTCCAGTGCAGGAGAATATTTAATAGAAGTATACAAGAGATCTACCTAATATGTTCCATTTCTCTGTCATACAGCACAACACTAAATATTTTCCAGAGCTACTGGAGATATTTGCACATTTCAAAGGCTATTTTAGACCATTTTTATAATTTTCTGCATAAGTTGAGTGCTAAAAACTCAGACTTTTTGTTGATACCTACCAAAGATCCCTTAATACTAAAAATCTCTTTAAAATGTCCAGAACCTAAGCCACCTTTGAAAATCTGAAGTATTATATAGGAGGCATATCAGTTGCTCTCTGTTTGTGTCTCATGTTACCAGGAACTGTATCTATCATTGTTATCTTTTACCTGTTTATCAGAGCCCGGAATACCACTGATGCTTCCAATAGAGAACTTATCGAGAGGTGCTGCTGAAAATTTAGTACTTAAATATTAAAGGCAAACCTGATGCAGAATTGTATTAGGAGGTTGGCTCTAAATTCACCGTCTTTCTCATATAAAAAATTAACATTATGTAAATATAATGCTAAATTAAAATTAATCTATTTCATTCTTCTGTTGAAGAATGTGACATTGCTGCCTAGTCAAGAACTGGATATAACCTTTTCCATCAATATGTCAAGAGTACTTCAACAACAATGTAGAAACATTGACAACAATATCAATTGTTTCTACATTTAGAAACAGAGTGCCAGAAAGTAAGACTTGAACATGTATCTATCTGCTTTGGGTTAGATTTACAGGCCATCACAGAAACACAAGAAAAGAATAACAAGACATTGCTTACAACCCAGAATAATTTGATTTCAGGTTTTGCATCCAAAACTCTGATTGTTATTCTTTTTTGAAAATAATTAAAGGTTGGCAGCACTCACAGTTATGTGAAAGTGACAGTCACTTGTAGTACAGGATTTCTGGTAGAACATGACATGTAAAACTGATCTTGTTGTTCACTTAGATGATGGATCCCACAGCTGTTAAGTCAGTGATGAGAACCTGAAATATGCTGTGCTGCGCATTCAGGTTAAACTAAATGTTAACTCTGCCAACAGTTTGCATTAAAATACACACAAATACTTTCCAAAGCATTTTATTTATCAGGGGTTTGCTGAATACCTCTTAAACTTCGCAGCGATCTGATGTGTTGCCTTTTCCAGTTGGGTCAAACTGACCACCAGTGCCTGATTTATAGAAAAAGTCATTATTATTAGTGTAAACTGTCAAGAAAATGAACATTGGTGTTTCCTGTACCCTAATGTTTTGCAACACACAGTTGTTGGAAGCTGCATTCCTCTGGGAGAGATGATGGGAAAGTATTGCTGTTGAGAAAAGCTTTGTCTTACTGAGACAGCAAGGGGAAGCCAGCTTTTGAGAACCTGCAAGCTGTGAATTCTTTCCTGAAAAAGAAACAAAGCATTTTGTCCTACTTTTCTAGAGATTAGCTTTTGTTTAATCTTCCAATCTTCTAGCATACTGAATCACTGACTACTCTAATAACAACATACTAGTTAATCCATATGAAACATGTAGTGATAATTCAGCCTAAGAAACAATTGTTTTCCTGCTGCCAGCTAAAGCTTATGGTAAAATTTCTGCTGTTACAGAAAAAAAAAGAAATGTGGGGTTTTTTTCTCCTCTTTCAGTGAACTCTCTAATCACAGTATTCTCAGTTATTTCAGGCATTCTCATCATAGATAGTCAGTTTTTACTGGTTTTCACTGTATATTCTCTTAGAGCAGACCACAGATCTACCCTTCTGCTTCATCAGCAAATAAGAAAGGAAAACCTGTGAATTAGAGGTGGTGTCTGTGTCTAAAGAACTGACCCAGCTTCACATAAATCGATAATTTTAATTGTCTTAGAAAGAAAACCAGCTGTTTGATAATGAGGAAAACAAATCTGTAAATAGAAAACAATTGCAAAATTACATTCATTTTTTTGTTGATGTGAGAAAAAAATGTTTTTTTAAAAAAGACAGTTTGAGACAAAAATGTCATATCAACAGTTTCTATTAAAGACATTTTAGCGGTATTATGCTAGTTCAAAAGATGTGTATTTGTATATATGTTTATTTTATAGATATATATTTTGTATATATATATTTATATATAGTTCAAAATCTGCCACTTTCTGCTAATTTTCTGCATAAAAATCAACCCAAGAATCCAGGTTCCACAGCAGCAATCATACAAGCTGGCAAAAAGATAACTTTAAATAAATTTTAAATCTACCAGGCCAACAGCAAGATGTCTGATCAGACTGAGATGTATACTTTAAGCTACTTGTCATAGACCTACTGTGCTGCTTCATGCTTAGTCTGTGATTCTTAAATAGCTGAGGGACTTTAGTATATACGTTAATATATAAGGGACAGAGAAGTAGAGAGTTGGGTCTGGGCTGAGCTTTGTAACTTTGTCAGGTGTCAGCTTTGGTTTTCAGCTGGAAAATTTGTGAAAATCTTGTGTGGTGCTCTCCCAGGATTTGAATCGTCACATCAATAACGTAATTAATGATTTTGCACTGTTCTTGAAGTAAGGAAAATGGTTAAATAGTAGTAATGTTAACCTTACTGCGTATTTACTGCTGTCGTGTGGGACGGGAAAATACTGAGTTGGGTGCACGCCACACAACATGCAGGCTTAACTACTTCACAGGCAAGTCAGTAGCACAGTGAAAATCAGTGAGACCTGGCGATGACAAGCTTCAGGCCTACAATTAAAGCCACATTTCAAAATGTTCTTTTATGGCAGTGAGACAACTCTCCTAGTTTGCACATGTTCAGGCCCAGTTCCCTGTGCATGGATTTGCCTTCTTGTCCGCTGTGCTTCATTTTTCTCTTTTTAATTTGCCTCCTTCAGATCTTCCCCCTGACTTACCGACTAGCACAGCCTTCTGAGACATTTTAAAAATAGATGGCTGAAGATAAGAACATTACATAAAAATGTGGAACCAGTAAGACACGTGGAAAATGTTCATAATAAATCACTTTCCCTCCTTTACCTTTTGCATTGACTGTGAACTGTTTGAGCATGAGCAGACATCTTAATTCTCTCTACAGGTGATACACTTGGTATGATACTAGGTTGCTAGACCTACAGACAATTTGCCATGAGTAATGCTATGTCAGACTTCAATTCAGTCATTTCAGTGGCTTAATGTGGAGGAAAAGTCTATAGGTCAAGACTGGATGATCAAAATCGTGATTTGGGCTTCCAGCTCAAGGGAACCACATTTGTAGGTGCTTGTCAATTTAACATGGTACAGTAATAGCCACTGTAATTATTAAAACATAATTGTTTTAAGAATTTTATGCTGTACTTCAAATAGCACTGGATATCACACTAAGTGTAAAAACAAACCATTGTCAAAAATATGACAATTATAGACTAAATACATTTAATGTAATATAAAATCATGGAAGGAATTGAATTTTTTTAAACATGGAACTTATTCTTTTGCCAATATAAAGATGTGAGTTCATTTTCAATTATTCCCTGTTTTCCTATTGCTCTTAATTACTAACTTGAATTCTCTTTTGGTTTTGTGGTTAGATTTTTTATTCTGGTTTGCTTGTGTTTAATTTTGACAGAGATTTATCTGCAGAAAGTCCAAAGGTCAATTAATTTTGTTAGGTTTCCTTCCCAACCACCTTTTCAAGTTCCAGAGGGATAGGGCGTAGTTTGTTTGCTTTTCTGTATGCTTAAGCACATTGTATTTGCATTTGTAAATGAGGAAATACTAGTCTGATTTTTAATACTTCTGTAATTTGGTCCACTTGCTCTGATACATTAAAAAAAGAAGTAATTTGTTTCACCAGGAGCTCCCAGGTAGCTTTTGAGCCATTAGTTGGAGCTCCCATTCTGGAAAGGTATACACCAGTAATCAAGTCTTTTACTTCTTTCAGTGTGAATTTATTGTGAAGGAGGGCCGGCCCTGAGACCTCTCTGTGATTGATGGCTCTGAACTGCGAAAGGAGCTAGTACAAAGGCTATGAAAAAGCCTACTGCCTTTTTTAATAGGGGCAAAAAAAGCTGAAAGTGAATATCTCAGAGTGCTCTAACATGGCATTCTTTTGCTGTACTATGTCCTCAGAAACTTATTGTGTCGGTTTTCCTTCCTAAGGATATTACCTTCCACATAAAGATATACATTTGGATGGGGGCCAGGTAAAGCTTTTTTCTTTCTCTTCTTCCTTTTTGGTTGCCTTGCAGAACTTTGCAAAGAGACACGAGCCACAGCAAAGGGAGAAACATCTCTGTGTAATTAATCAGGCTGGGGGATGAGGGCCAGTTGGGGACCATTATAAATTGCTGGGAAAAGCAACAGTTTGGGCTTTGTGGAAAGTTCAGGTGCCTGGGTCTGAGTGGTCAGCATGCTGGCAGGCAGAAGGAAGAGTATCTTCTATTCTGTGGGGAATTCAGGTTGGAGAAAATAAGGGGCAGGGGGGAGGAATGACGTTCTCTGTCAATCTTTAAAAGTTAGGACTCATTTATCTTATGTTATTTATTGGTTGTAGGGTTTTATGTATCCCTTCTGAGTGCTGGAGAGAAGCATGGCATACAAGTTCTCTACAAGGCACCTCTGCTGAGATAAGCTGAGGGGTTTAATTAAGTTAGGGCTTGAAGTTAGTGTTAAAGGTAGAGGAAAAGCAAGAGGAAAATCTGCCAAGATTCTTATCTTTGTAGTTGACCAGAACTTGTGTTCCTTCGAATCCTATCCACAACATTTCTTTCTAGTAGGAATCCTGGGCTGAGTAATCTGCCAGGCACCAGTTAGGTGGTAGTTTGTCTAGCTACTGTATTCTGGGGCCAAATCAAGCTTTCAGCAATGAGGTGTTCCCCTACTGTACAGCTAAAGGCAAACACTGCAGGTGGGTGGTTTCCTTTGGGGTTGCCTGTAGTATATGGAATAATCATACCTGAGTGAATGCTTCTGCTGACTCTTTTAATCTTTCTTCCCCCCACCCCCCACCCCCCCCCCCCCGCCCCATTTTTTTCTTCCTTTAATATTAGAATACATTCCTGCCTTCTGGGTAAACCTGAATAAAACTTAACATTAATTTGCAATCTTCTTGCCTTCATGCTAAGCTGCCTAAGATATTTTACTGTTAATTTCACAGTTCTCAGAACCTCAAGGCAATGCAGCACCTGTGAAGTCTCAAGCCTAGTGAATGATGTCTATAGTTAGGAATGTGTACAATGGTCTACTGAGCTTAGAAATGTGCTCAGCCTTACTTTAGTTTCTGTTACTCTGTCACGCAAAGTATTTCATACATTTGTTCTAGTCCTCATTGCTTCTGCTGGGAACAGTGCAGAACGAGGCTCAGGTAGAAGGGGATATGTGAAGACAAAAGCATGACAAAGATCATTAGGTGATTCTGGGCATATGGTGTAAATCCGAGCATTTAGAATACAAAAGATGTAGTTAGTAACTGAGGAAGAAACTAGAAAAGCTCAGGTTGTAAGTGTTACAGTGGGCAGGTTTAAGTCAACTGGAAATTACTGTAGCAAGGAGCTTAGTCTGCAGAAGGAATCTGACAGCTTTTAGTTGAGTTGCACCAGATGCATGCTTGAAAGCAGGGGAGGGATAAGAGGGGCACCAAGGAGTGTGCAGCAGCTAAAGGCGGCAGTAAGAATCACTGCAGTATGTGTTTCATAATGAAAGCCTTTCAGCAAGACTTTTGGACTCTTCAGTGTCTGTGCCCATGGTTGAACCACTTGTATACCTTGTATATGCCCTGGAGCAATCATCCATGGGGCAGCAGTGCAGGAAGAAAGCAGGAACACCCTGTGCTTAATTTCCCCCTAGAGAGGAAGAGAAGCCTGGTGGCAGGAGGGGGGTGGTCTTGCACCACCATTTCTTTGAAGGAAGAAGCAGTGCTAGCCCTGTTACCTGTTATCTCATCTCAGAGGCAAGATGCATCAGAGAGTGCAGCTGGCATCGTTGATCTATTTAATGTACAGAAATACATAGTAATTTTTAATAGGATAATGGCAAATAAATAAAGTGATGTAAATATATAGTATAAATTCCATCCTCCCAGAGCTCCTTCTAGCTCTAAAAGAAGACACATCTGTCTGAGCCCTGAGTTAGTGGCTCCTTTACCTTGTGAAGCAGTGCAGGTACCACTAGATGGCTGTCAGACAGAAGGTGTGAGGACCTCTGGGAGAGCAGAGCAGAGCAGGATTCAATGCAGGGCCTTTACAAAGTGTTTTTGAGGTGGGGTCTTAACTGTCAGAAAGTTTGGTGGTGGGGAGGTAAATTCAGTCATGATGAGTTGTCTTTGTATGATGCGAATCATCACTGTTAATTAAAAATGGACTGATGTTTTGACTTGGAAAGCAACGTGCAGCAACGAGGGGGGGTGGCTTTAAACTGAAAGAGGGTAGATTTAGGTTAGATATAAGGAAGAAATTCCTCACTATAAGGGTGGTGAGTCACTGAAACAGGTTTCCCAGAGCAGCTGTGGCAGCCCCATCCCTGGCAATGTCCCAGGCCAGGCTGGATGGGGCTTGGAGCAACATGGGCGAGTAGCAGGTGTCCCTGCCCGTGGCAGGGGGGTGGAACTAGATGGTCTTTAAGGTCCCTTCCAACCCAAACCGTTCTGTGATTCAGAGACAGGGTTTTGTAGGCTGGAGGCATCTCTCTGAGCCATTGGTGTCAGGTTAAGTGAACTTTGGTTTGGTAATTCTTATGTTGAAGAGACAGAGGTCCCAGAGAGAGAAAGAGCTAAATCACTGGATCATTTTCTGTTTTTACAACTTAGTGTTATAATTTGTATAACAGCATTAGAAGTGTAGCTTAAAGCTGCCTTGTGATAATACAAAGTGTTTGTCTCACAAGGCAGTAACAAAATAGAGAAGATGTTAAATAAGAAGGGGACCAGCAGAGTGACTTGACTGTGGGGGTCCTGTTTGACCACTAGTAGGCTCAGATCTGCTGGAACAGAGCTGGACTGCAGCCCCTGAAAGAGCATGTCATCCGTCCATGTGTGTATCACTTCCTTGATGGGCTGGAAGAGTGGGAGAAAATCCTGAACACTGATGTCTTAATATTGGCTCAGCACCAAAGCAATTTTCCTGCAGAATCTGTTACATTCATGTGGACATTTGGTGCATATGCTGATAAGATGCTGCTTCAATAATTTTCTTCAGTCAGTAAAAGTACACAGAGTGACTGTATTGGGAGGGAGGCCAATGCAGTGGTACAAAGATACACTTTGCTCCTCAGATGTGCAACTGAAGGCCACCGCTGGGGAGATGTTAGCTTAAAAACTGTCTGCCATGGCACAGGGTGTTTAGTGATCCTCCTAAAGCCTATGAATTAAAAATGGATTACCCCATCCAGCACAAAAGGCATGAATGGAAAGAAAGAAAGAGGAAACTGTATCTGTGGTAACCAGTGAGGTATGGAAATTGGAGTAATTTCTTATGGACAGTCACAGGTTTCCTGAGGAAAAACCTGCATTAGTACTTGTTCCTCTAGGTCTGCTTCCCTGCTACCTCATGGGACCCAGTCGTGCAAATACAGTTCCTTGGGACAAGGCATAAATTTTGGCAGGGTTAAGCTCTGTGTGGAGTCTTCAGCTTAGAAGCCACTTGACTTACCCACCACATTTTGGAAGAGGAAAACTTCCAAAACTAATATAAGCTTTATTATTCAGCAGCTAAGAGAAATGAGTGCTATTGCTGTCTTGGTACATTCAGGGTGCTCCAAGACTTTTTGGCTGGTTTTTCTTGCTCCCTGAATAAAATGAGAGAGTCGCATAAATATTGGCAGTCCTCAGTGCTGCTTTTTAGCCAGAGTTGAGCAAGCAAATAGCTATGACTATGCCAGCTTTTATCTCAAACGAGCATGCCCTTAAGGAGCAGGTTCAGCACATCCTTCTAGTTATAGCTGGAATGTATTCTCTCCCCTACACAGGAACACAGCCATTGTCTGGTAGTGGTTTGCAGGTTGGGATATTCCTTGCTATTAGAGACCTTTTGGTGGCCCCTCTTCTCTTTGCTAGAAACGGGATGAATCAAGAATTGCATCCCTGTTCTTCCAGTTTCCCACCCAGATTCAGCCACACTGGAAATCTTTGAAGGTCTGATGAAGCACCTTCCCTTTTGGAAATGCAGGTGTTTGGGAGTGTTTGGTGTAGCTTTCTCAGGGAGTGCATGGTCAGTGATTTAGGAAGATCAACTTTTATATAAAACTACAGCACGCAGTGGTAGGAGTGCTAGATAAGAATGGAAATAAAAAGATGTGTGTGCGTGTGTGTCTGGGTTTGCAGTTCCTGTCAACAGGTTGCAAGGATCACAGTCCAATAAAACTTGTGAAGCCTGAAGTGTCAATCACAGTTGGTGGTAAAAGGAAGGTTGATCTTTCTCTTCAGCTTTCTGATTGACTTTTTCACATTTCAGAATCACTTGAAGGAAGAGAATGACAGTGAACATATTGCAGCAATGTGGACATGCTTACAGCCTTATTCTTAACCAAGACTGTGGTAAGTTGGATTAAGTTTGTGAATTCTAAAAGTGATGCTGGTTTACACCACATCTAAGCTGCTTTTCTTTTTTTTTTTGTATCTCAAGCTGAGATGTAGAAGCAGGCAGTGTGAAACAGAGGGCTTTTCTAAAACCAGTTTGAACTTGTGTTACTTCAATGAAGTACAGTCAATTTTAAAATGTAACTACTTTATTGTAATATTTAGTTGCAATTCTTAAGAGTTTTCAGTATACTGGGAAATTCAAGCTCTCTAAACTTTCACAAAGCCAGAGGCACTTAGCAGCTCACAGGAATTATGTGACAACCTGCAAAAATGGGCCTTTAATTTGCTTTTATTTCAACACACAGTGATTAAAGACCAGTGAACCCATACTGCTGACATATTTTGGTCTTTTGGGAGATAATTTGAAACAGATTTATCTTTTGTTCTGTGTAGTGTTCCCTCTGATATTCTTGCTCTTCAAATGCATTTCTGTGGTTTTTGGTTTGTTTCGTGGTTTTTTTATGCCACTTGTGTAGTAACTCTGAGGAATGGACCCTTGGTTACAGTTTTATTGAGAAAGGCAAAATTCTGTAGAAAAAAATGCAGTTTTAAATTCTGTTAGAACATTTCACAGTCTCTGAATCAGTTATGGCATAAATCTTTGACCTTCAATTTCCCTTTGGTATCTTTTTATCAGTATGAAATTAGTTTAATTTAAGCATGCATACTTACACCTTAATGAGTTGATAGGATTATTTTTATCAACTCTGGAAGTGACTACTAAATCTAGCAAGCACCGTTCAAAGTATAAACCTATGTATCACACTTGGAATTACAGATAGAGCTGGCTTCAACCTATATGGTTTCACCTTCCCTTTCCTAAAAATACCCTGCAAAAAACATAGTAATTGTGGTGTATGAGTCTATTCATGTATCTTTGCTGAACTGTGTAATATTTTTTTTTTCCTGTAATCATGAGTAGCTCATAGTTCTTTCATCTCTCTAAAGCTTTAAAATTTCCTGGAGTTTGTTGTCTTTGAGCTGCGATGATTTTTGTGAAATTCTCATATAAAAGTGTCTCAGAGGTAGAACAGCTCGAACTAATTTGGTGTGGAACTAGGCAGTTAGGAAAGCTTCAGGACAGCTAGTTAAAACTAAAACATCAGACTAATGAAAATTTACATAATTTGGAGAAGTAGACCCTCAAGGCGTAAAGTTTTATGATTGTTACCTGCTTTGTTGTTCTGGTGAACGTGTTGCAAGAGCAGTGATTTGCAAGTGAAATTTTAATTAGAAATTTTAACGGGTATTTTCTTAAAAGAAAGTGTAAGACACTTAAAGGACAGTGCAAGACCTGTTAATTGAAGGACATAAAAGCACCTCCTTTGTTTTGTTAGTTTTTTCTATTCATAAGTGCAATCCAATTATCTTTAGTGTTTGCCACACAGTACCTTTAAGGTTCTAAATTTTAATAAGAAAATTCTTTAACCAGATGGCTTTTTGTATAGCAAAGGAACAATTCCTGATGTGGGGTTCCAGACTGGGCAGGTGAAAACAAAAGAAGCCACGGAACTAGGAAGGTCTGCGTCCTGTCTGTGTGGAAAGTGATATAGAGCTGGATGCGGAGTTAAAGGCAAACAGGGGAACATCACCTAATGATCGTGCTTGTTGTCTGAAATAAAGTGAAACATTATTGGATTCTCACAGAGGCATTCTGCGGCCTTCATTGCCCTGCAAGTTCATGTACCACATCTGCTTTAACTTTGGGGAGACAAAAATTCTGTATCACTCCATATGTTCTTGCCGTGAATAATCACAGTTTCTTGAAAGCTGCTGAAAAGAAATTATTTTGAAGAAGCAAAGATAAAGTCTGTTGACTTGTACTTACTGTCTAACTGACTAATATTTGGCTGCGTGCTCAAACTGGCAAGCAAAAAAATTTGAAATATGTTATGACTTTATTGTATGCATGTGTGGAGATCTATGCTGATACATTAAGTTCTGAAAGATTTTGTTAAAAAAAATTGCTCAGTATGAAGCAGTAGACCTTTTCATCTAAGATTTAAAATTTAAAATGTTGTTTCAGGATGATTATGTTTTATTACTTAGTTATGGTACTTATTACTGATGATATCACAGACTATAACTTTCAGAAGAGAAACACCCAAAGGGTCTTCTACAACCCTTCCCTTTTAGACATATGCTTGATTTTTACAACTCGTGTAGTTATGGCAAAGAATCAAGTATAGAAATAATGAAATCTGAGTTGACTTTTTATCCCTCTTACTGAATCCACTTTAATATTCTGCTAAGCTGCTCCTCAAGCATGTCTGCTTGGTGCTGATGATCCAGGCCTGTTTTTTTACCTGAGTTTCCTTGGTAGTATTCTGAATGCAGAGCTCTCTTATAGTGAGATCGTTTTGAGTTAGGTTTTTTCCCCTCTGTGTGAGCTTTTCATGGAGATCTGATACTGGCATACAGGAACATACATACTAAACTTTGAGGAAGATAAGTTCTTATGAACTAGCTTCTATTGGAAGTAAAATGGCAAAGACAGGAGCACAGGGGGAAGTGAAACACCTTAGTTTTTTCTCTTCATCATCTTTTTCTTGTACCATTTTAGTCATCCAGAAAAATGAAAATTAGAGTAACCTAGTGTATTAGGTTTCATTCTCCTATTGTGAATTAAGAACCGAAGCTTCCTAACAAGATCTGCAGCCCATATGCAACCATCAGTTTGTCCAGAGTAGTCAGGGAGTTCTGCAGACCTCGGCTGAGCTGGATGCTGGTGTCCCCTAAGGAGAGAGGAGTGTTCCCTCAGTCTCTGTGCTTTGCCTGCTGGGAAAATCCGGTTTAATGCCCCATGTCAGAGGCCAGCAGAGAACCCAGTGTTGAGCTATTGAGTACCTGATATATTCACAACCTCATCCCGTTTCTTAGGGCTTTGCCAGGTATTTTGTCATGTCTAGGACTCAGGGAAGTGGTGAAAGCCCCATTTAGCTCAGATAAGCCATTGCTACAGAAGCAAAATAGTTCACGGGAAGGAATTTAATACTTTAAGTAAAATGTGCTGTAATATCTAGCTTTTTACCATGCAGAAACCAGACTCCATTTAGGAAACATGAGTATTATATCAGCCTTTTATCTTTGTAAAGTTTTAGCTTTAACATGTGGCTAATAATTTATTACTTGTAGAAGTAAAGCTTTCTAATGCTCCTTCAGGGAATGTGCTGTACTTTTCATTCCCTTGACCTTCTAGGTTTTCTTCATTATTTATAGATTACTGCAATGTATTAAAATAATTTTCTGAACAAAAAAAAGGGGGGAAAAGTCTTTCATTAGGAATACAATCAGAGGGGGCATGCTGAGTGTAATTTCTATTAGCAGATGTGCTTAATTGTTCAAAATAACTGCAGAATACTGTTTCAGTATGCTTGAAATAAAACTGTTGACCAGTACAAGTTTTAGATAGTTCTGCTATACTTTATGCATAGAATATGCAGTACGCTTAGTGAATTCTTTTGCAATTTACCCATAACATAATGTACTATTCCATCCAATGAATTTTTGTGACTTAAATAATAAATCTGGTGATTTTGATTATATTATGAATATTAGTGACTGGATGCAAACTTCAGATTGCCAAAGACAGATGAAAAGCAAATTTCAGGGCATCTTAACAGTAGGTTGGAATAATAAAATAATGACCCTATGAAACTAACAGGAGTTCATTGCTGAAATAGTAATATGTCCACCTTATGTAATGCTTCTTTACCAGAGGACAGTCAAAGAGGAGAAACAGCTGGAGAATAGCCAGGAGGTACAAGGGCTGCAGTGAGAATTTGAAACAATCTGCAGAATCCCTGAAGCAACGAGAGTAAGGTCAAAGCAAAGGTCTTAACCCCTTGGTGCAACTGCAACATCATCAGAAATTTGCATTTAGTCTGTAATCAAAGCCCATCCACTGTGTTTTGGTTCCAAGTCAGACCGGTTATTGGAAGGATCCTGTACTTCATTTTCATGTGAGACTGTCGCACTCTGTCTGCTGTCCATAGACCAGAAATCTATCAACTTCCCTAAATAAAGCAGCATGGTGGGGAGTTTTGTGGGTCCCTTCATTATACAGTAGGAGTTGTTGCCTTATCAGAGTGGAAATTAGAAGCTTGAAAAGAGGTGTAATGCATTGGTGAGGGCTGAACAATGTGGTTTCCCCTGGATGATGGGTGCTATGCCTCTGCTTCTTCTGGGATTTAGATTCAGGGAATAGGCTTTGAAATGAGAGAAGCTGCATGCCAGGCACCTAAACTGCTCTTTTAATTAAGTCTGGTTATGAAATTATATGATCTTGGCAACAACAATATCTGTTAATTGTAACTGCTTGTTCTGAATTTGTTACTCAGTTGAGTTACACAGGCACTAAATGTTCCTCTCAACATATTTTTTTCCCCGACTAGTAACACAATGAGTCATGAAGGACATTTTCTGTCAAAGCTGGTGCAGCCCAGACCCAGCTATAGGAGGGGATAAAGTCAGAAACAGAAATACATGTTATGATCCCGATTCTGCTGAAAGTACAAGTACTTACTTCACTGTTAAACACCGGTGAATTTTTGTGTGTGTGTGTTTTTTTTACCTCCGTGTTTCAGCACATTATTGCGCTGTGTTTTGGAAGAACTTACACAAGCTTAAATGCTTGACTGAGTCAAGGTTTGGAATTCTTTGTGAATTTGGATGCATGTTATGTCCACAACCCCACCTACTTGACAGAACCTGTTGGAGTTTCAAGTACTTGGGCAGTAAAAGTCCCAATATTTTTCCAGCTATCTAAGTGTTTAGAACAATGTGGCTGAGCTAATTTTCTGTGGGACCATGTTGAAATAACTCCTGAACTAGCAAGAAAACTGTTAATTAGAAAAAGCAAATCAGTTGCACTACCTATTGTTTGTATTTCCAAAGTGTGTGTCAGGGAGGAGATATTTTTTTAAAAGATGTGGCTATTCTGCATCAGGATACATGTTCTAGTAGGTATCAGTCAGCAGGGAGCAAGCGCTGTCTTTGGCTCTGCAGGACCAGAGGGGCAGGAGTAGACTGTGCTGGGTATTGTGGCAGTATGAAATTGGTTTCCTAAGTAATCCTTACTGGAATAACTGTAAAGAAATACAGACTCTCCCAGAGAAGTGCAGGTGGTATCACCATGCATAGAACCCTGGGGAGATGTGGGTCATAGTCCAGATCAGGGTTGGATTTTGTCTGGTTTGCCATCTAGATAGTCCTACTGTAGAGAACAGTAGAAAAATCAGGTGGACCTGTGCATAAACCAGCAGGAATTCCACCCTTTATATGGCAAATATAAATGCTTGTTGTCTGGTGTCGATTCCTTCCAGTTGTATCGTAACATCCCATCTATAATCTGCCACAGTTTCTCTGGGTTAAATCATATGGTCAATAGCAAGATAACTCAAAGAGATTTAATCGGAGTCATGTGATCCAAATCGTGCCAACAACTGTGCTTTTCTGTACTTAAGCTATGCAGTGCAGTGAGGATAGCATCTAAAAGCTGAAACTCCCAAATGCCTGCATGAAGTTGCGTAATTCTGCAAGTGCCTGTGTTTGGACATCCACGTGGGAGATGGGTCACAATGCCTGGAAGTGCACCTGGGGCTCCAGCCTGCACCACGCTGTGCAAGAATGGTGCCTGCTGGAAACTGGAACCAAGTGGTCACTTCACTGAGCTTTGCTCCATCACAAGGTCATGGGGACCTTGGTAAGGCTTAAGAAATGGAACAATGAAAGCTGAAATACTGATTTTAAAATAGTTTAGGCCTTGATTCATCTCAGTACTTAAATACCAACACTCAGCATGTCAAAGTTCTGTGGGTATCAGCAGGACTGCTTACAAACTGAGGACCTGTGAGCTGATGCAGACCCTAAACCACACAGGTGTTTGCACAGACCTGGCCTTTATGTCTTGGTGTCGCTCTCACTAACTGCATTCACAGCATCTGAATGGCTGAATTGTGAAAGATCATCTAGACTCTCCCATGAAGTACCATTGTTGACTTCTGTGTAGTCCTATTGCTCTCTTCTGGCTATGCTTGGATAGCCCAAAAGGGATGTCTCCCGTGTGCATTAGGAATGGCTCCCTTTCTGGCAGTCATTCACCTCATTCCTTCCTATTTATAGCCTTGGATACTTCTGAGCTATCATCTCATTTTCAGTACGTCTATTTTTCATCTTTCTTCCAGACAAGCCATCACCATTCAGTGAAAAAGATAACACCAACTCTTTTTAGTATGGTCAATAAGCTTTTTTAATTCCTCATTATTTTTATTCTTCATTATTATTTTAAACAAGTATATGAAAAGGATGTTTGAAAACTTTTTCTGTCTAGTATGAAATGTTTACAGTTTGCAGACCCCAACTGCATTTCAAGCAAATTCTCTTGCAAATATTAGGTGTTTTATACAGTAGCAGTGCAAGTTGTTGTTTATAGGTTGATCATCTGGCTACAGGCAAACTTTGAAAGCTTTCATATACAGTGCTTTTATTTCAAGCTTATTAGTGGCTTTAGATACAGAATTCAGATTTGTACTGAGGCTTCTTCTGTATGCCTGGTGATGAGCATTGTATAAAGAACACTGGTGCATAGCCCTGAAAGAACGCATTCTAATGCTTGGCTTGAGATGTGTTAATTTTAAGAACATCGGAGACTGAAAGGCAAATAAAATAACAAGTGTATTTGTGCCAACAGAAGCTGTTTTGTTTTGTTACTTGTTCAGTATTAGGTGTTCAGCAAGATACATCACTGGCAGTGACAACGTTTATTCTTATTAGTCATAGAGAAGAATGAATATTTATTATTGAATAAACTCTGCCTTTTGATATTCTCAGAACCTCCAGCTCCATAATGATGTGTTGGAGCTAGCTGCATTGGCTTGACTGCTTATTATACCTATGCTGGCAGAGAAGAATAGCGTTGTAACCTATGCTGTTGCTTTGCTTTGTATATTGTGTTGATGTACATTTGTGTGTACTTCTATTCAAGTTCTTGGGAGTGCTTCACAACCAGGCTTAGTTCCCTCTGTAAATGTATTTAATTGGTGATGCTTGGTCCTCCAGGATCAAGCTGTCTGTCTCATTGAAGGTGTCACTTTCACCAGAGTGATTGGCATTTTTTACTCTGTTTAGCCGAGACTGCAGTCGTTCATGTTCCTTTCTCAGCTCCGAGTAGGAATGGGAGAAAGTGTGGAATATTGATGTTGCAGGGAAAGACATGATGAGAATCCCACTGAGGATGCTGCTGAGAGCCACCATCTGGCCTGGGACACTCCGTGGTACCATATCTCCATACCCCACAGTGGTCATTGAAATGATAGCCCACCAGTAAGAAGCAGGTATGCTTGTAAATTCAAGCACCTTCCCAGATTCATTCTCAGCGAGATAGACCAAGGGAGAGAACAGAGTGACAGCCACGCATAAGAAGAGTATAAGCAGACCAAATTCCCGTGTGCATCTCCGAACTGTGAGGCCCAAAGTTTGCAAACCCAAGGAGTGTCGGGCAAGGCGCATTACATACAAGATCCTCAAGGCACGTAAAACCCGTAGCACCAAACCAACCTTCTCAAAATATGTGTTGCTGCTTGGCCTGTCGTCCTCCTCATTTGAGTCATCCTCTGAGAAGATGAGGGAAGCGTAATAGGGTGAAATAGCCAAGAAGTCAATTATATTTAGGGGTCCCTTGAAGAACTGACACTTGCTCCTTGCCTGAATGAAGCGGAGGCACAACTCCAGCGAAAACCAAGCCACACAAACGGTCTCTATGACGAAGATGTAATAGCACTTCTGCGAACACTCGCCCTGACACAAAACAAAAAGAGAATTAAGTAAAAAAACAGCCTCTGAACCAGCATCTAAAACCATGAAAGAAGCAGCAATGTGGATCTGCTTGAGTCACTGGTATCAGAAATAAACAAATACCAACTAGCAGGTAATTGTATGGCAGCCATCTTTCAAATGTGTATAGACAATAATGAGCATGTGAAATATCTGAATGAACAGATATATCTGCGTGCCTATTCTTATTATGTTTCTTCTTCCAGTCTAAAGGAATGAAACTCGTCTCTGTATGAAGTCTTGGCATGCGGCCTGTAAGACCCAAAGAAGTCCCACTTTCTGCTCTCAAACAGAGATTAATTTAAACACGACTGGTTTATAAACCTGTACAAAAATCAGCTTCTCTTCAACAGAAAGATTGATGTTTGAATGTCTCTGTAAACTTCTAGTGCTATTCAATGCATGACGCTTTCAGAAATGCTGTGTTCTCTGGTGCAATTAAAAGTGGTTCAGAGATATTCATTAAGGCATCTGGATCTTTGGCTCAGTTATGCCATATATAAATCTTGTTTCTTTCTGTGCATGCAAATGTTTTAATCTAAAGGAAAATAAATATCCACCCAGTAGGTGAAACTAGCCTTGAAGAATCCTCTCCCAGTACTGAGGCCACATGCTACAAGCAATATTTTCTTGGCTTTATCAAAGGAATTCTTTAGTTGAACTACTTTGGATTCACTTTTTATTTTCCTGAGCTGAGCTTAAAAAATGAAACTTCTTTTGGCCTATTCCAGTGAAACAAAGAGGCAAATATAAATTGACTTGCAATTATTTGAGTAAGTAAGGGACTACATTGAGCTTTGTCCTTCAGTGATGGGCAGCCACTAGGTTACATCCATCCAAAGCGCGAGCTAACAGGTGCATCAGTTACAGGGGCAGGTGTACGTGCTGCCTCCTTCATATGCACAAGTATCTGCTTACTGTATTCCAACTGGCAGAAAACAAACCAGGTCCTGCCACCATTTTTTGCCTTATAGAAGATAAGAAATAATGATGAAAGTAGCATGTACTGCTTAGCAGCGGGACACCTCCCTCTGAAAATTTAAAAACAATATTTTTTTTTAAATACTGGTGTCACTGCTTTCTTATACCCCCTATCTATCCTATTGATAAATACATTTCTGTACCTAGACAGAGAATTAATATGTTCTTAAGAAACCTGGTCTTGTGATTGGACTGATGCTGCTTTCTTGCTTTTAAGCATTGTGAATTAGTTTATTGAAGACTTCCACCAATGGCATGTTGCTATTTACATTAAGTTCTTGCATCGGTGCAAACATTTGGATTACAGTTCTAACCCCAAACCAGTTCAAGTATTTCATGGACTTTGGCTAATTTTGAAGCAGTCTTGTGCGCTTTTCTCTGCTGAGCACATTATCAAAACACTGGCATATGAAATGTATGGGGTTTGAATTTTTGGTGATGAGAAATCTCAGCTGTAACTGGGAACCAGAGGAAGGGATCAACCAGTGTCTCAACCCTTTGAAATTTCAGGCTGGACTCAGAATATGGGTTATCACTGCATGTTCCAGAAAACCCAAATGTTCATTTTAGATTTCTAAGCTGATTGAAAAATCAATGTTTAGCGAATAGCTCTTTCCAGCTCCAACTTCGGTGTGTGAAGGCTTAACAAAGTTAAAGTTGTCTTGTATTCGTGCTGAACAGGGAGTTGCACCTCTGTGATGTTCACAGAAGATCAAGCAGAATGAGGGAGAAGGAAGGAGGATCCATGAAGAACAAGTGGCTCCTTTTGGGAGAGCAGAGTGGCCATGTGGTGTTTGGGAATAACTGCAAACCCTTGGTTTGTGAAAGGTGTTTTTGTAACCTCTGTAGAATGAAGTCGGGGCTGCTGTATGCATCTTTCCTGATAGCTTTTCTCTGAAACTAAGTAATTTAGAGGAACAGTTCCTCATATAGTCTTATCCATTCTCAGCCAAATTTCATGACCAATATTGAGTAAAAACACCGTGGGAAACACATACCCCTACTACTAATTAAACTTTTTACCAATGTTCAGTTACCCTCTGCATTGCAATGTGGTGTTGGTTTTTTAGTGTCCCTTGTGATAGAATTACTGCTGCTCTTGGGAGTAACAAGTCCTTTTGTTCAGGCAGTTTTTATATCATTTTCTATCTGAGGTACCACAGGTAACATACCCCTTATGTATATGTTTTACCCTGTCTAACCCTCAACAATTTAGCTCTGTAGCACCATTTGGGAATTTTTCTTCTTTCTGTACAATAGACTGTCGAGATTATAATTTATCTCTGAAGTTAAATTTCACAAAGGTAATGAAGGCTTGGCCCTGCTAGAGTTACGCGTACAGGATCAGGTTATAGCTCCATTTGAAGGCATTGCCATGGCAGTGCCTGGAGTGCATCGATGTTTGTAGAGCTGCTGACTTGGCTTGATGAGATTGCTTGCAATCAGCAGTTGTGTTATGCAGTGTTCTCTTTTTCTGAGTTGTAAATTATTTGTACGGTGCAGCCTTGGACTTGCACAGACCTGCCTGTGGTCACTCTATAGTGATGTGGCCTATGAATTATTCATTGTTCCCATCAAGATTTATTTTTTGTTAACTGGGCTGAATTTCCAGTACATCTGTTACTTATTTACCCTGTACATTTACAGGTGACATTGCTCTCAGATAGTCATGTAGCTTTCATTATTCCTTCCTTGGAAAATACGAGAAAATAAATTTTGTTTGCTGGAAATTTTAACCATTAAGATCTAGGGTGTCTTTTGAACTAAGTGTGACGTTTCAAGGTGAAGCACTGTAAGGACTGGTTGGGAGATTTTCTTCTTCTTGCCATCCTCTGTTGCCACAGGATTCCCCATGGAAACTTATATATATTTAGAAAAAGCAATTTGTGCAGCCAGCTTTCTAAATGTGTATTTCATTTTTCAAAAGTGTCCTTCTCAGGAATGTTACTGTGTGTTTTATTTTTCCTTTGTGCATAGGTGTGGATGTAAACGATGATGAGTTCTTCCTAGTTAGCACACTTTTTCTTTATGTAGTTTGCAAAACACATTTCAGAAATGTTTGCATACAATTCAAACCAAAGTCCCTTTTTCTGCTGTAGCAAACAAAAGAATGACAATGTCACAGTCTCTGACACTGTGACTAATGCAGAGAATTCTGTGCTTCGTTTTTTTCAAAAGAGACAGTAAAAGAAGGATGTGGTTGCTTCAGACATACCTACGTTACGTGAAGGCAGGCAGCAAACCCGACCCTATTTCTTCCGGAGGGAACTGTTTTATCCATGCAGTACGGTAGTTCTGTATGGAGGGGACTAACTCAAGCCCTAGCAGTAATGCAGCTGGGCGACCATCTCACAGCAGGGCCGTTTCACTCCATTACATAGTGCAGATGTACCATGATTTACTCAGTCTGTATACAACATCTGCCAGGAACTTCCATGCCTTTTTCTCTACCTATTTCTCTGTCACCAGTGCCTGGAAAGAGAGTGTAAGACCCTGCCTCTATGGTATTTAATGTAGAATGTGCTCATTGATTTCACACTGGGAGATAGATTTCATCCAGTGAAATTGTCTGTGAATGTTTTATATATTAGGTATATTTGTATTTATTATGTAATACACGTTATATGGTTTATATAGAATAACCCTCTCTAATGTCAGTCTCTTTGAAGATTCTTGATCCTTTCAAACATCCTGTTCAGAAGCAACAAACATTGGACTAAAAGGGAAAAAGAGGAAATACTATGTACCAAAGGCAATTTCTGTTTCTCCCAGTATTTGTGATGATTTTTAGACTTCAGGGGGATTTATGTTCTACTTACAACTGTTGTCCAAAGAGCAGGCAGAATAACATACTGACTTCAGTACTATGTTCTTAATAAAATACGGATGCCTCTGTCAGTGGTAGATTTCAAATTTGCTGTTGTCACTAAATTCCCATTAGGTGTTAGTTACTTTCAGTGAACTGCCAAATTATGGCCCAGATACTCTGATCCGTGAAAAGATTTTTTTTGCATAAATGGCCAGTTACAGAATTTCTGTGCCACAATGACTTCTATGTGGTTCTTCTTTCTGAAAAAAGCAAACATGTTTGGGAAATTCTAGTGATTAGTGCCTGCCAACACAGAACACAACAAACAACTCCCTCACTTGACCTTGCCATTAACTAGAGCAGAATTCTGAGCTTTTATTTTCGTATCTTTGAGTCAAATTTGTCACTGACTTCTTTCTCCTTCTGTCTGTATTTTTGCACCTGAAGTACCATGGTGTAGTGGAACCTATAAAACCTACAAGCTGGTATGGTGTTGACTGTGAACATGAGAGGAAGGTGAGGTTTTATTTATAACAGACTACAACACATTTTGGGTGGGATTTTTCAACAAAACCCTCTGACATGTTTTAGATTACCATAATGTCTATCAGTATGCAAGCTATCATTGACTGAGAGAAGTTACCACAAAGCCAGTAGTGAGTAAATATCTATTTATACTTTATTCATCCTGCAGATTGACTTTTGAACAATGCAAGAATTTACCAAGAGTTATGTCTCTACCTGAAATTCTACAATGTATGATATATATGTAATAAAATGAGTGCCTGGTATTGATCTTGCATATGAATAGAACATTTGGCTCAGCAATGAAGGAAACAATACTTTGTATGTAAAAAGATATATGCTAAGCCTGAAATACTGAGTGATTTCTTGGATTTATAAACCACCTCAAAGAAGCAAAGTGGTTGTTTCAAACTACTGTAACACTAGAAATGATAAGCAATTCGTACTTCCTTTTCATTATTACCTTCCTCTGTATAAGGCAATGGCTCATTTTCTGGGTTCTCTTACACATTGGAAAGTTTATAGTGTTACAGTAAAATTACTCATTTTAGGATATTTCTAGTAACTTATCTTTAGATAGGAAAAAATAGACTCATAATAAAATATAAGAACAGCAGTACTGAGGCCAGTTAGCACAGTGTCCCATTCTAACAGCCTGAGAAAACAAATGCCCAAGGCAAATTTTCCAGCTTCTGTTTTCCACTGCAGAGCTTCCTGAGCTGAAGCTGGCATTCATGTAAGCAAACTGAATTGTTCTTCTATAAAGTTTGGCCATTCTTTTGTCTGCTGCCTATTGCATGGAGACTCACCTCTTTGCTTTGAACTAGGTTCCCTTTAGTTTCATCTGAGGCCTATAAGCACTGTCACTGGAAGGAAGGCTGGCTGCTCAGTTGACATTTACTCTTTTCCTGCCTTTTGTGATTTTGTACACCTCTGTTGCAGCTGCTGTTGTTGCTTGTTCCCATCTTGAGGGATTCTGTCCGCCTTAGTCCTTGTGAGAAGTTGTTTCATCCTTGTTGCCTTTCTCTGGCCCTTTTCCTTTTCAAGGTGGAAAGGACCAAGTCTACATTTTTAAAGTGTAGGTGAGCTGTAGGTTATATAGTCAAATTTATATACAGTTTATGATCAAGAACTCGATAAACTTTGCTTTTTTTGCGTGCAGTCTTTAAAAAAGTTTAAACAGGTTGGATCTATGCAGGATTAATGCTTGGAATTTAATATTTCTAATAGTGAGAAATTGTGTGACTCTGGTAAGCATTACTGCAGCTTTCCTGGAGTACCATTTTTGGAAGGGGTTTGAGGTTCAGGAATTCAGCACCTCCAAGGCCAGGACTGCCCAGGGTAATGTGTGGCAGCTAAATCTCAGACCTCAATTGCACAGGTGGGTTTACAGAAAATAGATTTATTCACTAACAGTGAATTCAAGCTAAATTAACTTGAGATATGTACCGCTCACAAAATAAATAAGATAACTTTCCTAGCGAAGTGCCGTCTTAGTTTACCAGGAAACATTAGTCAAAGTTTAATGACATCTAGGATAATAAACAAAATCAGATCTCAGAGTTATGCTGCACTAACCTATCTTACAAGAGATATAAATCTCATCTAGTGAAAATAATATCTTTACGTGCATCAATAATTGTAGCAATGCCCAGAGAGACTGAATCAGAATTTCCCCTGCGTAATGTATATCTTTGCCCATCCACCTTGGTTTTCAGATGCAACTTACTTTGTTACAATTTCTAGACAAGAAAAAAATTATTATCTATAGATAACTGGATGAGAACACCAAGGAACTATTCTTCAGCCTTCAGGGTCTGCTCTGTGCTGACCATTTGTGTCCCCCTTGGTTGCACTCTAAGATACTTTATGATTAAAATGTCCTCTGGAAAACCTGTTCTGAATCGTTACCCGATTTGCCAATTACTTTCCTACTGCCAAAGATCTACCCCAATACCTTTTGTAGTGGATATTTACCCTTTAGTCCATTGTAAGGCATTTTTCCAAAAATGCTGAAGCAAATGTAAAACAGTGATAATCTATATTTTGAAAATCACACACTTCAGTATGCTTCTCTTATAAAACTGAGGATTCTGAGCATTTGAACCCGAGCCTGTCTGGCCTGTTGGCAGCTGAAGGCTGTGTTGCACGTTGATAGAAAGGGTGTCAGGTTTTACCTCTGGTCCCATCACCAGTATCTACTGGAACACATCTGTTCTTTCTCATCCTCTGCAGAGCACCCTGAGAATCAGTGGCACAGTTTTGATGGCAAGGAAGTGGCTACTTAGCAGCAGGCTAGCAAAGTTTGGCACTTTTCTGAAAAGGGGTATTACGTCCCCACCTACTCCGTATTGTGGCCATGGGCTCTTCATGTGGTGTTATTGATTCATAACAAAACCCAAAACTCCAAATGAATCCTTTCAAAGTGATTTCTCGAGTCTAAAAAAGGGAACTGAAACTATCTGAACATATCAGAGGAGGCATGTGAAGTTCCTCTTAACCTGAGGAAAAATGGGGAAAGAAATCCTGTTATTCCCATTACGTTGGAAATGCAGTGGTGCAGCTGTATTGGAATAGGAATTGGATAAGTACGAACTTTCTGCCCCTGGTGTGCCTGACTCTAAGTGGAAGTTCATTGGCAGCAATCCGAACCCATTCCCGTGGTGTGTAATTTGGGTTTTCCCACAATCTGTAGATAGGGTGGAGTCTGAGATGTAAGACAGGCAAACCTGCAGTATTTCTCGTGACCTTTCTGTGCCTCCTGGTTAACACCGTTTGTGATGACGTTGGTTATTTTAAGTGTTTGTGTCAAATAGATTATGTGTTTCCTGGTTAAATGGCAAAAGTTGCACCAAGGCTTGTAGAACACTTTGGTAATAAGTACTGATCAATCAGTATTTGGATTACTTCAGAATCATGTCACCTCTACAGAGATTAATATTTTCAAAGCTTTAGAGTGGAAATCAACATGTACATCTGCAAGCGTATGTGTTGCTTATACAGCGTACCTATGAGAAAGGCAACTGATGGTATTTATGAAGCCAAGTTGACAGCTCTTGAACCCAGCTGGAAGTCATGATTGAACCACTGTATGCAAAGACTGTTGTTCCCAGGGTACATTTATGGAAACCAGCTGGCTCATTGCCATAAAGGAGTGATGCACAGGAAGGGTCTGAAACCTCTTCCCAGCTAGATCCACCTTTGATGCAGTAGTGATTGCTTCCAAGTAAAGGCCGTTTTGGTGTTCAGTCACATATTACTGAACAGTCTCAAAACAAAGCGGGGAAGGAACTCCTAAAGGACTATGTTTGACTGCTCTTGATTCAGACTCCTGTTGGAGCCCAAGGAGTTTCCTTAAATGCAGGACCTGGACCTGCTTAACACTGCAGTCAAAAGATAGGCTGCCAGAACATCGTCTTTCACACCAGAAACGTGCCTGGCTCCGTGGCTGATGCAAGGTCACAATTTGCATCTGCTAAAGCTACCCTGGCAGGTCCAGATTTTGTTTGGCACATGGCAGTATGGCCAGTAACTGCTCAGATCCTTCCCTCTGATCCACACGCTGTTTTGTGGACAGAGGCTGGTGTCTACCGAAGTGGTAGCAGATGGGATCAGTCTGTACGGTGGCCGACTACCTGCCTTCTGCCTGCTTGTGCTATCCAACACTTAGTAGAGAGGCTTATCTCAGCAAGACTGCTCTTCTTGCAGTCTGGCCTTTTGGCCCACTCACAGGAAAAACATTTAGCCCTCTATGTGGAGGATTTAGAAGCAAAACTCACAGGAATTTTCCTCTCTAAGCCCAAGGTTGACATTTCCTGGGCAGGGAGCTGTTTTCCAGCCTTTTGCACTTCTCAAGGTTACTACACGGGCAGTGCATCCTGGCAGTGCATCCTGGTCTACAGCTTCTCCCTCCCCTCTGTGGGGGAAAAAAAAAATAATCTGCTCATGTAATAGTGCAAAAACAAGCTTTGGTTCTTGCTCTTGCCTGCCACAAACCCAAGGCGGTAGGTCTGCAGGGTGAGGCTAGAAGCCTAGAGAGTGGTTAGGTAGGAGCAGGGGCAGACCAAGACCTCGGGGTAGGGAACAGAGATCCCTAACCAGCTCCAGGCTGTTCTTATCCCAGTCTGCAGCAGGAGGTGAACAGGTATGGGGGAGAAATCCTTTTTGGCTGTAAAATGATGACTGTTAGGAAGTGCTGTGCCAGTCTGTGTTCCCTGCATACCTGGAGCTGTGGGGTCCAGCTGCAGTGCTGCAGGTACTGCTGAATCACTGTGACTGCATTGCCGCTATTATTTGAATAATTAAACCATGCTCCGGTGAATCAAATGATGGTTGGGGAGAACTTGAAAACCCTGTGTTATGGATCACTTCAGAACCTGGATTTATGGTCACAGACTGATGCAATAAAGTCAAAAGGTTTACAGCCTGCTGAGAAAGAGACTGGAACCTGATTTACAGAATGATGAGCTTGTTACAGGAGTGCTGCCTATTCTGATCACAGAACGATTTCCCACTCACTTTGCTTTATGGGAAAGTCTGGACTTATGAAAACAATTACTACAACTAGTACATTTGAGGAAACTAAGCTAATACTGGGATTATATTAACGTGGACATTAGAAAGAAAACAGAAAGAAATTATGATCTCTGTATAAAACACATAATTATATCCTCTGGGGCAGAAGTGTAACTAAAATAAAATATTTCAATTAATTTTTAAGCTTGGGTCCTTATTCTGCAAACACCATGAGAATCAGTCTGAAGAATCTGAATTTGATTTAAACCAATTGGTGACCCTGGAGTGTTTGTGTTAGGAGAAAGATATGGAAGTTTTATCTTTTTCTTTTCTTGTTTTTCTAGTAAGAAATTAAACAGACTTCATTTTGTAACTGTGAAGAAAAATATAGTCAAAATGACAAGGTATTTATCCAGGATTTAGGAGGATGACCTTAAATTTCCAGTTTTGTTGCTGGTCAAATCATTTGCCCAGTTACTGTTTCTTTGCTGCTGCTTTCCTCACTGCATTGTAAGTTCCTTACAGAACAGAGAAGTCACAACTTGCTATTGTACCTGTGTAGTACAGGTTGAATCTGTTATAAGGGAAAATACTAGCGCTAATAGGAGGTGCTGACACTGGGAATAAACACAACATATGTAGTTCATACCCTTGATGCTGCAATGAAATTAGCAATTAGATTTGCTTAGAATTAGAATACCAGATTGTGAATTTGTCTGCAGCAGTAGACTGAAGAGTCCCCAAAGATTTCAGTTCAGAGAGGAATTTCTAAAGCATATATGAATTTGGGTGGTTATATATTTTTAATACTTGTTGCATTATTGCTGTGAAGTTGGAGGATGCATAGATTTCAAATAGCATTTTCCAAAGACAGAGTGCCTCTCTCAGAGGAAATACCCACCTTGCCAAAGAAGGCATTTATTAAGCAATCCTCTGTGCTGAACCCCTTGAGATGGTTCAAATGAGGAAAGAGAACAGGATTTTTTCCCTATTGTAAGTATTACAAACTTGTAAGAAGCAAAAAGGAAAAGAAAGCATGATTCCCAGTGAGGAACACATGTGCTGGCACACTGAGTAGCAGCTGCTTGACTGCCCATTGCAGAGCAACCAGAACAGCTGGGTGTCCCCCCAGGATGGCGTGCAAAGCCAGGAGACTTAGTGCGGTTGGAATGCAGCCCAAACTGGATGAACATAAGGCAAACTAATAATGTCTAATTGTGCTTTCTGAACATTGGACCTTGTACTGGCGGAGCCAGCTTTTAAAAACCATGCAGAATCCATTTACTCGCTGGAGTGTCCTGACTTGCTGAAGAAAATTGTTTTCTGTGGCAGTGAGGGTAAGCTGAGGCACAGATGGTCAGCAGCATCTACCCCAGCTGGTGCCCTTCAACGGTTATGTAGAGCAGGGCTTAAGTAATGTGAACTTCATCAGTATTGTGCATGTTGCATTTAATGCTGAAATATGTAATTCTGTTTGCGGATACTTGGAAGACAGTTACTTATAATGTGGAACTATGAAATCAGAGTCTCAACATAATGGTACAATTTCAAGGTCAAAGCTTTTGATGTTATTGAAAGTATATGCAAACCTCAAAAAAAGGCAGATCCCATAAAACAATTATTATATATATATATATATATATATATATATATATCTCAAAGTCCCAGGCTTGCATATTCTGATTTCTGTGTAAGCACATTTACCACAGACGTTTTGCCAAGCTTTAACTCAGAAATGGATAAACCTCAGGATAGGGCATCTTTGAATTCAGATGTGGAATTACAGGTTGTTCAGAAACTTTATTGAAGGAATTTGACTATTTTCTGACACTGAGCAAAGAGATATTACATGATCTTTATGTTCAGCCCATGAAGTAAAAATTTCAGATTCTGCATGCCTGTGCCAGGATGCTGGTAAATGTGACCCCATCTTGGGGTTGATCTGTAAGTCAAAATTGTCCACTGGCTAACCTCTGAAATTGATTCCAGTCTGGCTTCTTATTTCATATGTTTCTTCAATTGTTATCAATTTAACTAACTCAATCCATGGAACAAATAAATTAGCTGGGTTCTACTGTGCCAGGTATACCCTAGTAGAAGGGAGTTTTTTGATGCTTCAGTGAAGCACAGTTTCCTACTTTAAAATGCTGCAATACTTCTATTGCTAATTGAAATGGTTAGAAGAAATCAGAATTTTTCTAGATGACTAAATAGTTTAGGAGAGTGAGTATCCACAGTAAATGTCCTGATAAGAACCCAGAAAAATGTACTGAGCAGATGCAATAAAACCAAAGCACATCCAGCTTTATTTTGTTCCAAGTAATTTCAAGTCATATGTATATACCAATGTATTTATAGATATGCATGTACACATACGCCTTTATAGTCTTGCACTTTTAAACGAGCATTAGAACTGTTTCTGAAAGTCAGGATTTCATTAATATCTTTGCAATAGAGCAAGTCATTCTGGGCCATGCTTTCTGTGACGTATGCTTGTGTTAGAAGGTAAGTTTGAACACTGAGTTACTGTAAAACACCACTGCTTTTCAGGTCTATTCTGCATAGTGCCCCAGTTTGTTAGTAGTACTCTGTAACAGTCATTGATAAAAGATATTTTTCAGCAGGAATCATTTTGCCCTGAGTAATCAGCTAGAAAATTATTTTTTGATCATTATTTAGACCCCCTTATTTAAAAGCTATACAAATGGTAGCCAGCAGTATCTGTCAAAATCTGGCTGTCATATTCAATTTACTGAAGGTGATTGCTTCTAACAGTTGGCTGAATTACACTTTGATGAGGAGTCTTATCTTTGCAGACTACATGAGCAACAGAACTAGGGTTACAGTCCTCTCACCGACACTCTCTGTATGGGTTATTATCTCCTCCAGCGACTCCCAAGTTCTTTGGATTTCCCTCTGATAAGTGTATTAGAGATATTTAATGTTATCTGCAGGTTATGGGCAGGCTTGGGGCTTTAAGTTCTAAAGCTTTTGTAATGCATTTAATAGCTTGAATACTGAGGATATACCTCTTGCAAGCATATCTTCACATACTGAACTGGCTAGATACAAGTCAATGTGAATTTGTATAAGCAATGCATTTAGCTGCAGCAATGGTAACCCAATGAAACAAATACCTTGTCTGATTTTCTTTCTCTTCACAGTAAGACCAATAAATTGGGTTTTTTCCCCTTTAATGTAAAATTACTCCACTTTTAAAGAAACTATGTTTCTCGGCAATTTCCTCTAGTGTACAAGCCAAATATGCTGGATTTAGTATCACGCAGACAACATCAGTGACATCAAACATTGAAAATGTAAGTCAAGCCTCCAGAATAATGGTGTAGAATGAAAAAATAATTTTAAAATGGTTATATTAGGTATTGGGTGCTTTCCCTCTGTTTTCTGGATTCTCAGTGTAACCACAGAGTAAAAACTTACTCTTTTATAAGAAATCAGATTTTCACATAATCAAATGGCTCCAGGAATGAAAGCTTTAAAAAAATGAATATTCTAAGTTTAAAGATAAAATCATTAGATCTGACAAAACTGGTTGCAGCTTATGTCGGTTATGTTTCATTAGGTTATATGCAGTACATAAAGCAATTACAAGCTTCTCAAGGTCAGTTAAGAGCAAATACAAAAATTAGTAGTAATGAGATCTGACCTGTCACTGATCACCAGGGAGAAGAAAGAACAGACATTTCCTTCTCTCTTAAACCACACTTTCATACAACATCACGTAATGTGATTTTTTGGGAGCCATCTACACTGGAAGAAAATGATTTGGTTGTTACCAGTGCTAAGGGACAGGGAATCAAAATGTCTGAGGTTTCTTTTTCTCCTTTCCCCCCTGACCTTAATGTGCTTTCCTTCCTGAAGAAAAGACCTTGCTATATCCTTTCTGCTGAGTCATTTCTTTCGAGGATGCCAGTTTTAGGGACCCATTAAAAGAAAAATCTCTTCCTAAGGAAAGTCGCAAGAGTGCTTCAAAGCAGTCCCCCGCCCAGGCTTTTCTGCAGTGGTTTTATTCTGTAGTTCTCTGATGTAATGATGTTTTTTTCCTTTGGGTTAAATGTGCTGAGCAGTAACTATTTCAGCTACACCTCTTGGATCCTGGTTATAACTTTCAAGTGGGACTGGGACTTTGATGGAACTTTTGCCTTGTCTCTAGTGGGATGATTTTAATTCCTTTGTTTGAGAGAAATACTGGTAAATGTTGTCACTTCAGCTTTCCTATCCTACCTGTGTGGTCTGTGCTTCAGATTTGTGGTTCTTTCAGGCTACCCATTCAGATCCATAATAAACAGAGTTCCTCACTTCCAAATGTACCTTTTTTTCTATCTCTGCATACACCTGTGCCTTGATTACTACATTTTGGTGATACTAATTTGCTTCCTTACTGAAGACAGCTTGGTGTCCATAAAGAACAGCTCCAAATATCCCAGATAAGCATGTATTGTCATTAAAGAATGTGACATTTCAGTTGTTTTATGCCCAAATAACATAATTTGTTACTAATAAGTCCTGTTTCCTTAGCATCATGTATGATAAATCCTTTTGTATATCTCTTTCGTGGTCAGACTTGAACTTGAGATCACTAGAGCTATATATTTACTGCTCTAGAGTTTTCCCTAACTTTTCACCTCCTTCTCCTGGAGCTGTTTGCTCTGGGTTGGAATTCATGGTGGTTGCTTATGAGAGATATAGTTACAGAATTGTTTACCCATCTCTCTGCTTTTTCATATCTCTAACGAGGAGGCTCCTAAATGTCATTTGACATATTCTGAAGCGTGTGCATGCTATCAATTATAATAACTCGTTCTTGCTTTTACTTTTGGCTGTATTCCTATCTTTAAGCTAACCCTCCCCTCCCTTTTCTGCTGCCCATGGAGATGGCTCCTTCCCTCCCCTCTGGTTGCCAGGGTGACTGGGCTTCCCTGATGTGGTTGCTCTTGCCTTGGCTCCTTGCCATCCCTCTCCTGGAGACCCGAGACCGGAGTTTTCACTTTCCCTCAGATGGTGAGGACTCCTGTTTGCTCTTCTGCCTGCCCAGGCAGCTGTTCTCCCTCCTAAGCAGACCTGCTTTAGCAGCTAATAAAAGGACAAGTGATTTCATGTGCCTGCAGGGTGGGATCAGCCAAGACTCTGAGTGAAGTGGAAGTCACCTTGTATTATTTTTCCTTTTCTTTTTTTTTTTTTTTTTTTGTTTGACTCTGATCCTTCTTGAGCTGGAATCCAGCCAGTTCTCACTCTTTTAATGTGGCTGTGATGATGAGAAAAAGGACCCTAGAGTGGTACATATACAGCAGAGGTAAAGTCTTTTTTATTTGTATTTCAGAATAGGTAAGTTCGATTTCCAGTGTTAGTGACACTGGAAAATGGAACCTTGCAGTACTTGTAAGCACATTTACCTCAGAGGTTTTGCCAAGCTTTACCTCAGAAATGGATAAACCTCAGGATAGGGCATCTTTGAATTCAGATGTGGAATTACAGTTGTTCAGAAACTTTATTGAAGGAATTTGACTATTTTCTGACAGTGAGCAAAGAGATATTACATGATCTTTATGTTCAGCCCATGAAGTAAAAATTTCAGATTCTGCATGCCTGTGCCAGGATGCTGGTAAATGTGACCCCATCTTGGAATCACTTTCAGAGGTCAGCCAGTGGACAATTTTGACTTACAGATCAACATAGAGTTGCACTTTGTGTGGGTATGACTTAGCCACAACCAAGTAATAGTATTTTTAGTCAGTTAATTTCTCTGAGTTATTTGTCCAGTTCTAGCTAAAATACTCCTTTGAGATGCCAGTAAGAAAATCCCTAGGGATGGAAAAACTACTGTTCAGTAGCTCATATTCTCTACTTTTCCACAAGAGTATGAGTATTTTGTCTCGTATTTTCCCCTATATTGTCTTTGGCATAATTTTAAACAATTAAAATAATAGCACTTTTAATACTCTGTTCTGTGCTTCTTGGACACAACGACAAAGTGCTTTAGACTGGTGCTGTAAATGTAAATTATGTAATGTTTCCAAATGTTTGGATGAATGTGGTCCTTTGCTGAAGTTCATCCTTCATCCTCTCCTCTGCGCTTTAAACATTCCATCTTTTGAGCTTGTTTCAGTCTAGTTTGCTTGCTTTTAAAGTAGTGATATCTATGCAAATCTAAATCTCTAAGTAGTAATGTCATCTGTGTTTTATAGGAAATCCAGGAACAGCAGCTACACTGCAGCTACCAAATATAACCCTCAACATGCTTCCCTTTCTAACATATGGTTAATTATTTTTAAAACACACAACATATTACACCTAACTGAGCTCTGAAACATTGTGCTTGTTCTTTTGCATGAAAAGTATTTATAAAAGCTTTTTCTGCAGTGATTGGGAAATTAAGTTAAAATGCATCAGGCTACTTGCATTAACAAAGTTAGTAGGAAGCACTTGCTGGAGCAGAGTTTGTAATGTTTTTACATCTAGCTGTAAGAAGGATGTTCTATATTTAAAGCACTGCCTTGAAAGAAGCATTGGAACAGTTACAGTTTTTCCTGCCAAGGAAAGGCTGCAAGAGCACCAGACTTATTACTGAAAGGTAATAGTCTTCCTATGCAAATGTAAGTTAATATTCAAGGGGTTAAATGAAACAGGGAATGATCTTAAATTTCAGCCTTCTGTCAAGTTTTTAGTTTTATTCAAAGACATCAAGTATCATGATATACCTTTACCATGACTGTGCTGCTTTGACTTACTGTTTGAGCAATAAAATACATACAGATTTTTGTATCGTGCACACCATGCTGTGCTATAAAGGTAAAAATGCCTTTATTCATCAATACACAATACTCTGAGGAGCGCCTTACCTTATAGCAGTGGTTGGGGCAGGGAGTTTACCTGACCTGGATTTCCTCAACACTTTTGGAAGGGCAGTTTGCAAATTAAGTGCAGGATTCATTAAAGAGGTTAGTCAGAGTTAATTGATGAATTTGGATATTTCTACATCTGAAATAACTTTGGATTGTTACTTTCCTCTTTTATTGTTAGAATAACAAATCTTTAAAGTGCTGAAATACAACAATGTAATAGAGAAGATCCCTCATATATGATGCAGGCTTGGTTTATTTGCCTTGAATTAATGTGGATGACTTGCATGAAAAAGGTTGAAATGCAGTTAGTAGTTCAGCTAGTATTTGGCATTACTCCTACAATATGTACATATATATGTGGGCAAATACAGAATTCTGTTAGCTTGGAATTATGATTTTTGGAGGCACAGCTTTTAAGTATCAGTATCTGTGAAAATATTTCATCTGTCTCATCCTTTAATCTTTATGCAACATCATAACATTATAAACATTAATGAATATTTCTTCCTCTTTATTAAGATTTGACTGTATTATCACAAGGGAAGATACCCAGCTATTTTAAAAGTAAAGATGTCAGAGGGAAATATTTCTTTAGCTGATGTGTCCAAACAAGAGATTGCTGGTAACTAGAGAGTAAAGCATGTTGAAGAGAAAACTCCACAATGTCAGTTTGAGAGTCTCGGTGCTAACAAGTTAATGTAACTAACACTAGCAACTGCTTCTTGAGAAGGAAAAATAATGCTATGTTAGAGAGCTGCAGTATCTCTTCTGTCCAGAAGCTCCTTTCTGTATTTTAGCTAACAATTAGTAAAATACTTTTTTAACATTATTCTTAATTGAATATCACTTTGAAAATAACAGAACTAATTTAAGCCATTGTTGGATTTTCTGTTATAGACTGTTAAATTACCATCGACAATTTTGAACCTCATTGCTGTGGATTTTCTGTATCTTTTTAATCTTTTTAATGAGTTATGCCTAGTAAGACAGACAAATTTATTCTAGTTCTATAGTTAGACCAGTTAAAAAGGACTGACTTACCCTGTCTTCTTCAGCTCTTAAGTCCGGCATTGTGCTAACACAAAGGCTTACAGCTGTGGTGGCCACAAAGAGAATGGAGAGACAAGCAAAGACTTTGCCTGGGAGTCCTGACTGGGGATTTTCTACCATATCTCTGAGTCTGTTCATAAACTGTCCAAATTTGGTTTTCTCATCCAAGACACATGTAGCTTCTTTGCTCCTCCGAAGCTCCTCTTCCTTGCGTATCTCAGCCAAGTCCTGCAGTTTTTGAAATAGTTTTCGAAAGCAGCAGTTCTCCAAGTTGGATTCCTCAATCCCCCAGTATCTCAGCTCCTCCTGAAAAGACAAGGCACACATGTCGCTTAAGAGCATCAGCTTCCCTGCTGCTAGAAAGCTGACAATCATCCCAAAAGCATTGGGGTTCCTGTCAAAGAAGAACTCATGGGTGTCTTCATCGTAATCATCGCACAGCTGAATTATTTCTTCATAGCTGCTGCAAAACTTAAGTTTGCTCAGTCTGGTCAGGGGAAATTCATCTAAAGTACTCCAAGGTAGCAGGTACTTGATGCCTCCAACATTAATCATGATCTCTGTCTTTAGATCAACTGCAGAGACTTGATCAGGATGGTAAATCCTCCTGGCCCTTTGGTAATGGACCCCTTTGACAGAAGGGGTTTCAACGGAGACAGGAAGGAAGTGGCTCAAGGAATTACAAGAAGTGTAGCTAATGTTACTGTAGTCTTGGTCACTGCCTCTGGAGAGAATAGGCATCTCTAAGAGTTCTCACTGGGACATCCAAAATGGCATCGGAGCAGGGTTATCTGTCAGCCAAAAGATACAGGAAGGAGGAGAAAACATAGTATAGGTTATTTCAAGAGAAAAGGTGCCTCAGGCTACTTTCCTAAATCACAAAATTAATAAGTGCCTGTTTTGGAAGTAAAAGTCACCTCTCTGCTTCTTCCTGAAATCTGCAGCCTGTGAATGCGATTTGCTTTGCAGCCTCATTGGTTGTCTGGCAACACACAGACAGAGGAGAGCTAAAGCCTCATTCATAATTATCGCGAAGGGTTGGGTGCTTGCAAATCCAAATGTGAACAGATTGGTCTCTTCTCTGAGCAGATCTTGGTCATCGTTAGAGCGCTGTGTTTTCCACAGGTTATCATTTTGCTTTCTTATTTCTATAAACCCTTAAATACACACCAACTCAACTAAGCTGCTTAAGAGTTATTAGAGTTAGAGTGGTCAATTACCTGCCATCAGCTGGATGCAAAGTTCCTAATTGCTGTAACTTGAATGCTCAGATTGCAGTTCCTCTTCCTTTCACTTGCATGCTTGTTTTGCCTGTCTCTCAGGGGCATTGCACGGATTAGCTAGTAGATGTTTCTAAAATGCCTTGAGAGGTTAAGTGCTGTATAAATGATGACTCTTCTTATCAACTCGGTCTCATGTCACTGCAAATTACTGAGAAGACGTAGGAAACATTTGCCCACCCTGCAGAAAACTTTGTTACACAGACAGAAAGCAAAGTATTTTATCAGCTGGGGGGTGGGGGGGAAAGCAACTGAAAGATGCCCCCCTTTTACTTCCCCCTTTCAGGAACAAACCCCTGTTTTCATTCAAAATCTCTAACGATTCAAAGGCATTTATTACCCCAAGTCAGTGAACTGCAAAAATTGCAAGGGAAGTTCCCTGAAGTTACTTACCACCGTGCCACGGGCTTCTGCCTGGCGCCTGGCTTCCCCGCAGGTAAAGTACACATGCCGCAAACTGATCAGCTGTCCTCTGAGTTACAATCCAGCAGAAAGACCTGGGGATATTTTACAGTATTGATTACATGAAAAATCGCTATAGTACTCTGGAGATCTCTCTCTCTTTCCTTTTTCTCTTTCTCTCCTTTCCTGGAAGGGGACAACATTCATATGTGTTCATGTAATATATGTTGTGCTAATAGATCCTTTGCAAAGGAGACAGTGTCCTAAGTGGCAGCTCCTCTTCTGGACTCCTGGGGCTTGCTGGTGAAATATGCTGAGCGAGAGCTGGTGGATCCTGCCCTCTCCTTGTCTCTCCTCTGTTTCCCTTGGGACTGTCAATATGGTCCTGGAAGAGGAGGGGAGAGGGAAGGGGGAAGGGCTTAGAAATAATCTCTCCAGCATCCCTCGTCTATTCAGCAGGCAGCAGGCAGCAACTGGGTAAGAACATGGAGTACAAGGACAGTCTCCGACTAATGAGGTTTAATAAGTAAATTCTGGCAAACCTATTTAATAAAACAATTTCAGTTTCTGTTAACTCCTTCCATTGTAGTCATATCACAGTCGCTTGTTCTGGAGACACCAGTCAAATTCCTCAGGAGCAATTTCCTCGTCCTGCCTCCCTCTTGGAACTGGGTTTTGCTCTTAAATATCCCTAGATGAAGAGGGACGTTTGTTGGGTCCATAGATGCTGGGCCTCAGCATTCCTTTGGTTATTAGGGAAGTGGTTTCCTCCTGTAAAAGAAAGGCTCTCTGGCTTGCAAAGAATGGGTGCTCAGCACACGCTTTTCCAGATATGCAGTGCTTTTCCAACAGCCAAGAACATTTTCCGTTCTTTACAGATGGAGGGAAATCAAACATAATCTTTTTCTTGCTTTTCTTGTATGTGGCTATGGGGAGGTGAGCTTGCTGTAATGCTTTTGGGTTCTGTACTGCCAGTAGGTCTTGGGCTGCCTCAGTCTGTAATTGGGATGACATGGATTTGACCCATATTCTGCTTGCTTGACCTCAGTCAGAGGGTTTGAGAAAGCTACAGTCAGATCCTATTGACAAGTGCCCTCTGTGGTACTCCCAAATGCAGTAAAAAGTGCCTTAGCTTATGTCTATACCGTGTGGCTGAAAGCACAGAAGCTGAATCTTATTACTAGAGAGGTGTGTGAATCTGTAGGATTTATATGCCCCACTGTGAGTATGAAGGTCTCACGGAGAAGTGTTATGAGCTTGGAGCGCAGAGCTGCTTTTCTGAAATTTGCACAGTGGGTGCGAGGTGCAGGTGGTGCCCTTTGCTTGCACTGTGCTACTTCCCCTTGTAATGTATGTGGGACCTGTGCACTGCTGAACTGATGCACCTCGGAAGCAGACGCGGTGGCTGTTCATCAGTGCCACGCAATGCCGTGACACAGCCTAGCATGAGAAGCCTTTGCTAATTGAACTTTCTGGTACATCTCTCTTGCCCCACGTGGTGCCCAGAAGATTAACTTCTTATCAGGCTTCACCACTGGGGTTTTCACTCAAGTCCTAATTATGCCATCCACAGAGAAAGACCAGACAGATGCCTGAAGGCAACTGAGTTCTGGGAGCATAGCTCAAAATCACTTAAATCCTACCACCTTTGTGCAAGATGCAGTTTGCTCTGCCTATCAGTCTTTCTTTTGGATTATTTTTGCAAAGAAAAAGCAAACCTATTCTAATTAACTTTGGATGGATTGTTTCACAAAAGGATAAAACCAATTAGCATTTCCTCCTTACCTTGTGAAGTTCTTGTATGGTGGTTTTAAAGGTTAGATTTCTGAAATCAGCTGACAAGAAGGTGAATAAATCCTCTTTCTAGGGAAGGGGACACAAGCAATTGGAAAAGGGGCACAAGTCCTCAACCTCTGGAGGTGACTCCTGTCAGGTGTGAGCGAAAGGTATCCCTTCACGGAAGATGTTATATGTCACCCGGGCAAGTGGACCACCATGGAGAAAGGTATCCCATACCCGAGGGACTTAGTTGTGCTGGAGGTGATTTATGCTGACCTGGACAGCAAGCAGTTATCCAAAGATCCAAATGAAGTCACGTGCATGCAACCCGTGTGGTGCAAGTTTGTACAGAGTGCACCATCGTCATATGCCAACTCATTGGCACGAATGACCTGGAAAGATGGACGGGGACAATTAATGGATGAATTGACTGGCGAACTCCAGCAATACAAAGAAAGTCTCTGTTCTTCCCTCGTCTCAGCTGGGGAGAAACTGTTCTAGCAACTCAAAGAGGACAGGTCCTACTCCCCACCTGTATGGACAATTATCTCTGCCATTAGGAGTAAGTGTTCCTCTGCTCAAGAGAGAAGATATGGTGGTACACACCATGGGCCACCCTGTAGTTTTACCTGCAGCGCTATGGAGAAGACATGAGGAAGTGGGAAAAACAATCACAAAAGCTGGTTCATCCAGGAAAACTGCTGCTCCAGTCCTCAGTGGGCAGTTCCCCAGATGGAGCAGAAGGGCTGATCTTACTTCTGGTCTTGATGAAGAGACTTCTGATTCATATTTACAAGTGAGTAGCAAACACTGTGACCAGGGCTAGAGGGGCCCTGCCTCCAGCCAGGTGGAGGAAAGGGACAACTGTCTTTCTTGACTGTGTGGATTTGATGGTGTGGCACATCAGACCGACAGGAGTGTAAGGCTCTAGCAGATACTGATGCACAGCGTATCCTAATGCCATCAAGCTATAACGGCACAGAACCCATCTGTTTTTCTGGAGCGACAGGGGGATCCCAACAGCTAACTGTTGGAGGCTGGAGTGAGCCTGACCGGGAATGAGTGGCAAAAGGTCCAGAGGCATCCTTGGTATAGGATATCTCAGGAGAGAGTATTTCAAGGACCCAAAAGGGTACCGGTGGGCTTTGGGTATAGCTGCCCTGGAGACAGAGGAAATCAAGCAGCTGTCTGACTTGCCCGGTCTCTCAGAGGTCCCTTCTGTTGTGAGGTTGCTGAAGGTCAAAGAAACTTTGCTGGTCACTACCAGAATGGTGCACTGGTGGCAATATTGCACCGAGAATCCCTGATTCCTATCCGTAAGCTGATTCATAAACTGGAGAGCTAAGGAGTGATCAGCGGGACTCACTCACCCTTTAATGGTCCCATATGGCCAGTGCAAAAGTCTAATGGAGAATGGAGGGTAACAGTAGACTGTCATGTCCTGAATGAAGTCGTGCTGCCATGCCAGACATGCTAGAGCTTCAGTATGAACTGGAGTCAAAGGCAGGCAAGCGGTATGCCACAACAGATACGCTAATCTGTTTTTCTCAGTCCCTTTGGCAGCAGAGGGCAGGCCACAATTTGCTTTCCCTCGGAGGGGCATCCAGTACATCTGGAATTGACTGCCCCAGGGGTGGAGGCACAGCCCTACCGTTTGCCATGGGCTGTGCCAGACTGCGCTGGAAAAAGACGGAGCTCCAGGAGACCTGCAATATATTGATGATATCATCATTTTGGGTAATACAGCAGAAGCTTTTGAGAAGGGAAAGAAAATAGTCTGAATCCTTCAGAAAGTCAGTTTTGTCATAAAACAAAGGTCAAGTGACCCACACAGGAGATCTAGTTTTTAGGAATAAACTTGCAAGATGAATGTTGTCAGATGTCAATGGATGTGATCAACGAAATAACAGCAACATCTCCACCAACTACCAAAAAGGAAACACAAGCTTTCTGAGGTGGTGTGGGTTTTTGGAGAGTGCATATTCCAAATTACAGTCTGATTGTAAGCCCTCTCTTAAGTGAATGCATGAGGAAGAATGATTTCAAATGGGGCCCTGAACGATGACAAGCCTTTGAACAATTTATACAGAAGATAGTTCCAGCAGTAGCCCTTGGGCCTGTCCAGGCAGGACAAGATGTTAAAAATGTGCTTTACACCACAGCCAGGGAGAATGTCCCTACCTGGAGCCTCTGGTGGAAAGCATTAGGGGAGACTTGAGGTCAACCCTTAGGGTGTTGGGGACACACAGGATCCAAGGCCAGCTATACTCCAACTGAAAAAGGTATTGGCAGCATGTGAAAGGGTTCGAGCTGCCTTGGAAGATATTTGTGCTGAAGCACAGCTCCTCCTGGCACCCCGACTGCCGGCACTGGACTGTATGTTCAAAGGGAGGGTCTCCTCTACACATCATGCAGCTGATGCTGTGGAGTAAGTGGGTTGCACTGATCACACAATAAGCTCGACTAGGACACCCCAGTCGCCCAGGAATTTTGATAGTGATCACAGACTGGTCAGAAGGCAAAGATTTCAGAATATCACCAGAGGCGGAGGTGATGCACGCTGAAGGGGCCCCACTGTACAATGAACTACCAGAAAATGCAAAGCAACGTGCCCTGTTCACTGATGGGTCCTGTCACGCTGCAGGAAAACATTGCAGGTGGGAAGCTGCTGTGTGGAGTCCCATGCAATGAGTCGCAGCAACTGCTGAGGGACAAGGTGGATCAGGTCAGTTTGCAGAGGTGAAAGCTATTCAGCTGGCTTTAGATATTGTTGAACAAGAAAAATGGCCAATTCTTTATCTCTGTACTGACTCATGGATGGTGGCAAATGCTCTGTGTGGGTGGCTACAGCAATGGAAGCAGACCAGCCGGCAGCGCAGAGGTAAACCCATCTGGGCTGCTGAATTATGGCAAGATATTGCTGCTCAGGTAGAGTACCTGGTTGTAAGTGTGCGTCACATAGATGCTCGTGTACTGAATAGTCAGGCCTGTGAAGAGTATCAGGCTGCTAAAATTAAAGTGGCTGAAGTGGATCTGGGTTGGCAATGTAAGGGTGAATTATTTATAGCCTGATGGGCCCATGACATCCCAGGCCATCAAGGAAGAGATGCAACATATAGAGGGGCTCATGATGAATGTGTGGATTTAACCATGGGCACTATTGCACAGATTATCCATGAATGTGAAACATGCGCTGCAGTCAAGCAGTTAAAGCCTTTCTGGTGTGGAGGATGATGGCTGAAATATAAATATGGGGAGGCCTGGCAGGCTGATTATATCACAGACCCCCCAAGGCAAGTGCTGTGTGCTTACAGTGGTGGAAGCAAGCACCGGGTGGCTGGAAATATATCCCACGGCCCCTGCCACCTCTCGGAACACTATCCTGGGCCTTGAAAAGATTTTTCTCGCATAGTTCAATAATGAAATCATTTGCAGACCAGTATTTAGGCACTGATAATAGTTAAATGCTGTAGAAGATGGGAAAGCCAGTGATGTTCACTGTCCCTGGCTTACCTGTGATTTCATCTCCTATATTTTGTTCTCCGCAGTTATGCCAGAATCCTGTATCAAGCAGCAGATACATACAGAATATAGACATACAGAAGCAAGCACTTCTTTCACAAAGCACATAATAAAACTGTAGAATTTATTGGCACATGATGTTGTGGTAGCCAAAAGTTTAAAGTATTCAGAAAAGGACTGAGCATTTATGCAAGGAAGGTCCACCAGCTAGATCCGGAAAGTCAGTGACCCAGGTATTGCTGGGCAGCAGGGAGGTATTTTACCACAATATATATGCTTGCCCTGTTCTGTGTTTTCCTAGATTTTTGATAGATGATGTACCTGGGGGCTGCACAGACCCTGGTGCAACCCTGTGGAGATGTTCTTCTGCTGAGAAACCTTAGGAGGGTGGCCTGGGCTCTGCGAGTTTGGTCATGCATTTCCAGGTTGATCATGCACTACTTAGCTGACAGCATTCCTCTGTCAGAACAGAAAAAAAACCCACCTGAAGACAAAACTCTGATTATATATGTATGTGCACACATATATATATATATTCAAGACTAACAATGTCTTTATATAATGGGCAATCTCACAAGATAGACTGTACACTCTGCAATTGTTTGTGCTTGCAGGTCTTGCAATCATTCTGCAGAGAGCAGGCATGTAATTTAATAAAAGCACTGTTGTCAATCTTCCTTCCTTCCCAACTGGGCTTTTTGTAACAAATATAGTACAAAGATAATTGCTTTGCCTGGCATCTATAACAGAAGATACATTTCGGACTTTTAAAGTCAGAAAGAAAATAGAAGTGTAAATCAAAATAATTATTTAAGGAAATATGAATGCACTGAAAAAGAGGAGAAAAAATAAGAAAGAAAGAATTTTTTTTAAAAAAAACCCTATGCTGTCTTCATTCATTGGCTTAGAAATTAGCCCGGTTCTGAATCTTCAGTTGGTGCAATTTCATCACAGAATTATTGGATGTTATTTCTTTTATCAATTGAGTATACAGCCTTTTGTCTGTGAGGGCTAATTCTTCTCTAAGCCTCACCCAGTGTAAGACCTGGCCTTTCCCAGATTCTTTATGCTTGTGCCATGTGAAATCTTATGATAAATAAAATAATTTTTCATTTATTTGCAAAATAATTGACATGGGATTGAAAAGAGCATTTTAACACTCAAAAATTAGTTTAAATGCTTCCATTGTGTTCACAGGAGGTTAATAATTCTGGAAGTAATTAGATATAGATAGCCGTGTGACATGGAAATTCAACATCTTTTCAGATCCTTGTATTACTCATTGGCCGTAAAGAATGGCTTAGCCTTCTTTTCTGAGTTTAATTATGACATTACACATTGCAAGGTAAACTTTCAGGATTTTTGCCAACATTTTATTCAGTCCAGCAATGTTAGCTTCATATTCCTGTTTAGTTCCCCATAATTTGTCTTTATGGAGCAATAGAAATACCCTTTCTTGCCAAATGCCTAGTTTGTGTGGGTAATTAAATTGACAGTGAAGGTCTGGATCCACCTCTTCGTTATTCAAGCCTTTACCGAGTTGCAGCACTATTGATTCCAGTAGAATAATGCTGCAATTGCCCCGGAATATGTGGTAAATCAGGCAATTTGTTGATTTGTTAAGCACTCTTATAATATATTGCTAGTTCATCCCAGCCCTTAGAAGCCCCAGTTGTGACCCATGCTCCTGTCGTGCCACAAACTGTCTTGGAAGACTGAGTCACTTATTGTTGGCAGTGGTTTATTCCTTATTTCCAGCCTTCTCTTTGTAAAAGTTGGGGTTTTTTTCTCTGTCGAGTGTGATGAAAGCCAAAAGGGCCACTTCTCATTAAGCAAAATACCAGTGAAGCAAATGAACTATTTTGAGCATTTCTTTGCTATGTCAATGTAAAATAAAATTTGTGATCCGTAACACACAAATTACTGTATCCTTTCATTCTTCTCTATGCAAAAGACTGAACCGAGGAATTAATTCAGCTGTTTCCCAAAGTTTTCTGTACTCGTCTCCTCTGGGCTGTCTAGAAAATTATACCTGTTAATGGACAGCACCCAAGGAAACTGATTTCAAATGGATTCCTGTGTCAACCCCAATGAATCTTGTATAAGTGCTGAATCACTCACTTAGGTTTAAAAGGTTTTAGGGAATTAAAATATTGTGTGGCACGGGCAGAGGAAACAGAGCTAAATGCTGTGGCTCAAAGCTGAGTGCTATTATCTCTCCACATAGCAAGACACTGATGAAGTGAGATGTGCCCAGGTAATGTGAGAGTCATGCTTTAGAAGGGAATCTCGAGTCTTTCATAACCTGATCTGGAGAATAATTCCCTCCCGATCGCAGTCCCAGTGATCAGTCTCACCCTGAGCACCACACGCAAGGTGAACAGTTGAGGAAGAAACTTTCCCACCATCTCTGAGCCCTGGTCTGTTAGGAGGTGCCAAAACTTTTTATGGGAAATGCATGCAACCTTCCATTCGTGGAGTCCAAACAAAAGAGCACATCTGTCTGTATGCACATCAGGAAAAAAAAAAAAAAATTGGTCTGTATTTTTGACCTCACTGAGAACCTAGCAACTGAGGGAATTAAAAGGGAGTCCGTGGTGATAATCAGCATGAGGCTGTTGCTGATAAATAGAAGTTTTCTTCAAGAGTACAGACTTCCATTTTCTCTCTTGCTCGGCAGGCTGATTTGGATGGTGCATTTTGATGTATCTAGCAAAGTTGAAAACATCTTGACAATGTAAGACATTGAGTGAGATAAAAATTGGAAGCAATATAAATATTTTTCTTACCAAGTGCTTTTCCTTTCAAAATTCCAAAGCATTTATGAATCCCACTATTTTCATGGCAGATATTAAAGAATCAGTGATCCACCCCAGGATCATTGAAATACCACAAATACTGAATGTATACTACAGAATACAGCTGTATGGATGTAATTTCTACTATTTCCAGAGACGCTTTAAAACCTCGTACTCAAGTGCCACTTGAGTATTGAGGTCGTGTTTTTTTTACCATTTTCATGCATTTCTACAGTTGGTAACAAGAGACATGATTGAGGAAGAGAAAGCTTTGCTTCAAAGAGAAGTTATGTGAGAGATATCTTCACAGGAGTTAGGTAACAGAGAAACTGTATCTGTGCCACCGTGCGTTAGGGAAAAATAACACCCATTTCGAATTTGAAGAGGGAAATGTGCAGGAGAAGGTGTTGCAAATTCGCTAGTAAGAAAAACTGAAGAAACACTTAACCAGATGTTTCAAGTGTTGTTGAATAGTGTTGTTATGTGCTGAGGAGAATGTGCACTTGGAGGATACGTATGTTTATAAGTACCATTGATTTTGGAGCTCACAGGATCGCGCCTATCTATCTGTGAACATAGGCACACACCTGACTTACCGTGCAGCGATGTCTCCGTTGGGCGATGCAGTATTGAAAGAGAAAAGGCAATATTATGGTTACAATCCAGAAGTTCACTGTTTATCTCTTGCCGTTGTAAAATTCTTTCTTTGTCATCCCAGGTTTATCCATATCTCTGTGCCTTGGTTTCCCAGCCACAGATCAAACAACTATAACTACCGTGGTCTTGTAAGGAGGACTCTGTTGATAATACTAAGATAGGAGAGCAAATGCTTATTCAGGGACAAGGACAGGAGGTAATAAAAAAATTATCTTCAACTAACTATGCTGGAGAAGACCTTTTTAATAGGTGGATAAGTTACTAGTGAGCCTGATTATCTAAAGCTAAAGCTCAATAATAAAATATGGCAATGCTTTTAGTTTTCAAATAGAAAGCAGAAGCAGTGTTAAAATTACATTAGCTACTGTGACGAACTGCCAGATTAAAATGTGAATTACTAAGCAGGTGAGGTGGGTTTGAATACTAAATGTTGTTAGGGTTTTTTTCTCCTCTTCTGTTATGATTTACTTTTTGAATCATTTAAAACTAGGGAAGGAAGATCTTAGAATTTTTTTTTATGGTTGTTACTGGTGAGATTGATTACTTCATCTTGTTTGTCTAATACCATACTGCTCAAACAAATTGCCATACAAATCCAGTTCTCCATTTATGATGCGTTAAGTGTAAAAAAAAATAAATAAAAAATAATTCCAATTATATTTCTTCCCAAGTCTTGAGACCTTGTATTAAAAAATATGTACATAAAGGATGTTATGCATATAGTACCACCCAGTTGTCAAAAAGTACCCTTAAGTTTTTCGTAAGAGCTTAGCTTGTTCCTCATGGAGATCTTTATCTATTTTAATCAATGAAATGTTAGCCTTATTCAGGCTAAAATACAAAGATATGAGGATTTGGTCATGCTAATATAAAACTAGTAGAAAGACTATGTGTTTGCATTGCAGTCTCTGTAAACCCATGGGAAGTTCTGCGTCCAGTGAGCTCTGAGTAACTGTTTCACTTTTCCCTTTGAGAAGAAACGACAGAATTTTTCCTCGTTGTGCTGGTTCTGGGAGTTCTACCATCTGCACTGGGGGCAACTTTATTAGGCTGACACTGAATGTTTTTTAAAAGCCCTTCAAGTGAGAAACCGAGCTCTTCTCTCACCCCCCTTGTCAGACCCATCTTTCAATCCAGCTGACTACACCTACTTTTTGTAGGTTTGTATTTCAAAATTGAATTAAGAGCTGCAGAGACATCTTCAAAGTAAGCCTTTGGTTTGCACTCTCCTCCCTACAAACTCTTTCCCCATTTGTTTGGAAATTTGCATTAGCAACCCAGGGACAGACCCTTTATTGCTCAATTCCTGCCCTGCTGTCAGTAGTGAGCATTTTCTACTTTTCCCTGATCTCTGGCTGCTTCATCAGCCCTTCATGTAGAGAAACTTATGGATTGCTTTAAAGTACACTAGAGAGCTGGCTCGGTATGCAATGGCACAAGGATCAGGAAGGCATGAGTGCCCCTTGTGAGCTTCCCTGCCCAAAGCTGACATTCTGGGCCATTACCCCTTGCAAACTGCTCACTCTGTTTTCAGTCCATTTTCCCTATCTCCTCCTACCCTACAAAGTCAGGAGAAATTATCAGCTGCAAGTGCTGCAGGGGAAAAAATAATCAGAAAGTGTTTCATTCATTATAATCTTAAAATTATCAGCATACTGATTCAGAAAAGGTGTGGCTCTGAGTGGCTGGGCAATCAATAGATATGTGGTTCACATTTATAACCCAGCTTTTGTTGTGAACACTAAAAAGATGCATTAATTAATGATAAAATTAAGGGAAATGTCTGGCAGGATAGGGAGACAGAGATGGAGCTAGAAAGATTAGAGAAAATGGTGGACATTAATAACATCAGGCTGAACCTGAGGAAAACCAGACTAATATGTCCACTATGGGAGACTAATCTAAAGCAAAACAGCCATGAAGTAGGAAGAGAGATGAATGCAATGAAAAGCAAGTGTCTGGAAAGCAGAAATGCTGTTTGGTTTTGTAATATGATGGGGTAGCATAAAACAAAACATAAAATTACTCCGTTGATGTAGTACATCCACCAAAGTAATCAAAAGATGCTCGTAGAGATATTTAAAAAGATGATGCTATGGATCATGGATTAAATGGAAGTAGTGGTAAGTCTTCAGTTCCTTTGGCTATGGATTTCATTGTTGGAAAAAGATTTGCAGAATTTGAAAGGAATGGGGTTGGCAAAGTCATTTAAAGACATAGAAGTTTTGTCTTATATAAAAAAGGAAAAAGAAAAAAAGTCATTTGAAAAGTTATCGGTGACATGAAAACCATCCAGAGTTGTTGAATGGGTGTTAACATGAAGTGAAAGGAATTACTGCTTTGATTCAGGTAAAGACACAAAATTTCAGTCTGAATACTCAGGCTAGACAATAGAAAATGTCTTAAATGGAAAGGTCACTTTGGCTCCTGAAGGAAAGGGAGCTTTTCCAGTGAAGCTGCTCCTTCTGCCCAGAAGTTTTGTCCTGCCAAGTGTTAGCAGCCAGCAGCTGGTCTGGATGACTGCAAACCCTTGGTATAAGCAGGAGAGGATGTTGTTTGAGAGAATGGTTTTTATCCTTGGGTCAAGTAAGGGCAAGATGCACTGCTGTAAACTGTAAAAGTAATGGTCATGAAGGGCTGGTTGGAGAGGGAGGAGGAGCTGGAAAATGCCAGTATCCCCCAGTCCTTCCCTGAGGTGCCTTCTGAAGCTGTGACGCAGGAGGTAGCCATGTAGAAGCTGACTGCACATGTCGGGTAGCTGGGTGTTCCCCCAGCATTGGACCTCCCCATGCTGCAGAGAGGTGAGCTGTGTGGGAGCTCGAACCCCCCCTACTCTCTCTTAAGCAGGACAAACAGCACTCAGGGCATTTTCACATTCGATTCTCTCATTTGTGCTTTAAAACCTCTTCCGTGGAGCTTAAATGACAGATACTCCTGTTTCTGCAGTGCTTTCTTCCTAGTCCCTTTCAATAATTCATATTCATCTACACCTCATTCCTGTGCTCCTTTTCATTGCTCCTTTGATAATTAAACAACAGGACGTGAAAGGTATGTGAGATGCTGAGATATCACTGTGGCTCAAAATAGACCTGACGTTTGACTGAGGTAACTTAATTACCACTTGGTCTTTTATTTCTTTCTTGGGAAATAACAAGGCAGTTGTGTTACCTATAAATGTATGGCAGCAAGCAAGAGAGAAAAGAGAATTTGAAGGCTAGTTGTGGCTGTAATATTTCTTCATGTATTGACGTCAGAATTTGTGTAGTTTGTTTTAAACATTTCACATAGAAAAACACAATAAACATGTCACCATGCACCCCTTTTCTTGAGATAAGCAAAAATTATCATTATATTTAGTTGAAGTGTTTTTACCCTCAGTAAAAATTCCTTGGTGTAGACATGGGCTGCAGAAACTTTAAGTCCCTGGTAATTTTAAATTAGTTCACACATTTTGTTCACAGACTGTGTCCAGGATGAATTCTGTCTCTAGGATGCTGCTGTTTGGAACTTCCCTTTTTAACAGTGTTGTAGAAGGACTTAAGTAAACAGCAGCACTTGGCATGGATCCATCTCACTTAACAAAGTCATTTGAAATGTATTCATTCCAGACTATTTGGATACCAGAAAACAAGAAACTGCTTAGAGGGTGACAGAGATCTTAGGCTGACTCTCCTGTTGCTTGTTCTTCTCTACTGGGTATAAAGGTGGCTAAAAGGGACTCTTTTTCAACCTTAATGACCTCAAATAGATAACTAAACTCAATGGATGAGTCCAGGCTTTGTGCGTGGGAGTCAGTTTTCCTTTTAGCAATATTGAATCTGCTGAAGGGATTAGAAATAGGGAAAAAAAATTATTAGAATGAAATAACCAAAATTCTCATGAGTTCTTAAAGTAATGCAGGCAGTAGAACTATCAGTAAACTTTCCCTGATACCATTCTTGATGGGCTCTTTCAACTCTCTGGTTCCTACTCATTTACCTAATGACTCTTCATAACCCTCCACACTCTGACTGCTGCTGTGGTTTGTTGGTGCTGCTGTTTTGTACTGCTCCTGCAGTAACTGTCCTTTTCAGAGGAACTTTCACCAGCCTGTTTTCCTCTCAGGAGTCATCTCAATGCATCAGTCCATGTTGATGGAACCAGGAAATACAGTGCATCTTTTTATTCATTAGGTGACAGCGTAGTGTACTCTTGCTTGTGTTCTCCTTTGAGCCCCACTGATCACATGCTGCTGCAAAAGCTTGTAAAATCAATGCTGATGCTTACTTCGTTCATCTGTAAATGTATCAGCAAATAAAACCCAGCAGAATGCTTGAGGTGATGTGATCTAAACACAAGATCAGTGGAGGGCATCAGCTGAAAGCTCAGTCAGCTCTGAACAACAACTAAGGGAAAAATCGTACTGCTTTACTCAGCACCTCTGATTCCGTTGAACTCAGAGGCAGAACTGCTGCTGGTACTGATGATGCTGCTCTCCCAGCTTTGAGGAAGTAATCCTGCTATCAGAAAAGCAGCTAAATTGTCTTCCTTTTTGTGCAATGTCAACATTGGTCACTAAGTTCAGGCAGAGTTCAGTGATAATCGAGAGCTAAAAGGGAGCCAAGGGCACAGAAAGCATAGCTTGGACTGTAAGTTCTTCACTACAGATGATGGAGAAGGAAAGAACTAAAGCTGGTTGGAAAAAACAGAAGTGCTGTAATGTTTTCCTGGGTTTAGAATGAGATCTTTATTTTAAGGCACAGCTTTGTGAAGCTTCATATTCTACTGTATTTTGGCTGGCTTCAGGGCTTTGGAAGGGCTAGTAGAGTCCAGATTCGCATTCTGGTAGTCCTCATAATTATTTTACTGTTACAGAAGCATTATTATTCTTATATATATGTATATATATGTATATATGTATATGTATGTATATATATATAAATATAATAAACCAATATTATATCATAATTTATATTGCAACTCAAAGGAAGAACTGTTTCAGAGTATTGGAATACAACCACTTCTGTAGTGCATCTACATTGCCATGTACTTTCTGTGATGTGTTTGCTATATTATGGCTCAATGATTTCCAGCAAAAACCAATGCTTTGTTACACAAATATTGCCTAGAAAACAATGCTGGCTCCGGTATCTGAGACGAGATTGGTTTTGCTGTTACTTGGCCATTAGTGGTGTTGCAGCAGAGCTTAAGAATCCACGGAATAGACTTGAACACCCTCTTGTTTGGTAAAAACACAGGACAAACAGATGGTTTTTGTCTCAGAAAGCTTCATCTTGAAATAGATGCATCTAAGGCAGGCACTGTGTGTTTGTTTGGATCTCTGTATCTTATGAAAACATTTACCAGTTTCAAGGCAGAATTGGGTCTCCGGTTTCACTGAGAGACTCTGGAGTGAATTCCCATAATTGTCATTAACTGGCCAGTTGCCTGATCCATATAATTTAAGGGCCAACTCCTGTTCTCCTCTGTCCCAGGATTATTCTGTTCATTTCAGTCATGCTGGCTGCTGTCCTGTTAACTGTGAGTAGAAAACGTTCATATGGACATGACAAGCAATATCTGTCAGCACTTGTTTGAGAAAAAGAAGGACCATATGTTTTCAGGCCAAGGCCAAAGCGGAGTGGTTTAGACTCCAGTAAAGTAATGCTGAGCAGTAGATTGTAGGCAGAAAAGTCTGTAGAGAAGTGTTGGTAACATTCCTTTCTTCAGCCTTACATTCACTTCAGGCAGTGAAAGAGTCTTTGGCTGCTATTAGCACATCTTAAGCTAATGAGTCCTTTGAATTGTAGTCCCTTCCAGAATCTATGTGCAATGGACTTAACTGGCTAATGGTGATATGTTTGACCTTCATCCTTTAATAATAAATTCCACTGATAATTCTTTGCTTTTCTGAAGCTTTGTCCTGTTAGATTCACACCACGCTTCTCTCCCAGAGTATCTTTATAGCAAGAACAGATTGCAGTTATGTAGTCAGGAGCTACACACCTTAATAAAAGATTCAGTAGTCTTCAAAACACCTTGTTTTAAAAAAGATTATAATTTCATTGCATTTATAACTCTAATAAAAAGTTATGTGCAACACTTCATGTTTGTTAGATAAGGTGTTTTGATTTTATGTGCCAGTATATGGAAGCTGGAGGGAATTTGTTATAAAGGGCAAACTCTGGTTGGAGATGCAATGTGGAGATACAAGCATTCCCATATACTTGTATTTCCATTAAATTCAAGTTTTAAAAAATCAGTTTTTAATTACTGACCCCAAGCATGCCCAGAATACAGAATGCTGATTTACTAGTGGCCCTTTTAGTGTTGGTGGCGTAGCAAAGTGCTTGTGACCATCTCGCCCAGCCCCACTGCCCTGCATGGGCCTGAGCTCGAGATTGTCCTTTGTCACGCCCTTCATAGGATGAGGCTGTGGGGAGCGTGTTTGGTATCAGCAAACATTTTCCTTGTTTTCTCCAGGTACATACACTTGGCTACAATTAAGTTTGTTTAGGCTGACTTAAGACAAAAATAGAACCTATCTGTCCTTTTGATTTTATTAAGTTATATCATCTTTTAGTATGAATGTGGACTCTTCAAAAATACAGTCTTATGACTAATTCATTCAAGGTGCTATATTCATAAGAAAGGCCCAAAAAGTGCCAGCTGGCTTATTATTAACATTTTCAGGATATTATTCAGAAAAATATTCCAAAGCAGTTCTTTTATTATTGTGTTTCATCATTTTTATGCAGAAATCATAACCCCCTCAGTTGCCTCACAGTCCAACACGTAATTGACAGGAAAGTGATTTTATTGGTATTCCTTGTAGCATTTGCTTCAAATAAAGACAAAAGGAAAAAAAAAAAAAAAAGCCAGATTCATTTGTAGATAGATTAGCTTTGAGGATACATGAGACCATTCCATAGTTTTATCTTTTCAAGGCAGTTACATGCCATGCTGTTTATTTGTCCTGTTGGGAGGGTTCAAGGAAACCTAATTTTAATCCTTGAGTGCTTGATCTATGCCATAGCTTTCCTCTGTAACCTGAGGATATCAAATAATGTGTTTGGACTTAACTTCATTTTTGCTTCCTGAGGCTCCTGCTCCCCAGACATGCACAAATGAAGATCCGACCCTTTGTGCTTTGGTTTCCCATCTGGAGACTGATGATGTTTCTTCTCTCTTTAGATTTAAATCCTTTGGGCTATGACCTATCTCTCCGTATGTGTCTGCACAAGACCTAGTACATAAGGGGGTAGTTCTACTAGGAAGCTTTAGGAGCTGCTCAACAAAGAAACGGAGGAAACTAACATTTATGAAATGAGGGGGACTTCTGAACTTGTCCAAGACAGCAGTACCAATTAAAGCAATATACAGTGTCTCTGATCCAAACGACCCGAACCAATCAGGTATTAGGGAGGTTTGCTTTTGATATATCTGGAAAAATGCATGATAAAATTTGGTGCAGAAGCACTCACCCTGCAGTCCAACATTGTTTGATTGTGTAAATTGTACTTTACTTCTCCCACATCAAACTCTGTCCATAGTGGAGCAGGAAATACTGGGTTTACACCAGTGAAACCAGTATTATTTTTTTTACACTCGTGTTTGCTGCTGAATCTTTCCTTCTCTGTGCTGGTAGGTAGTGTGCTCATTTTAAGGAATTCATTCATACTGCATGAATAGACCAACTGCAGTCTGATCAGAGACTGAATTCCCATGCAAACTAACTGCAGAATTACAATTAACATTCTTCATCTAAGAAAGCCAGTTTCATGAGTCTTGTAAAAAGGTGATTTTTCTACAGTCCTGGTATTTCTTCCTTGAACTGTATATTTCATATTGTTCTTCCAGATCAGTGTTTGTGTTGTAATAATGCTGGATCTGGAAACAAGAGGGATTAAAAATATTCTCTTTTTTCTCAGCCTGCTTCAGTGAATAAACTTTCAGTGCCTTTGATATCCTCACATTTAGAATTTAGTTTTTTAAAGGACATCAATGCTTTAATACCTATATGAGTAAGGAATAAGTCCACTCATGTATTTGAAGTTGCAGAGTCTGGAATGTCTGGCCCACACTGGAGGTAAAATGAAGGCACTTATTGAAAGGTATTTCTGGATTTTAGATATTAATTTATTGGCCACTTCTGTCTTGGAGTATTTCAGATGGTGTTGTCTAATGCTGATTAACATGACGTTTATTTTTTGCCTATTCATGTGTCTTCTTACCTAGACAAAAATACAGACACATGATTTCTGCCAGTTTCTGACTTTGTCTGACACCTTGCACAGGGGAGCAAGTTATGTTCTGACTTTTTGGAATAATTTCCAGTTGTAACTTCATTTCTGCATCTGATTTTATCCCCTCAAAACCCAAGAACAAAGCTATCATATTCCATGGGTTTATACCAGCTAAGAGAGATTTAATTGAGTAGAAAATCAGGCCGGGGATGTTGAAATGCATTTGTTGCATTGGCACATTTTGATTAAACTGTATGTTTAATTTCTTTTTAAAACTGTTCATTTATGCAAAATAATGTTATTGCAAAACAAATGGAATCATCACATTTGTGAGTGAACCTCTATCACCCCTGTTTCTTCTTTTAATGCGGTCATTGGTAGCATCTAAAGAGGATGCTACTGTCAATATTAATATTTTTCATTGCTTCATCCTTTTGCAGTTTGTTCCACTGTTATTAATCTTAATGTCTTTGAGGAAAAATCAGTTCTTACTTACCTGTTATTGAAGTTGATTCTGGGTCATTTTGACCCATGAGAGACACCCCACTCTTTCAGAGGGCAAAGCTGGACTCCTAAAATTACCTTATCCCGTGAATTATCCAGCAGGAACCAAGTGAGGATGTTTCCAAAGCATTTGGGAAGCAATCAGCTACTGAGCCACATCAGCCATCCACCCTTGGGTTATGCCAGCGGTGGATAGATACCGGCTGTGGTAAGAGACAGCCTTCATCTCCTTGGCAAAAAGTTAGAGGAGAGGTCAGAAATGTGAGGTCACCTCAAACACCTGTTAAAAAGTCCTATTCTGTGATTTTATCATTTTTCTTTGGAATCAGTAGCGCTACCATGGCAGGAATAGCTCTGTGCATTGGCAAGTCTTGGCTCTGCTCAGTTTTTGGAACTGTTCTCTGACATTTAATGAAGGAAAGTACCACTCTTCCCAAAGGCTGTTTATCCTCCTTTTAATATACAGTCCTGTTGTTGTCAAATATCTTATTATTGGTTTCTTCAAACAGCAATGGCTTGATTAAGGTCTTCTTTTGGGTCATGAGCAAGGAGAGATCATCGCTAAAACTAGTGACTCAGTCATGCAATGAATCATTCCAGGAGGGGAGGTTTAGAAGTCTGTCATCAAAGAGCCCATCCCTTCAGTGGTATTGTGTTTGTTTTGGCATCAGCCGGCTTGGTGTTGTTTGCTGAGCAGATGATCTTGCTCCTCTGCCTTGGCCTTGCATCACTCCTGCCTGCCTTTGTGCCCCCTAACAATGCTGAAACCTGAGGCTGGGGCTCCCTTCGCACCCTGCCAGCGCAACAGCACCGGGAGGTGTCAGATCGCAGCCACTTGGTTTGCAGGAGAGGAGCACTGGGGTTTGGTAACAGTCACAATATATATACAAAGAAAACATGTAAAGAAGCATTTTTTAAAGAATGAGAGTATTTTTCCTGTGTTGGCAAGGATCAGCTATTTACTGAGAAAGGAATATGACAAATACTTATATTTATGTCATTTCAAAAGCATTTTATTTTCATGCAGTGTATATGCAGAAGATGATGTATAAAGAGCATTCCTCACAGCCATTTTTGTATGGATCACTTTCATGCATGTTTTATAAGAATTTTTGTTTACCTCTACTGTATAATGCTGCATAACTTTATTTTCTTAATTCCTATTACCTGTGTTGAGCGTATTTGTGTTTGTAAAGAAATACACTTATGCATACCCACCGTAGGCTCTAGCTATGTCACAAATGATGAATGATATATCATACCTGGTTTTGAGAAATGCAGAGGGCAAAATCACTGCTGTGGCTCCTTTAAGAAATCTTTGGGCTCTCACTAGGCAGGAATGGGGTGTTTTCTCATTGACATTTCTGCTTGACTGATTTGCAAAATGCAGAAATCATTTTCTGCATAACATTTCAGTGTTGTAATTTCCTGTAAAGAGATTTAACATACTCCACAACATTTTCTATTTCAATACAATTATTTTGAGAGCTTTAATGCTCTTTTATTAGCTAGAGAAATCAGGGGGAAGTTATTTAAATGGCTGATGGATTATTCAAACCAGCTTGTCTGGTGCTAACAATCAAAAGGGTTGTACTGACTGTGGACTCGCAGCTCACAAGCAGCAGATTTTAGGCTCAGCCCTAATTTTGTACTTTCAACTTCCATGTTCAATGAAGAGTTCAAAGTTTCCTGCAAAATTATGTCTGACCTTGACTAGTTTAGATGTGCAAGCAAAACACCAGCCACCACAACCGGTAAGGCTATGGCTTATGGCTAATATTAATGTCTCATTCAGTAATTATCTTATGAAACAGGCAGATTAAGCAATCATATGGCCACACAGATGCAGCACGCTGTCGTGTGGGTGACATTGGCAGATTGTGCTCATATTAAGCATTTCATCTGAGGAAAGGTGAGGAAAGAGAGTTGTGTAATGTGGGTCCTCACCCCTTTTCCTTTCCCATGTTAAGTATCTCGGGGGCAGAGTGTGGAAAGGTTTGGAAAATTGCATAGAAACACTAGTGAATGAATTGAGTGCATAAAAGCTAAAGCTTGTCTTTAGTAGAAAAGGAAGTAAAGAGGAATTGCTGTCTAGAAATGACATTCTTCCAGTCTAAGTTGCTTGTATCCATTATCACAGGATCTGAGTATCTTGCCTACTTTAATGCAAGTACTTTTGCAATCTCGGGAAGAGTGAGGAACTCACGTCCTCATATTTTTTCTATAGCGGCCAGAGGAGCAGTGATGACACCTTTCCTTGCCTACTGGAGTGACCTATGGTGCACTCCAGGATCCTCATCCACTCACTATCCAGACCATGAACTCTTCATGGAACGCGTTGTACCTCCTGCACATGCAAGTTTCCTTCCCCAGGAGCCATGGTGTGAGGAGGAGCCCCCTGTGTTGCCAGATCTTGTTGCAGGGTAGGATTACGGCACAGCCAGAGGGAATACCTGGTCAAGGAAGGTGGAAATGCTCCTGCAGTCTGTACAATAGGCAAAGGCAGAGTAAGAAATTATGAAAACGGTACTGAAAATGAGACTGAGGTGGGGAGGATGGATTACAATCCTAAAAACCCACAGTCGCTTTCCATCCCCGTTTGGAGGTAGCTGTCCCCTGTAGCTACTTGAATTCTTAAGTCTCCTGAGGAGCCCGGTGCTTTGTTTCTGCTTCTTCCCCTGTGACCAAGTCCAACAAGGACCCAGAAATGAGATGTACCTTCCACATGCCTCTCTGCAGAGCATTTCTGGGTTCAAAACATGCAGATGACCCATCCCGTTCAAACCACTCCCCAAGTGTGAGAGTGGGAATCACTTCCCTCTGCCTCCACCCCCCCAGGTTTTTTTGGTGCTGTTTATGCTACCTAGCTGTGTTGAGACCCAAAGCCATGGCCAGTGGTTCAGGTTCCTGTCATCATGTTTCGGTAGGGTCAGAGCTGAATGTGTGGTTGCTTTTCAGGATACTACCTATCCCATAAGCTTTCTCAAAGATCAGTCTGTTGTTCGGCAAAAGCTGATTTTCTGCCTACGCCCTACTGGTCAGAGCAAAACCAGTTCCAGCAGACCAAATTAAGCAAAAGAAGAAAAAGCTTCATGGAGGCATGAAGAGTGTTCGCTCTGGTGCAGAGGTCAGTCCTCCCTCCCAGTCACAGCTCTTTGGTCACACCAGGTGCATGGGTGCTCTGATACAATATGGGTGCAAATGTGAAGCACATGGCATCACAGGACTGTGCAGAGAAAAAAAAAACCAAACCACTGTATTCAAAGTAACTGCATCTGTATTTTATACATTTCATAATGTATTAATTTTGCACTCTAAAGATTTCAAAATATACATAGGTTTTAACATTGCTGAATATTTAGATGTAAAAGCTTGTAATGAAAATTCCAAGAACCACATATTGAGTTCATATAAAAACCTAAAAATGAAATGATCTTTGAAATTTCATAACTTGAGGCCATTTTCTCTCAGTGAGTTCAAATTCTAAGAACTGCATTTCTAAACCGTTCTGGAAAATGGTTTACTCTTGATTACTTGTTCCCTACAAGCTCTGAATTCTTGTTGCCATTCACAGCATAATGAGTAATAGTACAAATTTTTGGTATTGCAATAAAGTGACCTGGTACTGCAGTGGCAGCGTTTCAAGGTGAATGAAACCTTGACAATCTAAAGGATTAAAGTACCTCATATACCCCAGGATTGTAGAAAAGAGAATGGGAGAAAGAAGTAAGAAACAAAAAATAGCATTCAAAGGCCTAATGTTGGAGGAAAGCCTTTCAAATACGACCTACGCTCCATTTGTTTTGAATGTTTTGTGTTTGCATTTGAAAGTAAAACTGCCAAGGTTAAACTAGCCTTTTATTTGCTTGGCTTTTTTGTGTCCGTGTTTTCAGAGTCAGCTAGACTTTATTACTTTAGTTTTAATAACATATCTGGAAGACATTTGCTCATGTGTTTTCTATATTCAGCATACCAACATCAACATTTCTTCATGGATTTGTGATTTTTTCTGGCTCACATGTTTCTGGAAAGCATCAAGGCTGACCAGTAAAAAGCAAGTGTGAGAGGAGATCTGGATGTCGTAGTTAATAAGCACCTAAGGAGAAGAGGTGATTTTGGGCTCAATGTAGTGGTTCTTAAAATGTATTTCATAGTGTTCCCTGTTAGCCCATCAAAACTTGAGAATAACCTTCTTTGTTGAGAGAGGGGCAGCTCCCTTGATAAGCGAGTACTCCCACATCTGAAACCTTGCAAGTTATCTGAAGTCTGGTTTGAAGCCTGCTCCTGGGACTTATTAATCACCAGTGCCTGGCTCGGAAATTCCCATCAAGGAGGGCTTTCTATAACTGAGTTCTCCAGTAGTATCTGGTTTTAATGCCTTGTCTCACACCTCTCTCTTCCCTCTTCACTTTCTGTTAATAAGTTGTTAAAAAGGAGGAGAAACTCTCTCACCTGAGGATCTGTAGCTTTTTATTTGCAATAGGTCTGCCCTGTAGTCAAACCCAAATGTGACTGGCCCATTGCCTGTCTGTGAGTTTAACTAATGCCTTCCATTCCCACGTTCGGACATTCCAAGAAAGAAAAGTATGTGTTGTTAATAAAATACAGCAGGCCTTTGTCATAAGACTATGACCCTGAAGTTTGAAGAGCTCTAGAATCAAATCTGGGTCTAAATTTAAAATCTAAACCTTAAGATCTGTAAAATGAGCTGACCCTGACCCTTAGTTTTCTGTGTGCCACCGTCCAGTGAGAAAGATACTTTCTTATTGTCATGCCTTTGTAATATATTAATCTCTATTTTGTTAGGGAATGCTATATCACCATGCAACTGAAGCTGTTATTTCCCAAATACCTGTGTTTGCTGAACACACATTTTTTTTCTGTTTAGCTTTTTATGTTTTTTGCATACGTTAGAACTCTCTTTTTTTCCTCTTTTTTGGTGAATGTAGAAGTATCCAGGCCAGCAAGGCAGAAGAATTTAAATATTTAGTATCATGAATATTTTAATATCTTCAGGATTATATTTGTGTCTGAAAAGAATGAAACGGAACATGTACTTCTGCCCATCTCTCAGCCTGTCATGAGCCTGGTTCCAGCAGCTACAGACTTGCTTAGCAAAATAATCACAATATTTCAGAAATTATACTATTAGGTGATGTTTGTTTAACTGTAAGGTGTTTTAGTCATGCAAGCCTTAGTGTTGTGTGTCTGATGTATGTCATAGGTATGACACACATGGGTACGTCACATATGTGAATGTGTTATGTCTATGTGTATTTTTTTAAAGTGTAAGACCAGTAAATCCAATGGAAAACTTTTATTGACTTCAGGACCACTGAGATACTGGAGGTGACTTTTTGGTGCTGTTTGGATGGGGTTTCTTGACCAGGACACAGTCTTGCTTTGTATTTGTGTTCTTGCCGTTTTTCACCCTGTTGCCCAAAATGTGTAGAAGAAGATATTTCACTTTCCAGACCTCACCACCAGCACAGTTAGCAGTAACCTAGGGTTTCACTAGGTGAAGATATGCTTTTTGGTGTGCTCTTCTTGCTCTTTCCCCAACAGGGACCTCTGTGGAGATGCTCTGAGCACATTGTGGTCACCGCAGGTGTGAGCCAGCACCTCCAGGACCCTGTGCTGCACCCACATTATCCAGCACTGGTCAAAACAAAAAATATTTTGAGGAATTTTAAAACATTCCCAGTGGTTTTCTTTATTATGAAGCTTTTGTAGCTGTCTCTCTTTGACACTCAGGACAAATTGGCCACAGGTTGTAAAGTTTAAAACAAATTCAATAACATATGATTAAAAAAAGTGTCATCTGGTATATTATCATTTTGAGGGCTAGAAGCAAGTTCATTGCTCTGTCATCCACTACAAAATCTCAGTTCATCTAAAGCTGTTGTTCAACCCAAGAAGGACTGCAATAGTGAGGCACGCAGGGACAGGTTGGTGTTCCAAGTGTGGATATCAGTCAAGATGCCACCCTCCTCTTCAGTGGGGTTTTCTAAGTGTTCAGAGGAGCAGCAAACTTTAGTGGTGCATTCATTCCGATTTATAGTGCTCAGAGATTTCCAGTGATGCTAGCAGTCTCAGGAACAGCAGAATGAGTGAGCAAGGTGGAAGTTAATTAAATTACTCTGTCTGACAGGTTCAGCAAACTGGTACAACTGTCATCTCTCTCTTACACTAAGGGACATAATGAAACCCAGTTTCTGGTCTGAATTCAGAGTTCTGAGCAGCATTGCAGTCCATTTCTGTGGTAGCTATAATTCTCAGCCTTTGCAATAACTTAAGAATATGATTTATTTCTCAGTGATATTTTTTGTTTGAAATCAAGGGAAGTGGTTATATTTTTAGCCATTGTTGTCTGCTTAAGAAAAGATCTGTAAAGGGAAAAGGAAAAGCAGATGTACAAGCTAACTCTAGCTATTTAAGCAGGGAACAAAGACAGCCAGTGATTGCACTGTGAAATACTAAAACTACTCGGTTACAGCCTGTCTTTACAGGGCAGTGAGCTGTCTTCAGGTTACTTCCAAACTTCTGGTGCCCTGGATTGTATGTGGAGCTGATCTCTAGATTGGCTTTCTGTATAATTCACACAGTCCACAGAGTGCTCATTAAGCAAAAAGAAACTAATTCTTACCTTTCTCTAACATGTTCTTCTGACAATTCTTTGCCATAATTAAATACAAAAGCATTTGTTTCAATGACAAGGAATAATAAGGGTGGCCAGGCATTCATTTGCAGATCAGTATATCCACAGGCAGCACTTACTGTAGTTTCTGAATGAAGGAGTTGTGTGACTACAGCTTACTCTAATTATAATTACACCTGATACCTGACTATGCCACTGTTACCTGTCATCAGGCTTCTGCAGAGCATGATCCAGCCAACACTTTCCCTCCCAAACACACGGTATTGCAGCACACTGGAATTTAATTACTCACAATACGGAGTGCATGGCTGTCTCCCAGCATTGGTACTATTTCAAGCATCCATCCTGCTCTGTCCTTAATAACTCTCTATTCTGAAACACCAGCTGAGAAACTTCATCTTGCTCCATTAACAGAACTGTGAAATACCTGTCCCTATACTTCTGCATGTATGTGAATACTGGAGAGAGTTTTATAACCGAAGTGATCTATAGCATCTATTCTGATCTGTGTAACAGGGTCACGAAACTGATTCCATTGGTCTTGTGTCCTTCCCACTAGCTTGTGACCATCCAAAGCACTCACTCCTTTCACTGCAAGTTTGCTCAGTGCTTAGTTTTCTCACTGCTGTAAATCTCCCATTGGATTTTGTTGTGTCTATTCATGTCTTTTATCAAAAGTAAAGAATGAAGTTTGTAAAACAGAAGGAAAGAAGCAGGTTGATCAAGAAGACATTGTCTGCTCCAGTGGTGTGCTCCAAAAAAAAAAAAAGGTATTATCCCTCCCACCCACCCCACCCCCCCTTCACATCTCCAGGCATTCTTTGGATGTCTGTTTAACATAAGTGACATGATGGAGCAAAAGGAAATACTTAGGTTACCATTTCAGCCGTACGTAAGTACCTCAGAGAGACAGAACAAGGGGAATGTGATAAATTTTGAAACGCTAGGAGTCCAGCAAGAACCCAGATCATAAGCTACACACCGGCAAAAGATACACATGCTGGAGAAAAATACACATGACTAGTTGTTTTCATTAGGGTGGAGCACAGTGTGACTGTGGAGGTTTATAAACCTCAGGTGGGACTGAAAATTATTTGTGATTGGAATAAGTAGGAGATAAGTCTAATTATAAAGCATTTTAGTTTTAGACTGTCCCACAGACCTCTGAGTACCTAGCAGTTTGCTTTTACCACAACCATTTTTTTTTAAGAAACCAAGAGAAGAGGTACTTAATGCTGCACTTCACATGAATTATTTCCTCTAGGAACACAAGAACAGTTAACACAACCCATCTATCCTCTGTTGCTGGGTGAGATTCTCCTTGGGAGAAATACTGTTGCCTTTGAGCAGTCGCAGAATCATCTGTGCCTAGAGGGACTGCAGAAATCTTCCAGCTATACTTAACAGAGTAATAAAAAATAGCAAGGGAAAGAATTTCTAAAGGCCACATAAGCCTGAACTCAAAGCAGGCTTAAACTATTTCTATCCCATTTCTAACAGATACTTGCCTAGGTTGATGCCCTTGCTGTCTTTTCCATCTTTCTTGCCATAATGGCAAATCAAGAGTGTTGCATGTTGATCCATGGCTGTGCTGGCAGTGCTGAACATTAACAGCAGCAGAAAGACAGTTGGATTTTTTTTCTGGTTCTCAAACTCCCTTCTGCAATTCAAGGCCACTCTTTCTTGCCCATTGCCAGTGGATATGGAGAACTGCAAAGAGAAAAGCAGTCAACAAAATCGTCTCTTGTAGCTTAAGGCTGTTATAACTTCTTTTAGTGTCTGGACCAAACATTCCCCATTTCACTCTTTCCTTGTAAGTGAAGTTTTCCAGCTTCCCATCAGCTTTACTGTTTTCCTCTTACTTCAAGAGACATGCTATAATATTCTTTACACCCCTGGGCTACAGATACCAAAATAGTTGAGGCTGTAAAGATGGGAACTTGTGTTGTGCAGCACCTTGCATAGCAGTCTGATTGGGAGCCTACAACCACAAATCTGGAGCTTTATTGTACATTTTAGAAATAATGGAACTTTTCTAACAACTTAGGAAAGAATCAAACCCTTGAGGATGTGTGCATAATGTTTGCAACAGTTCAGGCAACCCAGTAATATGCTGAGTCTGCAAAGCAGAGATTGGTTTGCATTATGTATTATTGCAGTTAGAAACAGAGGTAATAATTTTGTAACGCAAAATAGTGGCAGGAAAACACCTGGACTGTAAATGATCTTTATAAAATTAACTGACCCCAGTCCTATTGAGAATGTGTGTTATAACTATGTGGAAGCACTCTTGGGGGTACTACTTCTTACTTTCCCAGCACTGAAGACACTAACCTGTATATTGTTGCCAAGTATCGTATATGGAAGACAACAAGCATCATTCATTCAGTTCATATGTTAACACAACTTTAATGTGAGCACTGGAGGAAGATTTAGAGTCATCCTATCTGGAAATATAGCAGAGGAACTTCTAAAGCTTTTCGTTTAAAGTGTACAATTTTTAGAGAGAATATGAATTAAAACTAGCAGAAGACTTCAGAAATTAGAACCCGGAGTTTCATGCATATAACTTGTGTAGCTCTCACTCTGCATCAAGGTAATTTAACACACGTTTTAGTCCCATTAGATTATTAAAGGAAATTGGACTAACATGACAGGTAGGAATGTTACTATGGAGTTACTGTTACTCTGTCACCCTGCTGTACTACTTTGGATTATCAATGCAACATATTTTTGAGGAATAAGATAAATATCATAATACCTTTGTATCGTTTGCAGAAAAAAAATATTATTCTTTCCACATACAAACATTATACTGCCTCCAGCAGTGCATGGTGAGACCAGTTCACATGTAGAATAAGACGTGGTTTCCCAGGGAAAGCAAATACTTTGGTGAGCTGAAGATGTAAGTTAAATGCAAGGTGAAAGGCAGCAATAAGGAGTATCAACAACAAAAACAGTCCTGCCTTGCAAAGCTGAGCCACCTCGTGAGACGGCTGCTTTTACTCCTGTAGCTCAGCATCTTTGCAAAGATCCCAATTGACCCCTATGTGGACAGGAGGACAGAAATACCATAGCAGCAATATTTTACCTAATTCTTGTTTGGGGTTTGAAAGTTACCCAAATGTGTGTGTGTGCAGTAATAGATCAGAGAATAGATTATTCTTGTAGTATAACTGTTGGAAATAGAGACATTTTTACTTAATCGTAAGCAGTGCAATCACAATTTTAGGTTTTCTTTCTACAGGCATGTTGAAAGGTTTTGTGGAAAACCTGTTGCTGGGCAGCGCTAATAAATCATAAATCTAAGGCAGGGCTGAATTTATTTTTCTGTCATTTTTATTTCAATAATAGGAGAGTTAGAAGAAAATTTGGCTCTAGGCCTGCATTTAATGAGAGGTACCAAGGCACTAAAATTTTGACAGCTGATTGACTGTCTAGATATTATTTCTTTATATGTATACCTATCTACCAGCTTTTCATCTACACATGTAGATGCAAGAAGCCCGTAATATCTCTTTATACCTTTACTAACAACCTTTGCTACATTTATACCACTTTGTATAGAACCAATTGGTTATTTTGTCATGGATCAGGATGTGTCCACTCATTGCCAATGCTGATAGAAATGTCTCTCAATATTAAATTAAAAATATGTGATTCTATCATAATCTGTCTAGAACAGTGACTTTCATCCTTCTGTTGTCTGCTGCATCATGACAGTTTTCACGTCTTTCCACAATTTCATCTCCAATTTAGGTATAAGCAGCAGCACACATGGCAACCAGAAATAGCTGGACTGTCTTCCAGCAAAATGTCAGTCACCCGATACAGCTAATAAAATGCCCAGTACCTTGCTTGTCCTGCGCTGCAGTTTCCATCTCACACGTCAGAGCATACGTCCAAGGCTGTAGTACTGGCCATCTGTTCTGCTTACACAGTGCTAGTACTTGGGAGTACTGCATTCCTCAGATGCTCCAAGTTTTATAGACATCTGGAACTGGTGGTCATCTATTAAAAAAACAAATGCAACAGCTTAGGGAAAAAAAAAAAGAAATTGTGCTGAGTGCCCTCCCTATGGGATCAGGAGAAACTGCAGGGCCAGCATTTCCTGGTGTCATCCATCTGCCTGATGATGTAATAAACATGTGGCGTAGTCACGGTGGCAGTTTTTTATAACAAAACTTTTGTCCCATAGTTTGCCTCAAGGCATCTTCTCAACATTTCAAAGAAATGAGACATTGTATTTAATTCTAGGGAAATTAAATGTAAAGCCAGAGGGGATGACATTAAAGTTAGCAGATCTTACTAGTTTGTTTTCTTAATGGCACCACAAAGCACATCAAGAGACTGATGAGTGCAGAAAGTTAAAAGGTCAAACTGGGTGACCTAACTTATATACAAACAGGTCAGGTTGTCAAATCCTTTATAATTATATGTATTTTATCATTATAGTATTAATTGGCACTGAGGAATCCCAAAGATGTCCTGATGCATAAGGCAGTTCTGTATTTCATGTGGCTTTGTTGGCGAGCCAAGGGGACTTTGTCCCATCCCAGCAGCCAAAGGAAGATTTCATGGGTTCCATGACATGAGAATTCAGCTGCCAGCCCTCCTGTGCACGTCTGCTGGGATCAGTCAGCCCTCAGCTGGAGCAGAAACAGACGTTTGCAGACAGGGAGATCTCTGCTTGCAGTGAAGAGCTCTTCCCTTGTGAGGAGTGAAGGAGCAGGCACCTGGGGCAGAGGCTGTGGAACATCCCTCGGCAGTCATCAGGGCAGCGCTGCAGCGGGGCATGGCAGAGAGGGGGCCTCGGGTCAGGGGCTTTGTAATGAGAGTGCCAAGTCAGGACGGCAGAAGTGGGTACAGCAGCAAGGTGACTAATAACTCTTCACTAATTGCAGCTACAGCAGACACAGAACACGGAGCACACACAGACGCTCACGCAATGAGCAGTCAGTGCAGTCCCTTGTCCCGTCTCACAGGATGTCACGGTTTCTGGGGGAATCGAGCGTCTGCCACGGGCACCTACTGGACAAGATTGTTATCCTCTTACACGTCTGTGCCATGTCACATTTGCATTCTCACAGGGCATTTACACTAGGCAACACTTGATTTTAGAAGTAGAATGTTCACACTAACAATATAAAGAACATTTTTTCACTATTGAAACTACTGGAATTGTTTGCAATTCCCTCTTCAGTGCTTGAAATGATCACAACCATCTGCAAATGCTTTTCTTTCTAATAAGAAATTGTTTCAGTTTGACTGTGTAAGCCAGTGGAGCAGGGAATTTTGTTGGAGGAGTCTGGAGATCAGTTACCTTAAAATTCAGTCTTGTGGGGAAATTCCCTGCCAGCAGCTCTTGTTTAGGAACATAGTTGTTCATGTACTTAAATTTAAGTGAGCAAGTCAAATGAACCAACAGGATTTCATACAGATGGAGCAGGTGTGTAACAATAGTGTTGCCAATACCTGCTATTAACTCACAAATTAAGCTTCCTAAATTATTAGTGGTTTATAAAAAAGTGAAGATATTCTCTTACTTGTACATCCTGTTTGATTCTGAAAGGGATGTTTAGACTACATTTTTTATATTTTCATAGCTATCATGAAGTCTTAATGTTTAATTTCTTTTTTTTTTTATTTTATTTTTTATTTAATATGGGCTAAAACTTTCAGAACCACCAACTTGCTGGACCTGAAGCTTAAAGGAAGAGGGGAAAGCACCAAAGAGTGGAAAATAAAGTTGGAAGTATTGGCTACATAGCTTAATCTTGTGTATTGCTGCTGTGAAACCCAAAAGCATATATTCTATAGAATGATGCTGCAATGAAAATGCTACCTGCAGGCCGGGTGGGCAGTTTACACCTGTGGAGCTAGCGATTTCTGCCTTTTCCCTTTATTTGGCAGCAATGGCTTTAGCTGAGACATTTTCACAGCAAGTTACCTCCAGTGGAGAGAACTTGAACAGCTGGGTCATAACCTGTGAGACCTCAGGAAGTGGAATTTTGTGTTTCAGAACCGACATTTCTTCAACCACAGAGAAAATGTTTACACAGGAGCTTGTGAACCTCAGAAGCATGAGATCACCCTTTACAAAAAACATTGCTTGTGGGGTCTGCTAAAATAATCGTATTACAAATTCATATCCAATCTTTTCTTGAATTACCACAATTTTATTGCTTCAGGTTTAAATATTAACTGTTGTAAAGTAATACAGGCTATCTGTATCTACTGCAGGATATTATTACTAATAGTGCAAATTTGAAGTGACTCATCACTTGCGTTACTTAAGGAGGTACTTGTTCGCATATATATTAAATGTTCATATACATATTAAAGCTCAGTTGAATTTTCTGCCTTTATTGTAGCAAGATAGTTAAATACAGGCTTAACGTTCATTCTGTGAGTTGTTTCTTGGGCTTCACTGATATACACGTGTTCAGAACTAACCACTCGCTCACATGCTTTGCTGGATCTGGGCTAAGGCGCTCAGTGCCTTCAGAGATTGAACCCTCAGTGAACAAGACACAGATGGTGATTTGTGCCAGAATACATGGGTTTATTATTTAACATCTCAGATGGCTATTTAATTTGTTACCACTTTTGGCTGGAAATCTAGCTGTTAATGTAATCAAACGCCTGCTTTCTGTCAGGCCTGAGGCATTTATTTTCATTACTGTGGTTGCCTCAAACAAACTAGAGGACGGGTGTTGGAATTAACATCATTGGAGATCTGTATGTCCATCTGGCGTGTCAGGAATAAATAATTTCTTCATCGGGGAAACAGGGCCTGATGCATCCTTCAGGAGGTGAGCAAGCAGGATACTTAAAAATAGTCAGTGGGAAGGTTGCCTGTCTAAGGACCACAAGATTTAACTCAATTTGAAAGGATCTTAAGGAATTGAGGAGTCCAGAAAGCATTGAAATTAAATGGAAATTTTCACCCTCAGCCCCTCAGTTTCTCTGGTTATAATTTTTAGCTATGTTTTTGAATTACATTCACAGTATGTTCATTTCTCAAGGCTGTTGTCCCTCATGGTCCTCAGTCGGGTTGCCCAGCTCTGGCACCTGGCTTCCCTCTTGCTTCCCAGCACGTGACTGCAGGACTCTCATTCCTCCTGCTTTCTTCCTAGTTGCGGCTGCAGGAATTTGAAAAGCAAAAGCTGCTGGAAGGACTGGGGGTACTGCAGGGCACCTGTAGGTCGAGACAAAGGAGAAAGCTAAAAAAGACAGAAAATCAAAGGAAGCAGAATAAAATGAGAGAAGGAGGGGGAAAAAATCACATGGTACAGGGGAAAATACGGGGGGGAATAACACTGAAATTGTCTGAGGGATGCAGTAACCTTCCTGCAACTTCTTTTCCATAAGGCACTGAGCAAGGTACTGCTGATCAGGGAATGAAAATCAAGACAAGGGAGACAATATCTCTTAATAAATGTGTTATTTCTTAGCCAAAAAGGTAGTTGTGTGACATTATGTTTAATAACCCAATTAAAAAGTATTAAATTAGTTTGGATAGAAACAAGGGAGAGATCTGCTAATGTTTGTCTAAGGCTGCAAAAGCCTACAGCCATCCAGGTTCAACAAGGCAACGTCAAAAAATAAAAAGCAGGTAGGACATGGGGAGGAAGGTAGATGTTAACACAAAGTCAGTGGTGGCCAGAAGAAAAAAAACTGTAATTAATTTCTTTAGAGAACAGTGTCTATCAGGTGCCAAGTATCTGCTGCACAGGCACTGACCTCCCTCTCATTCCCTGGAGGACAGCTGGAGCCCATGATTTGTCACAAGATATTAAGGATCACACCTGTATCAGCATGTCCTGAGCCCTTGCACTGAAGACTGGCTTGGTAGCCTTTTTTTTTTAATTTTGTCCTTCCTTCCATCCCAACGTGCTGGAGGCTTTGGGCAGATTAATGTGCTTTTCTACACGTAGAGCAGTGACTGTAAGGCAGGGGCGGACAGCATGAAGAATGCCAGTCTGTTTGTAAATGTGAACAGCAGAAGTATCTGCTCATCTATTATTTTACACTCTTATCTAGAAGAGAGGGAAAGTTACCTAGGCATGTCCAGTCTTAGCTCTAATGGCTAAACGTTTTATCTCTGGGAAACTGTCTCATTTACAGCTATCACAGACAACTGTAACAGCCCTGGACTTGGACAACAGTGAACTGAGATGAGATTTGGCTTCATTAAGCTCTTGAGAGCTTTGGTACCTATTTCAGCAAAGTGAAGACTTCAGAGTTCTGGGCTGAAATGCTCAGGATGGATCAGTCTGCTAAGATCAGCTTCAATTCGTTTCTTGTATGCGTGGTGGGGAGGAGAGGCAGCTTCTCTGGGGGTGGCCCATGACTTCTGGGGAGGAGGCTGAATTGCACAACGTATTTAATCATCTACAGGAGACAGATGTCTTCCACAGGGTTTGGGAAGCCTGTGCTAACACAGAGAGGCTTTCTGTAAGGTGACATTTGAAACATAGAAACGTTGTGGTCTGGGTTTCACTGTAATTAAGAGAAAGTATATAGCAGGGAGCAGAGTCCCGTCTCTGTGACTGCCTCTGTGGGAAGGGAGAGCAAGTTCGGTATCAGGGCACTGCAGCAGCCTTTCCCAGCATGGAGCTGCTGGCCCTGCTTGTGCTATGGATGTGCTAACTTGTGTGTGGTCAAGGAGCTGGAACATACATAAACAGACCTTATTTTTAAAAGAATCAGCCTTATTTTTAAAAGAATCAGAATAGAAAACTAGAAGGAAAAATGTCTTCCTTCCACAACTGATCCCACTTAACTACCAAAGAGATATACAATGAGAGGTGAAACAGAGATGAAACACTTCTCTGTTGCCCCCAACATCTTTCTGCAAGGCTCACGCCAACTTTTTGCTTCCTTTTTCTCTGACCACAAAGATGAAAGATTAGACCCGAGCTGAACAGGCCGAGCACTGTGTGAGCACAGGGATCAAGCCATTGCGTACCATCGTTCACTACAGCATTGCTGTTTGTCGACATGTTCTGTGTCATTGAAGAAATCTGCGTTTCTCTGGCAGTACAGTCGTATGGGGGGCTGGGAATTTCTGCCATGTACTTGATTATTTCTTCCATCTACAGGGTAAGAGCCCAATCTGTCACTGGGTTATGTAAATTTACTTAGCAGAGAGATTTTAAGACTGAAACAACTGTGTGAGAACTGTCTGCTGACATCCCAAGGCCCTTAGGTCCATAAAAGTGAAATGTATATAATATACTCTGAATATTATATTCAATATATCTTGAATAATATACTCTGTACTACACAGCCAATACACAAAAAGCCAAACAGCAAAGGCAAGTTACTTGTTCCTTTCTCTACCATGTATGTGTTTTATTTTTAATTCAATGTATAGATAACAGAGTTTTTTCAGAAGACAGTTTGCCAAGGAGTTTCTCTGGGTCATTCTCCTTTTTTACAATGTAATGCCCTGATGCCTTTTTGAGGTCTGTCATTGGCAAAAGTCACTGGAAAATGGAAACGCTGGGATCCAGAATAAATGACTGAGGCTGAACTAAAATGCTGGGTAAAATCTTTGACCAGTCAGGGCAAATTGTCTTCCATAACCCCAAAAGTGGTCTATGTTGCTACTCACTGCTCTCACCTCTGAGTTGCACTGGGGTTGGAGCCTGACTGGGAAGTTCAGGAAATATTATGCATTCTCCAAGTCCCTGCTGTTTACAACAACATAACTGGAAGCAGTGAGAAAAAGCTAGTGATGTATCTTTAATAGTTTGTTTTCTTTCACAGTACAAAAATAAACAAGAAGATGAAATGAACATGCTGATATATACAGCAGCTGGGGTTGCTTTTATTCCTATTTCATAGTATGGATTCACAGTCTTCTGTCATTCCTCTCTTAGCTCAGGAAAGTCAGTTAGCTTCCTCCAAATATGACCCATATCACCGTGATCCTTTGGAGGAGGAAGTGTAGCAAATAGCACAGATGTTTGTGCAATGACTACACAGCCAGAGCTTCTCCAAGTACACTCATGTATTTATGTGGGAGTGTGTGGGTAGCTGTGAGTGACTGCATGGATGTTTTGACCCACCATGCAAAGCGACATCTTCCACTGAGCTCTGGTCTTGTTCTGCTCTACCTCTGAGTCCTTCTACGTCTTTTGTTGCTTGTGGAGGTTATTAGTAGAGGCACAGAAGATGGAAAGGGTAAGACCTTGGCAACAGATGGTGGCTTCTTCATTGCAATACACCCAGGAGTTTAGTAAAGCCAAACTGGACAGTGATGCAGCAGATGTTTATGGCTATTTCTCATTTTAAATCAGATTACAGTGATGTAGTGATTCAGTCCATTAGGGATTGTCCTAAAGTAACAAAGGATATTGTATGTGATAGCTCATTCAGACAGCACCGTAACAACAAGCTTGGTGGTGTCTGCTTCCAGCTCTTCCCAAGCCAGACTTGCTAAGCAGGCACTGATTGCACACACATAATCTCTTGCTGCATCTCATAATTGTTTGTTCCAGCCTTTGGTCAAATGACATTAAATGCAAAGCACAGGGAAACATTTTACATGACCTTTCAAAATGAACTAAATCTTTAACAAAATGCATGAGTTACAAAAATCTCCAACTCTGTAATGTAGAGACGATCAAACACAAAGCACACAGAGCAATCCCATTGCATTTGGCTGTGTGACTAATTTGTGGTAGCTGGTATGTGCATGCCATAGATTTTAAATCCCTTGCAGTCATTAAAACATGATAACGATAAAGCCTGAACCTTCAAACAGGACCACAGATTTTATTTTTAAAAAATATCTTAAATTAATCATCTAAAGAAAGCTTGAAGTGCCGGTCTAGATGGTCAAGAGATCAAATGTCAGTCTTCAGTCCTGCCAGCAACCTTTGTTGTATCTTTGCCCAAGTCCTATGAACTATCTCTGATGTAGTTTAAAAAAAGTGGATAAAAGTAAAATGAGGGTTTTTTTCTACTTAAAGAATCAGTTTTTTTAAAAAAAAAAATCATCATTGAGACCAAATTAAATCTGGAGGAAGTAGTTAAATCACTGAATGAACTCTTTTCATCAAGCAATATTGCATTTTCAGTATTTTCTTGTTTCCTAGGAAACCCGTTTTTGCAGTGGCCCAGCCTGTCGACGTCCCTTGGCTGGCTGAGTGAACCCATGGGTGACCCACAGAGCTTCCACAGCACCTCGGGGTGGCCAGGGCACGGGTCGCACTTCTGCAGGCTTTTTTCCATGGCTGGCATCAGCGATGTGCAGGTCACTGCAGAAATAATGGGTAGGACAGAATGGGAAGGAATGTGTGAAGGAAAGATGTAGTATAGGTGTAGTCAAGAAATCACAGAAATGGTTTCTGTTTTCAATTACGAAAGTCAAACCCAGACACATATATTTCATTAATGCTTTTGTTTGTGAAATCCCTTGATTCTTACACTTCTGACTGTCTATTGAGTGGGTGTTTTAAAAAATAATATTTTCTTTTAGAAAGATTGTAAAGAAAAGATCCCACTTTTTTTTTATGCTGACATTTTAGAGAGTAACAGGAAAAGCCAAAAAAAATTACAATCACAACGGGGACACCTTTTGTGTCTGTAAACTTCCAATTTCCATAAAATAAAATAATGTAGCAGCATTTTCCTTAATTAAACCATGAGGAATATTTAATACTTGTAAGATTCCTGGGTAGAAACATATGTCTACTTCACTAAACAGATAACCCAGCCAGCTGCCCTCCACTGTTCCCTGTCTTTCCCTGGATATTGCATGGCAATACAATGCCAAGGAATGGTAATTTTCTCTGGCTCTTATTCAAGTTGACTATTTTAATTCGGATGCTATAATCCATGTAACTGAGTCCACAGACCCTGAGGAATTCTCACTTGAAATTAATAGAATTTTTCCTTTGGTAAGTGACAAATTTTTGAAGGAATTTCTTGGCTTATTTTTAAATGATTATGAAAATAATTTTCAAAATAAGAAAATTGGTGGTTTTCTAGAAGGCATTATTTTTTTAATTTTGATATTTTAGGTATCATCTCCAGCTCAAAAGATGTAAATTCTTCAAATCAGAACAAAATGTTTTCACGTTACAGCAACGAAACTTCTTGTCTGCACAGAACTGGTGACAAGGAATCTGATTTCTGTTCCTTGAAGATTTTCAGGGTGTTGATAGATTGTCCTGATGCGCAACATGAAACATTTCCAAAAAAGCTTACAGTTTTTCAGGGAACAGGAAAAATCTTCCCACTCAGTTCTTGTTGCGACGGAGGTGTTTCGTATTGAACTTTAAAAACATTGACAGATTTCTTCCTCTAGTCAAAGGAAGGCAGTGTGAGTTTATGTGTTTCAAAGAAAATTGATATTCTGGCAGACAACATTCTTGTCTATGTGTGTATCTTTCAAAATCCAGTTGTCATCCGATGCAATTGTACTGTGAATCATATCCTGAAGAGTTATATAAGGTTTGGGCTATGATTAAAATTTGGGTTTTTTTCCAGGGAAAATTCAAATCTACTGAAAAGTTAAATATATTCTTTTTTGAGAGTTAATTGTAACAATTACTGAAAAGATGGAAGCCCTAAGATTAGGAGCCTAGTTAGCTGGGTATCAGTATGTTTTATTTATAAATGGATAAAAATCAGTGTATAGTGGGTGAGTTTAGAGAAGAGCACTTCTGGCCTGAATTTAGGAAACACTCAGTTCTAATGATAAGTAAGAAAGGTCCCCTTGGTTATGTAAAAAGAAGAGGGAAGCATCTCACTGAGTAATCCTGATGGATTATACAGCCCCAGTGAAAGCCCAGTATTAGCCACCAGCCAATAGCTTCACATCTGGAATCGGGAGCCGAAAGTCAGATAGTGGGTGGCACTCATTAAAAATAGATCTGCTGAACAGTTGAGACGATTATTGGTCCTGATTCGCAGGATTAGACACAGGGAGCAGTCTGTCAGGCTATTTCTTCACACAAAAAGCTTCTCCAGGACTCAGACAAAAATCAATTATATGGCCAGGGAGGGGAGAGGGCAGGGGGCAGCCTTTGGGAGGAGAGGAAGGACACCTTCCCTCTGCTCATCTGACTTTATGCTCCCTTGCACAGCACTGTTTGAAGCCAGAGCTGAGCACATAATCCGTCCTGCAGAGATTTATATGGCTTAAACACTGTAGATGTAAATTATTAACATGATCTCCCTGCCTGATGCTGTGAAAACTTTGCAGCTGGATTTATATTGAGTTTATTGAAATTGCGGGGTAACAGGGAATCTGCAGGTTTGTTTCTTTGACAGTGAGGAGGACTGAAGGGAAGAACAATCTGGATGCATGAAATAGACAGGGAGTAGTGGATGCAAGTTATACTTTGAAATTAAACATGCCAGCAGGACTACCCACTGTAGCGGCTAGCTGAACAGCAGTGAAAGTGTGCAATAATCTGACTGGGAAACCCTTGTTTTGCATGTTACTGTTTCTTCTTTATGCTTATTTGCAAAGTGTTCTGTTTTGCAAGAAAGCACTTGGCAAATATTGCAGAGAAACTACAGGGTTCTATTCAGGAACACATCATCATGCACTTTTTGTGACTAAACATACAGATTGAATAACCACAGGTATTTATTTCCTAACCATCCATTTCCCTTCATTTGCTGAGACAATGATAGAACAAACAATTTAAAATAATAAGCACATTCAGAAAAATTACAGTGTGTGCTCTCTGCCAAGGAGGAAAACTTTCATTCATCAAAGAAATTATTATAGGTAGTTTGCCCAGGTCTTGTTAATTTCAATAGGTGCAAGGAATTTCTCATCCAGCTCATCTTGTATGTGCTTACTGATGGCAAATGAATGTTCTGTTGAACCATCTCAGCACTGAGCTTTCAACTCGCCGTTAATTTAACTGCCAATCAGACCTGTACCTCAGAAGTGCAGATTCAGGTGGTTTGTTTGGTAATTGTTTCCTCAACAGTTCCTGCTGAATTGCTACATGAATTTTGTTTTACCTGGGGTTGTTTCGTCCATACTTATAGTTCAGACTAACCTACCTTTCAGCTCAAGTGAGAATAAAACATGTACTTTTCTAACTGGGTTTTTAATGCTTCTGTCTGTGGCTTGGACAAAATAGTTAAAGATGCTAAGATGCTTTTCCACCTTCATTCAGACACTTTCTCCTGACAGGTGAGTGTTGCTCAAAAAAAACCTCCCTAGCCATCAACAGCAGTCAAATCCCACGTCACAGAACCAGGTGGATGTGAGTGGGATCCCCATCTCAGCAGCACCGATAATAAAAGCGAGCCCTGCAGACCCCGTTATTGAAGCTATTACAGGCAACAGCGCTTCCTAAGCCTAATGGCTGCGCACAGCGTCTGATCTGGAGACAATCTCACTCGGTGCTTTCCCTGTAAATAATAACAAGGTACAATGGATCTGTAGGAATTAAGTTCTTAGGAGGTGGTGATGTCATCTCGGCAGATTCAGGGCACTATTCACTTGCTTTTGGGGAACATTTTATAGTTATATAATATTTCTCAATCCATGTTCTGGATCAGCTTTGTTCCATCAGGCTTTTCCCATTACTCTAATAACTTCTGTCCCTGGCTTCACAAGTTTATTTGAAATATGCAAATGGATTTAAAAAAAAACCAAAACAAAACAAACAACAAACAACAAAAAACCACAAGCCAGGGAAGCCAACATCTTCTAAATCATAATCATTGCTCACATGGATATAAATAATAGGGGCTGTTTAACTGAGGGCAGCTTATTCTTATCTGCAGAAATATTAATGCCCTCCCTGTTATCTAATTCAGCATAATGTAAGGGGATTTGGTGGAGATTAAGAGAGAAAGTGAGAGAAGGATTTATATTCTTTTGGGCCATGCTTGTGCTCCCAGGAGTTTTGGCATCACTTCCATTAGAAAGGTGATTGCTCTTGGAGGAGCTAAAAAGAATTGGAAAGAGAGGCATGCTTTTACACAGAAATGAAAAAGTCCTGCAGAAAAAAAGAAGGAATTGTTCAAATTTCAAACTCCCTACCCTGCTGCTGGAGGGAAATATCTTTGTTCTCAGCCCTGGATCCTGAGAAGAGACTGGTACACCACCAGCACTTAATTTTTAACAGCTCTGTTCCTCTGCTGGGAACAGAAGTAGGCTCTGCAGAGATTCTTTCCCTCTGGATCATACAGCCTGGCCAGACAGTGACAGAGTACAATTCTATAGTATAATATTATTGATTCAATAAAATTATATATACAGCTCCTTGGGGTGCTCCAGGTTCTGGGAAAGAGAAAGGCTGTAATACATGCAGGCTATATATTCAACATTCCCCGACTGAATGGATTCAGGTTTATGAATATGTATCAGTTTTCGACAGGCAGAAACTTTATATGTATATCTATATCTATATGGGGGAGCTTTCTCAGAAGTATGTTTCTATTTGTCCTGAACAGTTTGATGTGATTTGTGGTGTATCTAAGGATCAAGTCCCCAAATTTACCATTGCAGTCAAGAATTCAAGGAATTCTGCATGCCAGAGTGCCTCTTTCTAGTAACAACATGAAATATTAGAATAACATTTGCTTAGCTGCTCATCAGTCTCAGAGCATAAAGGATCACCTTGTTTCCTGAAGGTTGTATATTTCTGGAAGCATTTTAGAGAAGTGAGATGAGTCTTTTTGTTGCAAACTTACTCTTGATAAATACGTCCTAAGCAGAAAACAGCTTGTGCAAGGTCAACCCCTATTCTGTGGTTTTAGTGAGGTTTCAGCTGATGCCAGTAACAGACTCATGTAAATTGTATGGGAGCCTGCTTGTGTTAAATAGCCTGCACAGCGACAGAAGTTTTCTTTAGCATCCCTGACAACATCTCAGATTCTGTGTAAAATGCAAAGTTGTTGTGGATGTGACATTGGTAGATATGCACAATTATGCCTTGAGGAGAATGAAAATATGATACGTTCAGGGAAGAATTAAGGCACTGGGCTATTTATGACATTTGATCTTACAATTATGCTGAATGTCATTGCTCATTTTGGTTTTAACTGAGCAAAAGCAGGTTGGAAACTCAATATTTCTTGTTCTCAGCTGTGTAGTGAAACAAATACCACCTTTCCACACCCCCACAGATATAGCAAAGGATGTTTGAAGGGCAGGAACGGTTTTAAAATATAAATTTTCACTGAGGAATACTACCTATACAGTCATCCTTCTGCGTCCTGCGAGTGTGGAAGTCTGAACATCTGTCCTTCCTGGGACTGCAGACGACTTCTGGCCATGGTCTGTTGTCACTGTCATTCATGACCAGGAATCATGAACATTAGCTATTTTGAAGCAGGTTGGGGGTAAATCCATCCAGATCACTGGGGTTTACAGCCTACTCATTTTTATTGCTTATTATTCTAAGCAAAAGTAGTAATCCTCTGGGAAGTAAAAGAGAAAAAGTCCTAGATAAAATAATATAGCTGTAACTGCGCTGTTCACTCTTTTGCATTCACAAATGGAAACTATTGTATTTTGAGAAAGTGAAGGTTGTAGCCATTCTCTGGTCAGCTTAATCCAGACAGTGATCCCATAATCCATGTTACATTTACTGGCTTCCCCCTCTAATCGGTTTGGAGTCGGCATGATTTCTTCCAAATGTTAATGAAAACCAGGGAGCATTTACTCAGGAAATCAAATGGAAATAACCCCCACATTTCCAGCCATTATTACAGCTAGTGTCTGACTTTGTTATTATGTCGAGTTCGGCTTCCAGTCTTTGTTCTTTTCTGACCTAGAATATTAGAGGAATTTAACATGACCAAGAAAATTCTTTCTTACGAAATCAAAGAAACAGCTTCCTATGGAATCCTTAAAAACAAACAAACACATTTTGTTTGTATTTTCTTTCTAAGAAATATGAAAATTATGTGCTAGATTTCTGAACTTCCTCTGTTTATCACCCTATTTTCCCTCTTCAAATGCATGCAATCTTCTTGTTTGGCTTATCTCACGACCATCTTTTGCACCAGCCATGCCACCCCACCCTACATTATTTATCCCTTCCCCAGTGCATGGACATCCCTGCACAAGCCTGTGAAGCCACCAGGTGGATTGGCCACGAACATGATCCGAGGGCTGGCGCACCTTTCCTGTGAAGACATGCTGGGAGAGCTGGGCTGTTCAGCCCGGGGAAGAGGAGGCTCCGGGGAGACCTTAGAGCAGCTTCCAGCACCTACAGGGGCCGCCAGGAAACCTGGGGAGGGGCTTTGTACAAGGGCCTGTGGTGACAGGACAAGGGGGGTGGCTTTGAGCTGGAAGAGGGTGGATTTAGATTAGAGATGAGGAAGAAATTCTTCCCCGTGAGGGCAGCGAGGCGCTGGCCCAGGCTGCCCGGAGCAGCTGTGGGTGCCCCATCCCTGGCAGTGTCCCAGGCCAGGCTGGACGGGGCTGGGGGCAACCTGGGCTATGGCAGGTGTCCCTGCCCCTGGCGGGGGAGGTGGAACTGGGGGGGCTTTAAGGTTCCTTCCAACCCAAACCATTCTACGATTCTATGGTTCTCACCAGAATCCCTTCCCTGCTGTAACTCCAATGCAACATCTACTGCTGGGTGTGGATTCATACATTTTTATTGCAGCTTAGTGTCAGAAAATGTCAGATGCTGTCCTCTGTTCAGTTTCTAATACCTAGAGGTCCTCAGAGGAGGCGTCTGGCAGACTCAGTAAATCAGATGGGAATTCAGTGTTGTGATAAATGAATATAAGGCTCAACTAGCCTTGCTACTAGGACTAAGCCAGTCCATGACTTGGACTGAGCAGACAGTGGTGTGGCGTGGCATTGCAGAGTGTGTGTCACCACCTTGGCTTCTGTGGGTCCTATCTTAAGACCAGAGATGCATTTCTGGTGTAGAAATTTTCTGAGGGGTGCTCTTTTCCCAGGAGCATGGCCTCATTTGATTCAGCTGAGGACACTGTTGGCAAGAAAAATTATCTGTGTTCATTAACCTGATGGAAGAGAAGATGTGTTTACTTTTTGACTAATTTCCTCTTTATTTATTTTCCATCTGAAGGCATGTTCTTGCATGACTTGTGGTTACTTTGTAATCTTCTGTAAAGTACCATATGTGAAGTAATCTGACATAATCCTCAAACCTGACACAGGAACCCTAAATCAGGCCTCCATTTCAGTGGGCTGCAGCAGGTTTCTTCAATACCACCTTACTTTAGTCATTCCTGACTGAATTATGTGTGGAGACGCTGAGTTTAATTGTGTTATTCCTGGCAAAGAAGGGGAAAAAAGCAGAAGAAAACTAGTTCTAACAATCCAATTTGTGAATTATAACTGTACACTCTAATCTAATCATGTTTCTCTTTCCCCAGATGTGGAGAATTTAAGAGTGCCTCATTACCGACCACTAATTAAATCTAATGTGAAAGAAACGTTGGATGAAATCCTGCCAATGTTGAAATTTCTGGCAAAGCTCCCATTGTCTTCAGCGGAACTCATATTTTGCTTTTTTGGGTTTTAGACTCTTCTGAAGGTGATCATTATAATTATTTACTGTCTGGTAGCATCTGGGGTCTCCATTTAAAGCTCAGGCCTCATGGCACTGGGCAAGTGAAGAGACTATTTATTTTTTGGATCGTTACACTCAACGTGACAAGCAGAAGAAACCAGTGAATGAAACAGCTAGGCAAGGTGGAAAGAGGTGGGGAGAGGGAGCTGACCTTGAGACTAACAAAGTTTGTCATAACAGTGAATGGTTTATTAGAAAACATAACATAGTGCTTTCCTTTCACCATGGGTAAAATGTTCAGAAGTGCCTGCCTCTAACCAAAGGATTTATTCCTGGGGCCAGACAGACCTCTCTTTGAAGACAGAATCTTTTAGGAATGAGTGTTTGGGTCTCGAATAATTATCAGTCCCAAATGAGGTCTCAGTGGTTCACATGAAAGCCAGACATCCTGGGCAATCCTGGCTGGAGTTGCATGTGTAGGTGTTATGCACACATACAGATGTTGTGACAGGAGCAGGGACTCATGCAAGAGGGATCTGTAATAACATCCATAACACACAGGCAAAAGAAGTAAAGAATGTGGGGTCTGGCTTGAGAGGGGTAACCTGCACAAGGATCTGTGAGAGCTGCTGCAAGCCCTATGCGTGAAAATCCACTACGCTGTTGTGCTCAGGTCTGTGATATTTACAAGTGTCCTAGCTTGATTGCGACTTTCCTAATTCCTTCCTAAGACTCGTTTAAATTCCTCCCATTTGTTTTTCTCTTCCCTGTGGCACTCCTTGATCTATGTAGTTCAATTAAAAGGCAGCATGAGGGCAGTATCTACAAGAAGTTGTTTATTTCTGCACTTTGTTGCGAACAGTTCTCTAAATGCTCAGCTTCTAAAGCAACATATTTCCAATGTTTTCTATTTCTCTCTCCCCTAAGCTGCTAAAACTTTGCTTTAGAACGGCAGTGTGGATTAACAAATGTGTACCCAAATGCGTGCCTGTTGGGTATAAACTGAATTTTCCATTAGTGACAACTCACATGATGTGTCAAGCTAATAGGGCAGATACAGAGCATATCAAATTTAGTTTCTTGATTTTCCACTTTGCTCACGGTAGCACTGCAATGAAGAAGATTTTTCTAGCTGTGCCTTACCTTTCTCTTTCATCAGTGCTTTTGGAGTAGATACCTTCTTGTTTCATCTGTAAGGTTAATTGCAGGTATAAAAGGACGTAAGTAGGTCTCTTGCATGGCATCACAGTGTGTTTGCTGCCTTTGTTGGGTTTTTATATGAAGGTTTCAATGTGTCCCTGCCTGCTGCTCCCATGTTGTACTTGGAGGTGAAGGGGTGAAGGTCTCAGGCAGAGTCTCCTTGCTGGCTGCATAGGGCAGTGAGGGAACTTGGCAGAAGCCGAGGAGCATTAGTTTGAAGAGCAGATGAGTTGGGCTTTAAGAATATTCTTGGGAATGCCCCACCAGTTCCAAACTGCTTGTAAGAGGGTATTTCTTTGGTGATGCTGGAAGTCAGGCATCTCCCACCAGTAGGTTTCTCTGAGGCTTAGTAAATATTTTGGTTTCTATGAGCTCTTTCTGAAGTGCTTTTCCTGTGTTTAGTGTACATCATGAGGTTTTCCCAATTATGCTTTAAATATAATTTAATGCTTGTTTACCATCAGTTGAAGGGGTATGCGTGCCCTTAACCTGTGGTGCTAAGTCTGGCTAGTTACAAACCTGTTCAGTAATTCCCTTTCATTTGTACCGCCTCTATATCTCTGAAGAAAAAATGCTTAGCATGATGGTGCTTGTAACACTGAACTGTGGAACATCACTGTGTGGTCATCAGAAAAACAGTCCTTTCATTGCAGCTGTAGTGTGGCTGCTTCGTGAGGGAGGGTAATGGCTGTTGTAGAAATTTATACTAAGTAGTTTTTAATGATACTGTGTTAATGCAGTGGCTGTAACTGCTATAGGCATACTGCTTTGGGTTATCATTGAAATATGAATCGTTGTTTCTTTTAATGTAGGGGAGGCCATACAGGCTTCTAGGAGAAAGTCCTTTGTCTTAAGCAGTTCATATCCAGCTAATGATAAGAGGTCTCCTAATGCCTGTGTAGTGTCTTCTTTTCTTAGGTGGATATTCAGCGGTAAAAATGGTGGTGCATCAGTATCAGGTCATACATTTAGAAAAACCAGTATGCAATAGGAAAAATAAAACTCCCATTAGTTTTTATCTGTCCTGTTTTCTTCTGTAGAACATGCAGTTTGTGTCTGTGGAGACAAATATGAATCAGAGATTGTCATCGGGATGTGAAAGTCAGTGCAAAGCTCTTAGCCGACATTAATCGATGCTGTAAAAGGCAAAAAAATAGATGGTGTCCCAGGTACCTCATAGTGTCTACACTAGCAAGTAGTGCAGCAAAACAGGAACGATCTGTAGAGCTGAGTAGTGGCAAAGGACCCAGATGTTGCTGAGGACACAGTCTCCACACCATGGGACTTTATGTATCAATTGCCACCTGGAAGCAAGGGATCTCAGATAGCTCCCTAATCTCAACTTGCATATCCAGATGTTTTCACAAGTCATTACACGGACAGCTATATTCAGTCAGCAAAGACTGTACATCATCTTCCTTGTATTAAGAAAGCATCATATGCATGAACATTGCAATATCTTTGTTTAAAAAAACTCTTTACTTTGGTTGGGACAGTTGTGTTCTTAAAAAAATGACTAAGACACTCAAACATCTCTGCAAAGACATGTACCAGTCTAATTCTAAAGTGGGTCTGAGCCAGTTCCAGTTTGCAGTGCTGTGCCATGTTTTCAGAAAGCACAGGATCCCTGTATTCTAGAGCAAGGCTGTTTCTTTTGTGACATTTTCTGCACAATAAAAACACTTATCCTTTCAAGTTAAATCAACAGTTGTAGCAGAATGGCTAACAAAATTGCAGTCAGGTCCTCAATGGCCTTTCAAAGAAGAGAAAATGCTATCACATCTGAGGATGACAGCATCACTAAAATAAATTAAATGAACGTTATCTCTTTTTCCGAGCAGCTTTTAGAGTTTTTAGAATGCTTTTGGGATTGTTACTGCTGAGTAGTATTAACAAAGTACCAAACACCTATTTCCATGTAATTCATCTTTTGCAATATTTGATAGTCCTGAAGTAATGGAAGAGTCAATTGTAACTGGAAAAGGAAGAAAAGCAACATCAGAGGAGAGGGGATGCATCAAATAAGAAAGCAAACAAGTTTCTGAAATTAGAAAACATGAGTTTGCAGCTTCCAGTAGCTTACGCAAACAGGTGTGATAATGCTTTGTGGGGTTACAAGAGGTTTAACCGTAGCTGTTAAGCTGCAAAGAGCTTGTGTAAATAGATTTAATTTGCAAACAAAATCAGCAAACAAAATCAGACGTCACTCAAAGTGAAGCTTCTCTGTATGTTCATCCTCAAATGGCAAACTTTGTAAGGAAGTTTGAGCCCTGACTTCTCGGCCCCCGTTACAGAAGCTTACAGTTTCCACTTGCACAAAGCAAGCCTGGGTTTGAGTTTAAAGCTAGAATCTCAGAGCAGGTGGATTTCAGGGAATTTAAGGATTTATAGTGAATATTGTCTAACAATCCATGGTACTCCAAAAATAAAAGAGAAAAATATGTATTTTGATTTATGAAAAGGATTAAAAGCTAAAGATGACATAAATCATGGATAATTGTTTTGAGGAAGAGTTCAGTTCTCCAGATGTGCTGTTCTCAATCTGCCACGGCAGAGAGTTAAAGAATTTCGGTGATCACCTTTGACGAAAAAGGATACACAAGCCCTTGCCCTCATTCGTTTGTCACACCACGACACCGTGGAGGCACTGCGGCATCCCTGGGAAGGCGTAGGCCACGTTTGTGTCTGCCTGGATGTGTGCCCTTCGTGTGTTCACCAGCAGTATGATGACGAGCTCAAGCAAACAGAACCTGATGCTAAGATCCTGTCTCAGCTCACTAATCCAAACTGCGGGGGTCATTCTTGCCCTGTTTTATATATGACAGTATAATGCAATACTTTGCTGCTTTTGATGAGGTCTCAGAAGTCGCTGAATAAAGTCCCAGTGAAGGACCCGTTCTAGCCCTTATGATCAAGGCACAAGAGTCCCCCAAATGAACCTGTTTGTGGGATTCCTGCATTACAATTTGCTCAGCACAATCCTTCCATGAGGAAGCACGACACCTTATTTGCAGCATTTGTTGAAATAATTGCACCTCTCTGATTTTTATCCCTCTATTCCTTGTTTTATGTATACTCATTAATTAAATGGCTCAGCTTATTTCAACGTGGCCCTGAACTGAAATGGGCAATACATTATACTCATTATCCTCTAAGCATATTGCTTTGAACTCACACAAATTAAAAGGCTTTCTGTCTGCTCATCCTCTTTTTTTTTTTTTTTTTTTTTTTTTGTACCTTTTCCATTTCTTTGCTTGTTTTTGTTACGGAGACGATCTAGCCAGTTGAAAGGCTGACTGTTGCCTGTTGAGCTGTAGGTGACAGGAAAGCACCAGCACACCAGAGGTCAGAATTGCAGGGGTGTGGGCACACTGTGCCCAGAGGATTGGGTTTTGGAAATCGGTGCAGTTTTCCTTCTGGAGACAGAGGAATGGGACAGAAGGGCAAGTTAGGGAGCGTAAGTGTGCTGGTTTTGACAGTGATAGAGTAAATTTTCTTCTTAGTAGCTAGTATGGGCTCATGTTTTGGATTTGTGCTGGAAATAGCGTTAGTGTTGGTAATTCGGGGGTGTGTTAGTTGTTGCTAAGTGGTGTTTACACTAAGTCAAGGGCTTTTCAGCCTCTCCTACCACCCCAGCAGCAAGGAGGCTGGAGGGGCACAAGGAGGCTGGGGGGGGCACAGCCAGGACAGCTGACCCCAACTGACCCAAGGGACATCCCAGTACCATGTGGTGTCGTGCCCAGCATATAAAGCTGGGGACAGAAGAAGGAAGGGGGGGGACATTTGGAGTCATGGTGTTTGTCTTCCTAAGGAAGTGTTACACATGATGGAGCCCGGCTTTCCTGGAGGTGGCTGAACACCCGCCTGCTGATGGGAAGTGGTGCATGAATTCCTGGGTTTGCTTTGCTTACGTGTCCGGTTATCGCTTTGCTTGTTAAACTGTTTTTATCTCAACCCACAAATTTTCTCACTTTTACTCTTCTGTTTCTCTCCCCCATCCCACCAGGAGGGAGGGAGGGAGCGGCTGTGTGGGGCTCAGCTGCCGGCTGGGGTTAAACCATGACAGTAGCGCTGGGGAGCTGAGGTACTACATGGAAGTTTCAGGCAAGGAGGGATGGAGGGAGCATGGAGTGACAGTCCTGGTTGGAAGGGGTGGTACGAGGAGGGCCAGGATGGGAAGGGTGCAGGGCTGTTGGCCCAGGAGATGTGGGCACACGTGGCTGGACTGTAGGACCTGCAAACGGCACTTCTCTGGTGCAGAAGTTCATCCTGTGCTGCTGCTCCTCAAGCACCTCTGCTGAAAACACTCAACAGGAAAAGGCAGATGAACAAAATGGAAATAGTCTGCAAAGAAGCAGTAATTGAGGGATATTTCAATGCAGTAGTTTTAATGGCCTCCCATTTCCTGCTAGGGAAATGTGTAACTAATTATGCCTATGACAACCGTTTAACTCAAACAATAAAAAGTGCTTCATGTCATCAGAGGTATTTACTAAACTTAAATTTTCTTGGTGGGGGCAGGGTGGGAGTTTGTGAATGAAACATGAAAATATCTTGTTTATCAGCTGCGTGAATTCCAGATAAAGCTGTTGTTGACACCGATTAGGACTAGTGACATTAGTTAGTATTACCGTCTGCAGTAGGACTTCTCTGAGACTAGGAAATAATGCTTTTTTAGAGGTGAGGACTCATGTTTAAAGCTAGTCAGAGGAATAAGCCTTGTATGTCCAATACCAGACATTGGATAAGTGTGCGCTTACTTGCTCTGTTGCTCACTTGTGCCATGAGAAGAGACCTCAACGTCCTGCAGGACTGAGTAGGAGGATACTTGGGATTGCCCAATGCTGTTAAGGCAAGTAATCTGTTATTTATTCCTACCGTGACATTTTATGTGAGGGCTGAATACAAACCACAGAAAAAAAAAAAAACAACCAAAAACCAAAAACCAACCTGTAGTATGAACTCCTGGAAGTCTCAGAATGAACAGCCTCAGCTGGTAATCTGAAAATTACAGCAGAGTCTAGGATTAAGTGGGAGTTGTCCCAATTAAACACTCAGAACAGAAAGGTCCTGCACAGTTCTGCAGACCAGCCTCAGTTACAGATGCTTCACCCCTCCCTGCGCACAGCAAGCCCTGCTTTGAAGCCCCTTAGCAGCCAGAATAACTCACAGCATCATTTCTGTGCAGAGGAGCATCTGACCTTCAGATCTTGCTTTGCTTTGAACAAGATGTTTCTGTGCCACTTGGTTCCACCTAGCACTGATAATGCCAGCATCTCACCCAGGCAAGGAAATCGTTGTGACTTTGCAGGAGGAGGCAGCTCTTTTCCATGGAGCCAGCGGACAGCCGGGCACTGCTGGTGTTTGCCCTTAAGACAGTCACTGCCTTTGTACAAAGCTGAGGAATTTGCTTGGTGTCTCCTCTCATTGCAAGGCAAGTGTGCCAAGAATTTGACACCTACACTTCACTGCTGGCCCACATCACATACCTCCCAGGAAATCTCATCATGTCTAGTCATGCAGAGTGGCAGGGGACCCTTGAGCATGTGTTTTGCTTAGTCTGCCCTTTTAGCTTCGGTGCTTGGCACTACTTGATTTATGTCTGGTTTCCCAGCAGAATCTGTTGTGTCTAATTGGAGATTATTCCAAGTGTCACAACAGAGACCAAATCTGACAGTTCAGCTGAGCACTGAAGTAATGAGTTAAATAATGCACCTTGGAAAAGTTAATCCTTAAAAATCCGTTAGACATATCTTGTTTTCCAGGTCAAAGCAGAACTATATTTAACCTTTTAGAGGAATTCAAGAATTTGGGGATGGGGGACAAACAGAGGGCAGAATAGTTATTCTGTGGTGTGTACAATCTCATGGTGCAAAACAGATTTGCTCCTACTGTGGAAGACGCAATAAAAGTTGGATCTTTTTTCACTTCTCCCAGATCTTGTTCCAGCAGATGACAGCCAGACTGAGAAATAAAAAAAAAGTACCATACTGAAGAGATATTAAATCCTGCTGCCAACAATTGGCTTCATTTTTCTGGTTATTGATTGTTCTCAAGATCCTGTCTGGGGAGGGATACAGCATCCTGCTTTATGACAGCTCACAGAAACACCGAATCTTCACATTCTTGCTCTGAGCACATTTCTATTTTGTCACTTAAATTCTCCCACAAACGTGGTTACTTTTTTCCCTAGATCAGGGGGTCCAGGCAGGCACAAAGTTATACCCTGTCTCCCTCTCCTGGGGCAAGAGGAGAGGCCGATGGAAGCACCCTGCTGGGCAGCTACTGAGAGCATGTGGCTGTGACTCCCTTCTGCGAGGAGCAACGCAGCGTGTCACAGGCCTGCAGCAGAGACACTCCAAACAGGTCAGAAGCCTCAAAGCCAGCTTTTTTCTGTACTCTCTGGTTTCAACAGCAACCTCAGAGAACCACACAACGTGTCACCTAATTCCCTAAGCCCTTTGGATTGCCCTATGCCATGTAAGCCGTATAGATGTGAATACAAAAGCCATGCCGTCCTCTCCCATCTGGAATCACTTCTGTCTAACCCTTTCTCCCAGGAGGCTAAAAGAACCCATTTTGTCCGGGGAGGTGAAAGAAGCTGGCACCAAACCATTCAGGCCAATAGTTGCAGCAGTTTTGCGGGGTTGTCTGAAGCAGTCGCAAGACAGAAACAAAATTCCTGCATTTCCCAGTCCTAGCTATTAGCCAACAGGCAGAGTCTCTTTACCAAATGTAGAGAATCTTTCATAGATTGAAATCCCATTCATGTTTTCTAACATTTGATCCATTTTCCTCCATCTATTTCAAACATGGAGACACATTCTAGCCAAGTGTACAACTTTTCTTTGATCTGTGCACCAGAAAATCTGTATCAAGTCAGCCGCACGTTTCTAAGGAGATTAAATTTGCCCTTGTGGTTCATCTGAGGTCTGGCAGATCTCTTTTGTGTGCTTTGTGTCATCCAAGATCTCAAACCAGCAAAACCCTAGAGCCCATCTGTAAATTTAAGCATATGAGCCCTCCTTCTATGGGACATACTCATTTAAGGTTAGGCATATGCTTAAAGCCTTCGGCAAACAAAATGCTCTGCTTTTATACACTTATGAGTGACCTTCGCCTGATAATTACTGAAATGCTCTGGGCTTGCAATTTGGCTTTTTGGGGGAGACTGCTTTAGAAAAGTGAAAAAAGCCTACAGTCTTCACATGAAGAGCTGGAGGTCCTTTGGCAATTAGTGTGTGATGGAGACATAAGGAGCTAAGGTAAGACATTAGCTCAGAAAGCGAGGCAAGGACATAGCTGAGAGTTTTTGAGGAAGTTGTAAGAAATTGTGTGTGACAGGGTATCTCCTCTTGGGCTCTGTCAGGTTACAGATTCATTTTATCTTTCCATGGCTCAACCTAAGTTCACAGGAAGATATGTAGCCGAGAGAGGGGCCTAAGGTACAGGAAAGTGCGAAAACTTGAGAGAGGATATTGCCAAGGGTTGAAGTGATGTGAGACTTGTGGCTGCAAGCAAAACAGATTGCTTTTCCCAACAGTAATTGGGGGAGGTCCATTTTGGGGATCTAACATCTACCCACAGGTTCCAGGAAGCAATTTTACCACAAAAACAACTTTTGGCAGAGGTTCTGAACCAGCTCTAGGTCTACTATGTTCATCTCCCTCCCATAATTAGCAATAGAAATGCAGTGTTCTCTTCCAGATCTCAGCTATTTGCCCACATGAGAGATCATGTAACATTACCATCCGGTGGTCAACTTCATGTGTTGGTCAACTAATTTGTCCAAAGTTTTTCTTGATTGCAAAATGAAGCTGAAAGGCTGTCATGCCTGGTGAAATTGATGTCTTGGTACATTTTTATACAATGCCTTTTTTGCTTTGGGTTGCTATAATTAGCCAGGCATATCCTCCAAGCTATATTTGAGTGTCATTCACAGTGGAAAATAGTCTTCTGAGGTCAGCAGCCAAAGACGGAAAGGAACCACTCTCGAAAGTATTCTTCTGGACTGTGCACATCCTTTCTCATCAATGATGAGATCAAAAATATTCCAATTTTGGTGAAAATCATTTATCTAGTAAATGACAAGTGCCAAGGTCAAATACTATGAAAGGAGCAGGAGTGAGAGGAAACTGTACCTAGTTTCCTTCTGCTTTTACACCATTTTGTTAGAAATCTGAAAGTTTTTCCAAAATGTGTTTCTACTGAATAAACTGCGTGTTTATTTATGGTTTCTGATGAGAATCTAAGCCATTGATAGCTTTGATTTGCATATTTATTTGTTTTTTTGCAAGAAAAATAGAGAGCAGTTGTTTGTGTGCATCTGAAATCTATTGCAAGCGTCTCAGTCCTTGACTAGGGGGTGTTCAGTGGAACACTTTGAAAAATGAATTGCTCCTTTTAATCTTTTCAACCTGTCAGGAAAGAAACGAAGGAAAAAAATTGTAATGAAATGAAAAGCGACAAAGCAGTTTTTGATTCAAATGGGACTGAGGAAAATCTAAAGTTATGGGGGGAAAATCCTGGCTGGTGTTATTTGTGGGATCTGCAACCTGGGAAAGCTGGGGGAGATAACGGGACATCTTTGATGTAGGTTCTAGGGCTGAGGGGATAAAGGGCTCTCTCTGCTAACATAATGCTAGGAATGAGCTGGGATTCTGTATCATTCTGATGATACCGATAAAGCCATTTTGACTTCTTGTGCCAGTGACTTTAATTGCTGGGGTAAGACAGCCCAGAGTGCTGTGCCAATGCAATGCCTTCAGCATCGATTGATTCAACCCTGATGCTTCAAAACTCAAGCCTAACCTCCTCGTCATCTCCTGTGTCTGCGTTGCCGTATTTATTCACTGCACAGAAGTAAATGGCACTGTAGCTCTGAGGAATCAGGAAATTTGTGCTTGCTGCCATTGAGACGACACTTGGTATTTAATCTTCAGCCCATAAAAGTTGCAACCCGTACTTCTAAAATACACTCACAGAAGCTGAACCGATTGAGCGATCGCTGCTGCACGTAGCTAGAAAGGAAGAGAGGCAAGTGGCCATGTTTCTTCAACCCTTCCTCATAAATAGCCTTTGCTTTGATGTTTCAGATGGCCTTAACATCGATCAACAGTTACAGCCCTCAATAGCTTATTCGGTAAGCTGGTGTTTGTAAATAAAGCAGAGATTTTAATCCACCATAGCAAAAGGTCAGTCTGAAAGGAGGAATGATTTACACGTGGATCCTGTCTCTGCTCTCACAGAACTGGGCAGGCCCTCAGGCTGTAAAAGTCACAGATTTTTTTGCACAACATCAGAAAAAATTGTGTTTAATTAGATTGTGACATATTGCCATGATATCAAGGAAGCAGCGGTGAGGAAGAATTTCTGGCAATTTGTGTTCTCTGTTTTAGTGAAGCATCTTTTGTAAACCACTCCCATGGTCTTTATTCACAAACCTTTGAAACTCTGGGAGCCCTCCTCACCCCCAAACACCTCTGCCATTGCTCTCGCTGACCTCCACGTGGGAGCTGGCTCGTGCCCTGAAATACCGTTCTTCCTCAATGATTCCTGCCAGAGGTGGAGGTCACAGCAGGGGCCCTGCAGGGAGAGGTGCTCCCAGCAGCTGCCTTTTCTTTCCCAGAGCCACAAGCTCTTTGCTGACAGTTTTCTAGCTTTTGTGATCTCTGGAATTCATCACTTCTAGCAAAAACCCAGCATCTGTGCAGGAAGCATGTCCTTGGTAGCTCAGCCTCGAAGGGCTGCGTACACATAAACCACAGATAACCGCAATAAGCAACCCAGAGCTTTCTTCCAGGTCTAGCACCGATGACGGAAAAAGGAAATACCCCATAAATTACAGTTGTGCTTTTAAAAGTTTGTAAGCAAACAGCCATGAATCTCCTTTGTTCTTCTTGTGCAGTGTGCCGGATAGCTGCCGTGTGGGGAGGGCAGCCCTTGCAGAGGATGCCCGTGTTCAAGGTCTTCCCTGAGTGCCACAGCTGTGGGACAAACAGGCGTCTCCCCAAAAATAAATATTGTGAGGAAAAGGGAAATGGCAAGCTTTCTTAAACCAGATCATTTAAGAAGGAAGCCTGGAGTTTGCAAGAAGCTGGTTTGTGAGGATGAGCAGTGAGCCTGGTGTTTTGCTGGCAAGTTCAGAAAGGTTTGCGTTGGTTTGTAATGCAGCACGGGCCAGCTGAAGGAGCACCAGGCTCCCTGCGTGCCAGCGGCGTCTGCCGGTACATCTGGCCTCACTACCGAAAGTTTTATGCCAGTTATGTCCCCTCCACCTCCGAACGGCCCAAATGTCCCCGGAGCCCACGCAGCTGCTGATGCAACAGGTACCCAGCACTGCCCCATTGTTTCTTCCCTCTTGTACATCTGTCAGCAACCGTTTCACTGCTGGCTGTGAGCGGCGAGGAGCAGCACGGAGTTGCCTTGCTCTCACAGACTCCTGCAACACGGTTTAGCCAGCTCTGAAGCATGGGAACTGAAGGGACATGCCCACGCTGCCTGCGTGGATGTTACAACAATCCCTGTAGCTCTGTTTGCTGTCCAAGGGGAAAATCCTCTAGCGCTGGCTGTAAAGCCCATTCTTTTAAAAAAAAGATCATTATTTTAAGCAGTGGTTATTTCATTACTCTCATAAAAGAGATTGTGGTCATTTACAGGATCATGATAAAGTCTGTAATATAATTAGATGATCCTGAAAAAGCAATCCTGGAATTCAATCACTCTGAGCCATCCACATGTGCTTCCTGAAGGTAATCAATCCCTGTGTCAAAGGAAGCCTATTGTTCTCCGTCCCCGAGGGTCTCCTTCTCCTACAATGTACAAAGGGCTTTTTTGTCAAGACCAACAGATACACTTCCCCAGCTTAGCTAAAGATAAGAAAATGATGTCTGAACCATCCAAACAATTTGTCTTTCTTTAGGCACTTTGCTTTTCTCTTTCTAGGTTTCGCTCTTTCCGTTTTGGCGATTACTGACGCACAATTGATAATATTTTCCCCAGAGTAAGACTCTGTTGATCTTTACAGCAGTGTAAAACTGAAATTTACTGAAAATCATGCGGCGTTTGGAACAGGGTACTGAAGGGCAGTATTCACATCCCTAACTCCGTGGCTCATAATAGAATTGGTAAGAAGTTATTAAAAATACAAGCCAGTGTCTAAGCTTCTCCTTTGGTGGCCCTAATTTAGAATTAGACTTTTTATTGTCCCTTCCCACCTGTGTACTGTGAGATTTGATTTGTAAACACTGGTCCAGGACTCAGCATTCATTCATTAATTCTACCAAGAATGTTCTGTTTTGTAACCAGAAAATTGAATTACCTCCTCTACTTAAGGTTAGTACTTTCCACCTTTTGGCTAGGAAATTGAATTATCCTCGTTCATTTTCTTTTTCCACTGTGTAATAATACACAACTCTTCTCTGTTCAAAGATATACACCATGTCCTTCCAGCAGGTAAAATTCCATCTAATTCATACCTGTCTGACCTTGTGGAGGGTAATAGACGTTACATAGTGAAGCTGAAGCCAGAATTGAGTCACTATCTGTCTTCTGCGGAAGGCCTCCAGGGCTCAGACAACCTGAAAGAAGTAAAATGAAGTGTCTGACTCAATGAAGCTACCATTAGCTAATGGTTCTCGATTGCAGTTGATGCAGTTTTTCTAAAGGGAAAACTTTTCCTAAGAATCACATCTCCCTGGCAGCAGTGAGAGCCCCAGTAGGCACCCTCCATAAATATGCACTGCCGCAGCAGTCAGGAGAGATTAACGGCATTTCCCCAAGGCTTCCCAGTGGAATCAATGCTTGCTAATCTTTAGAAAATTACACTAACAAGCTCCAGGCATGAACTGCAGGAGTTTGGCACACCAGTCTCTGAAATCACGCACAGACCATTAATGTATCAAGGCTTTAATGAACCAGAAAATCTCTACTAAGCAGAGACCAGAAGGATGCTTTGAGGCTCCCACCTCTCCTAAGCTGGCCTCATGACAGACAGTCAACTCTGGCAAAAATGCTGCTTTTGTGACTGATCCAGTCTGGGGAGCAGCCACAGGTCCTCACAGGTGCTTAGGCTTTGAAGTCCATGCAAGTGATGATCAGCAACTCTTGAAAAATTCTGAGCTCAGAAATCCTTGAACGGCAAGTTCAGGAAAAGACTGCTGGGCTTTGTGCTATAAATGCTGCAGGTAGTTTCAGGAAAAAAACTTCCTTCTCTTTCAAACCATCAGGCAGAACTAGAAGGTGTAGCTCACCAAAATAGGCTTGCTAGAGAGGCTGACAACTTGAAAATGAAAGAAATCTTGCTATAGCCTGCATTAAAAAAAAAACAAACAAAAAAACTTTATTTTTCTATCAGTCATAAATTCTACTTATTTCCTGAGCACTGTTCTAATTTGCTTGATGCTTACGAGATATATTGCCTGTTTTCTACTCTGTTTCCTATTGGGCAGTCTGCAAGGTTGTCTAATCTCTAAAAGAAATAAGCATCTGTTTCCTTCATGGTCAATGTCTAATTTAAGGTAATTATACTTCTATTATACTCCTACGCAATATATCCTAGAGAAAATAAGAACAACCAGTGTGTGGGGTTTTTTCTCGAAAGATATTTTAACTTGCAATCCAAGAAGAATGCACATTGGGTCATTCTTTAAAAGAAACAGCCTGCAAACTTTTGTCCCCTGTCTGGGTGAGAGTTTATTGTGCCAAACAATGTTATTTCCACAGAATGTGATATTGCCATGAAACAGGGACTGGTGTCTTTGCGGAATCGGTACCCAAGGGGCTCCTGCCTTTAGAGTTCTCATGACTCATCCTGGTCTCTCCTGATGCACCAGCAAATCAAGCAGCCCAGGGCTGTGAAGGTAGAAATAAGAAAGCCTTTTTATTTATTTTCCTTTAAGGGAGAGGAGAAAGAGTGACGAAAAAGCAGAAGAAAAAAGGAAAACGCTGGGAAAAGGACAGAGTGCAGGAGGCAAAGTCTTTGAGCTAGTCACATCACCCTGTGGAGGCAGGCAAGGTATTTTCTCTCACTCCTCTGTAGTATTTTGTAACACCTTGACTACAGTTCCCTGCGTGTGTTGGCACTGACAGTGAATGGCCCATCAGAGGTTTTTGCAGAGCATTAATAATCAGACTGCTGTGTTTCCTCATCAAGAAAGCCACGTGAATCTTCATCTTGATGTGTGGTCCTTATATTTGCAGTAATTAGAAAAAAATAACACAACATCTTTATGTTTTTTCTTTGGGGTCAAGTATTTGACTTTTGAAGCCCTAGGGGTCAGCTTCTCCAAAATAAAAGGCACCCGATATCTCCGGTGCCCTGAGGTGGGGTCTCAGTTCCAATTTTGTTCTCAGATGTGGGGCTTTTCTTCTCCTCTATCAGCAGCCACTGTTTCCATTCTGCAAACCCTGTCACTTAAAAGGCTCAAACAAAACAACTTTCCCATTCAGACAAAAACAACCAGACATGTGTCTTAAGGATTTCTGTTTTCCAGAGCTCCTTAACCCTGTGACCTCACTTCTCAGGTTTTAATAGGAAAACTTTTGTCATTTGTCTTCCATATTGCTGATTCTGACATGGGGAAAGGGTAAGTATTAACTTAAATTTGGCTCCGAATTAAAAATATTGCAGAACCAGCATTTCTTTAATGTAGCCTCTGAACAATTGGAATGTTTCCTTGCATAAAATCCTCAATGAAAACTGCATCTGAAGCCAATATTTTCCCCCCCTGCAGAGTGTGAAACCCACATATTTCAGCACAGATGCTGCAATCCCTGTGTTATGAGAATCAATAGCAATTTCACTTGCAATGGGAAAAGCATTTCATCCTAAAATACGGTGGTCCCAGAGCAGCTTACCCCAGCTGAAGATCTGCTACTGAGTGGGAAATTTAAAGCAGGAGGGGCATAACTTGAAACCTTGCCACTGGAAAAAAAACAAATTAGAAATAGTTTCAGGTTCTTCTCTCCCTGTTGTCAGTTTTCTGACTTTACACTCCCCACATTGCTACTTTATAGGGTCGGGAGTTTACTTTTCTCTGTTGTTTTCTGTGACATACACCCAAGCAGCAGGGGCAGTCAGTCATAAATGAGAATCAATCCCAAAATATTCCCCACGTACAAAGGAAGCCAAGCACAGACAGATGAACGTAGAGCCCTCTGATGAAGTTTGGTTTCTATAAACTAGATTTTCACTCAAACTCTGCTGTAAACTCTTACTCCCTATCCTGGGTGGGATGGGGTGGGATTGTATTACATCTCTCAGACTGCCCTGACCCAGAGCAGCCCTCAGAGCCTGTAATCACAACCCCTGCTCATCCCTGCCTCTTGGAAACACTCATCTGCTGTCAACACTGGTCTGCTGTCAACCATCACTCCTCTTCTAGCCTTTCACTGCTCCTTTTCTACCAGCCCATGACCCCACAAGGGGTCAAAACTTGCAGACAGGGGACCCAGTATAATTGCAATTTGAAATGTTCACTGTGCTTTGGGGTGGGGACCATCATTGTGTTCGTTTTGTACAGTAGCTGGAACAACAAAGTCTTGCTTTGCAATGAGACCTCCCTAGTATTACAGTCATATTTGCAACGTCAGCAGATAAAGCATTTTCACAGGGACACATTTTGGGGTGTATCTTGGCAGTGCCATCCATTACTTCTCAAAGTGCAGGCTGACTGAAACATAAAAACCGTTTGCTTTGATTTTAATTGTTCGCATTAATGTTTTTCCTTGCCTCATTCTGGTCCTAGTTGTAAAACTGTCACTCGGTTTTTCTTCTTTCCTTAAATAGGAGGTCATCCCCTCTGAGGAACGGCCATGGCTTCTAGGATGTGCCCTCATCTCCCGACCTTGGGCTCCCAGTGCCTCCTGGCGCGGTGGGAGGGAGGCAGTGTGCACCGTACAAGGACAAAAAGCAGCAGCAATGGGGCCGATCCATCCCCCGTTCGCTCAGTGGAAAGGCTCCAGCTGGCTCCAGTGGGAGCTGGATCAGTCCCATACTGGGAAGGGTAATGATCTAGCCATTTAGCCTGGCATTTGTTAGACCAGAGCAGCAGCAGAAGTGCAGACATTACTCATGTCCCGAGATATGCATGGCTAAGGCCAAGATTCCTTGTGGATCTGCAGGCTCAGTGGGGCTTCTGGGGGCCCTTGTCTCAGTGGTTTTGCCAGTAACCCCTCGTTTTCTGGGCGGTGCATCAGGGCACTTGCTCATTTTGATCAGCAAGCCCCTTTTTCCATGGTGGCCCCAAACCTCCAATTTGGAAAGAACTAATTTACAAAGCCCTCAATCAAAAATATGCTGCTTGCATTTCAGAGAAACCAGAATTATTCCCTACATCTGTTCTCCACTGAGTATGGAAAATTAAACCACTTTGAGCTAGTATATGATGAGGGGAAGGTGAAACCAGCTGAAATGTCTCTCGTTGAAACTGGTTGGCACACTCTCAGCCTTTCTACTTGAAATTCCCATTCCAGGCAAACTGAGTTGGAGTCCATAGGATTATTTTTTTTCTGAATATTAGGAAACTGATGAAATTTATTGGCATTTCAGTTTGTGATATACCTGGCAAAAAGATTTTTATGAGTGAGCATTACTGCCTAAAGGGTACATGTTTAGGTGGACACTTTATAAGTAGTGACAACTCACAGTAATTACTCCCCTTTTAGGGGGAAAAGCCATTAGTTATTCCTGTGTTGAACATGTTATTTCCATGTTTCCAGAAGCTGCTTTGTTTAATGAATCACTGCTCCAGTAGATGTATTGTGTCTAATGCGTTTGCTTATGCATTCCTGAGACTTCACATTTGTCCCAGCAGCCGCTCAGAAATTGCTGACTGTAGCTGTCACTAACGGGCCAATCTTGCAATCAGCCACTTGCTTATATTCTCAGTTATTATCTGCTCTAATATCTTAGCAGACAATTACTTGCACAGCAATCAGGATGATACCGTGTTATATGTAATTACAAGCCTAAGTTGGTGTAGAGGAGGGAGAGCAGCACATTTTCTTCCTGAAAGAGAGAGGAATACTGCAGGAACGTGGCTGCTGTGCCAGGTCATGTGTGACCTGTGTGTAAGTCATGGAATTTCTGACCTAAATTCCAGTGTTTTCTCATGGATATAATGGTGTCTTCCTGTAGCATAGACTGCTGGTTTATTAGTCTGCATTCTCCCTGATTTTGAGTAACTTCCTTCTATTGATTGAAACAATGTTTGAATCTGTTTTCCTTGATAGTTCTTTGAGAATGAGGAGTTGCTTTGTAATAATTCACAATTCTTGTATATAAGCTGATTATTGAGATATTTAAATATGCCAGTTTAAGTTGATAACAGCAGTGCGAAAAACTGCCTGTATGGGAATTCAAGACCACAGCTCCAAACCAAATCTCTCCTTCAGGCAGCTCAGTGATGAATTCTAAGGTGTTAGCTGGGAAAAGCCTGCTTCAGCCAAGTTTTGCAGCTTGCTTTGTTAGCATTGACACAGGGCTGGCTACGGAGAATGAAGGGTTGTCTGCTCATGCAATTGTTAGGAAGATGTTTGAAGGAGGTAGAGAGTTTCTACAAGCAGAACTATCCAGTGATCCAGCTGGTAATTGTCCAATAAATAGCTACGCAGAGGGTGCTAATTGTTAGTCACTCTTTGGAACCTGATGTTCAAATTAAACGATACTTTGATTTGCAAAGGCTACACCAAACTTATGACTGGCAGCAAGTTCCCAAAGGAAAGAGCTAGAGGAACGGGAACCTAGCTTGAGCTAGTTAGGTTTTCTACAAAGCTAATTTGGGAGGTGTGATTCCACCCTCGAGGCAGACAGAAAGCCTGACATCTGAGGGACATGCATCCAGAGATGAAGAGACACAACCAACATTTCTGCTATGACATTTCAGTTAAGATTCTGGAAAAGCTCAACTGTAAATGCCATAACTTTTCAGTCACAGTCTGAAACAGCTGTTTAAGTCTGCAGCTGTTTAAGTCTGCACAGAAAAGTAAATCTGCCCTGCTGCAAACAGCATGTCCTGGGTTTCTTTGGCAGAAGTGTTGAGTTAATTGAGACAGAAAGTTAGTAATAACTGCAGTTTCTGCTGAAATGAAGCCCCAGATGAAAGAGGTTGTACAGCATTTGTCTCCGTTACTTTGTCATGTGAAGGATTTTCCCTTTGCATATGCATACGTGCTCAGCAAAATATGGATGTGGGGCTTGCAAGCCTTAGTGCCCAAAAAACTTCAGGCAGACTCATTGCTCCAACACTGACTTTCAGCATTGCAATACATCCTCCTCACAAGGACCCTTCTGTGCCTACAGCTGCTCCAAGGAGCCGTGAGAGGTGTCCTTCAGCCGTCACTGAATTAGCCTTGCCATTTTGTCTCTGAAGGACTCAATGGTATATAACATGCTTTGAATCCTCTATTCCACCTACTGAATCTCCACTTACTCCCAACACATGGACTTTAGTCTGCATCACTCTTTTGGCGTAAAGTCTGAAGGGAAAAAATGGACAGAGGAACAGGCATTCACTCTGGGTAGAAGCAATGAAGTTCAGAGCACCCAAATATATGTGGACAATAAAGGAGTTGGTGTTTAACCACACAAGAAGCTATGATTAAATTAATCCACCATTCTTTTTGTAGCTCTTTGGGGGAATTAGATCAAGAAAGTAACAAAGGAATGCCACAGTCTGCCAATAATGTAATTAAGAAGTCAAGCCTCATCTGAGCTTTCTCTTGCCAAAGAGCTTGCTGATGTAAGTTGGAAAAAAAAATCAAATTAAAGACTTTAAAGAGAAGATGGAGAGATATTGTGAAGAAGTATTTGAATATTCAGCTATTTACTCCCTCCGGTTCCCTTAACATTCTCAGAATGCAGAAAACATGAATGGTGAAATAATGCAGCTACTTTGGGAAGTCTAGGCAGAAAAAAGTGGTTTTTTAGGGCTGGTTACATTCAAGAAGAGGTTAATGGCTTTGAAAGACAGGTAGACTTGGAAAGGGATCTGAAACTCATGCCAAAGCAACTGCAAATCTTTATCCCATGCTATGAAAGCTTGCTGAAAGAATGGTCCAAACAAACCAGGTGTTCTTGTTTGGCCTGGAGTGTCCTGATAATAATTTGGAGGGTCTTGGGATTTCCCTCTCTTTTGCCTAGGATACAGTATTTTCCCTTGCTCCCCATTTTGAGGCACAACAGTGGGAACTTCAGTAAACAGGGAGCAAGGAGAGACCTTGTCCTGTTTGGCACCTGAATGGAGATGCGTCCCCATGTGTAGACATGTCTCATAGCCTAAGGCAAGGGGCAGCCTCCTCACCTTGATGCCTGTGTCAGACCATTCAATGTAGACTGGCAAAACATTTATGATTCCACTGACAAAACCAACACAAAGTTCACCAAAACCTAATTAGCCCACGAGACTAGTGTGTTCAGAGGTCTCTATGACACTTTAAGAGTGTTCTCTTCCTACTACTCATCAGATACCTAGTCACAGAGGACAGGTTGCCATGTTTCAGGCCGGGCAAAATATCCAGCTACTTGCTCTGTAGAAATGATTTGCATTGGAACATGTCCAGAATTGCTGGGCACTGGAAATCTCAGGGAAATTAACCCTAAAGAAGCAAAAAACCTACAATGTTGGGCAAAACTTGCATGTAAATCTGAACTCAAACCCTGCAAGCCCTGCACCCACCCAGGGGGTACAAAGTCAGAGCTGTAACGTGCCAAGCAGAGAGATCTGATGACGTTGCTCCGTTACTTTTTGAGGGGGCAGGCTAGAGGGGCATGGACAAACAAGAAATGGGCTGGAGATTAACGTTTATGTATATGTAAACATATATAATTCTGTCGAAATGTATAAAAAATTATCTGTATATATAACATAAATAGTTATATAATATATAATATTTAACTAGTACATTGAACCAAAGAGGAAATAAACATTTTCCAGCATATAAAATTCACATGGTGAATGGCAAAAGCAGCTGTGTCATGCAGAGCTGGGAGTGTACTCTCATGAGAGTTAGAGATGTGACCATCTTCTGCAGCCACATTCAGCGCTAAGTAATGACAGAACCCGGGTCTGTAATACAGCCTGGGTTTTAGCGCTGCTTTTAATCTCTGCCTGGTGCTAATTGGGTGTTTAGAGAGTTTCTGCTTGGTGCTTAGCTAACAGCGTCCAGATTGTTTTGCTGCAGAAGGAGGGACGCCCATTGCCGAAGTCTCCGTGCAATATTCCAGACATTGACTTTGTAACAGAGATGTCACCATTTCTCATGCTGCTGTTCTCCCATAATATAAAGATCCTTCTCTGTTCTCCTCTCTCTGCCTTACCCAAATGGTTTGCTGCAGCTGCACGACAGCGGAGCGCAGAAGCAAACTGAACATGGCAGCGAATGCAAAACATCGATGGACCGTGGCTGAGGCACAGCGCACCCGAAGTACCTTCATGTTCCCCTTTATGTCAGGAATGGAAAACGTTGTAATAGGCAACATCTGTGGCAAAATGCAAGTTACTGTCATCCTAAAAATGAGTGGCTCGCTGGAGGACAATAACTTTCTCATTAAAGAGACTCTATTCAGTTGGAAATTTTTGTGCTGAGATAAAAGGTGGAAACTCTCCATGTGTCCCTCCCAGCCTGCTGAATGATTCAGAAGGAATTGAGCCGGAATACTAAACCTTGCTGTTCAGGACCTCACACAGAGACACAAGGGGAGGAAACCCCTTCTATTATACTTCTTCCAGCACCTTAAAAAGATTAAGCAATGTCTGACTGCCGAAAGAAATTCCTTGCTGAGCTGAGGAATGAAATTGGCCAAGACATAAACTATGAGACGCATCCTTTTTATTGGGGGTACGTACATCAAAAAAAGACACTACCTGAGGTCTCTTGTGTTCTCATGCCACATCGAAGCTTGCAAAAGCCCAGGGACCTTTTGGAGAGGACTTGTCCTCAGGTGTTCAAGGGCATGTGTGAATGTGAGCAAGCAGGTTTTGGAACGTTCTTACAGGAAGTTTTTGCTTTGCAACGCAAGTGATGATTCTCCTGCTTTCTGATTTTGAAATAACATGTAGTTGTATTTAATGCACAAGCCAAGAGGGGATTCAAAACAGTGCCTAGGGAGAGTGCAGGGATGGAAGCCAGAGTCTGAGTTCCATCTGGGCACCAGGAGTCAGTGGTGAATGAGATCCAGCCCACTTGGCAGGGTGGTTGGATAGGGGCTTACATGTCCCCTTTAGACCAAGTAGATGATGGAAATATATGTACTGACTTCCAGACACTGCTGAAGGACATAAAAGGGAACACTCCCAGATAAACCCAGTCTGCAACAGCTCAAAATACTGCTGCCTATCTTCAACCAGCTTTAGATAAGACTTTTATCAAGAGGTCAAAGGCAAGTGGGATTTTTTATAGCTTGTTTAACCCTGCTCCTCAGATAAGAGAAGACAAGAAAAACTATCTGTCTTCTCATAGCAAACTCCTTAAGAGCAAGGAGATGATACAGCAGATGTGACTCTCAGGCTCCAAAATCCTTGAATCTCTTCTAAGAAATTCTGAAACAACATTACTGACTGCAAGTCTTAATAACCCCATACAGCTGATGAGCTGCAGTGGTACTCCGTGCCCTGCCAGGTCCGTGCATGGCTGCTGGTTCCTGCGGAGAGCTGGGGCTGTGCTGTGGTGGAAGCGCAGCTCAAGGTGCACATCACCAGCTCTTCTGGAGAGCATTGACATCCTCAGAGCTGATGTAAGGAAACATAGTTTTTTCAGAACTCTTAAGACATTTGTGTTGTGGTTGGATCTGGGAAATCAGTGTCCTCGCCAAAGCACTCCTTGCCTCAGAGCAGCCACAGCAAAGAGTGAGGGAGTTCACTTTTAATAGTATGTGGGAAGTGGAGGTTAAAGTTTTCACAAAGGAAATCATATGCAAACACAATGCTGATACATATCTGGCCCTTCATCTGCCTTGTGCAGTGTTTGCAGGTGCCACTGACAGGCACTTCCATCTATTAGGCTGCTGTTTCTGGATGTAGGCAGGATACTTTTGTTATGGGAAACCATCTGTCTCTGGGACTACGGGCAGGCAGATTTTAAGCTCACAGAAACGCAGCGCCAAAACCAAACTGCTTGGCCCTGGCCAAGTCTTCGTGGGTCAGTGCAAGGAATCAGCCACCAAGTAACCCCCGTTTCAATGTCATGGGTAAAATTGTGACTATGCTAATGGCACGTGCCTTTTACATGGCTTTACTAGTGTCCCTGCTGACATGGCTGCATGGTCCCTGGCTCTGACTTGTGCCTTATGGTGGTCCAAGCAAAATAGCATGTGCCCCATGCTGCTTTGGACCCCCCAGAGCACAGCTCTGCTTTTTTAGGGCCAGGGGTCCCTGAGTGCAGTCTTGGTACCATCAGGGAATTTAATTTGGCTGCTGTAAAGTGCTGTGGATTTTCTGTAAAATCCATGTGAATCCACAAACTAACTCCCCATGTTTTCCATTTTAGGGTGAAATTTGTCCTCCAGGGAGATTTCTCTGAGGTTTCCAGTCCATGGCTCAGCTTCTCTTGGTAGCTGCAGTGTGAGGGCTTCATGGTATGTCCCCCACGCGCATCCAAAACATGCAGCAGTCCCCACTGGCCTGAGTGAGAGGGAAAGGGTCCCTACTCCCCCCAGCCCCTCTAGCCTCCTCTCCCGCCTCCCTGCAGGGACACTAAATGCTTACAGAGGTCTCTTTGGAAACAAAAGACTTTGGGACAACAGTGCCCCAGAGGGAACTGGCACAAGGAAGCATGTGGGCAAGAACCACAGCTCTGGCAGTCCCACCCAGAGGAATTGTTCAGGACTGGCAGCGGTCTCCATGGGGCACACAGCATCCCAGCAGAGGCACGGCCACATGCAGCACCCCAAAGGTGAGTCTCTCCCACAGACTGAGTACCTTTCCACCTCATAATTAATATGATGTTTTGATCATATATTTGAAGACTTCCTGGTAATTTTGTTAGTGGGATGCAGTACTCACAAGAGTGCTTCTCTAATAGCATTCATCTGCTTAATTTATATCTCATATGCAATAAAGCTAGTTAAAAATAGAGACACTTTATATTCTTCTTTATAGGCCTTTCCAAATGGTCAGGGGCCACTTAACATTGACCTCTGCCAGGCTTTGCAAGGGCTTGAGGCCAGATGCTTAAAGAGAATCACCTGTCTGTGTTTTGAATGGCTTTTGATCTTTTATATCGTCCTATAAATTCCCGATGGAGTTCGCTAGTAGCAAACATCTGGCACAGACACAATAGCCAGCTTTTCCTGCTCAAAGAAATGAATCCATACTGAAACCCAGTTTGGTGTCTGCCTGTGGAGCTGGCCATAAAATAACTCCCTGGGTGAGAGGGTGTATCATCTGGATTCAGTGCCACCCCTCAAGAGATGCTGCAGTTTCTTTTTTTGTTGATTATCGCATTCAGCCACGTGGGTGGGCACAGGTAAGGGACTGCTAGTCTGTGCAGTGAGCAATCCCAAATGCCGGCTGGGCTCTTAGGCAAGAAAAAAAAAGGTAACAATTATAATACTGCTGCTCTAGAATATCTTACACATAGCACAGGGTGTAGGAGCGACCCTACAGATAAAAGCGATGCCATCTGTCATTGCTGGGGAGCCCAGCACTTCCTATGGGTTTCCCTGAATTTCATGTGGCAGGTTTAGCTGAGGGAAGCTGAATCAGGGCTATGGTTTTCCTGTGCTTATATTCACAACAAAAACACTCTGGGTTTACTTGATCTTGCTGATTTCCTAAAAATGTGTGGAAGTCTGACTGGTAAACCCCCAGGGCTTAGCCTTCTCAAGGCAGCCAGGAGCAGCAGGAGCAGCATTCGCTTAGTTTTTTGTCACTGTGATCAGTGTTTTCCTGATGTATCTGACCCATAAGAAGCCCTGGGACCCTTTGCTGATCCCAGCACACACCTGCAGGTCTCCTCCAGGCCACATAAACCCCGTTCCCAAGTGATAGGTCAGACAGGACCCCCCAGGCTGGCCACCAGCACCTGGGTATGCAGGAGGAGGAGGAGGAGGGGGGAGGCAGAGCAGCTGTAACCTTGCCTTCCCACGGATCAGGTAATAGCAACAGTCTCTGACCTGCTTAACCCCCAGAGAACCATTGCCCTTTGCTGTTGGCAACAGAACCTGTACAGAGCTGGGGAGGAAACTGCAGGCCTGTAAGCATCACAGATAAGGAACCTGTAAGCATCACAGATAAGGAACCTGTAAGCATCACGGACAATTGCAGCAACCCCTGGCATAAAGATATTGTGATTATATCAGGCTAAAATGAGTCACCTCATGCTGCTGGAGTTGTGTGCTCTAAGGAAACTCTCTCTTTGACATAATCTTTCCTTAAAAGTCAGATCTTTCCTCTGGGAAAGGGGAAATCTTGGCTTAGGCTGACCTACCTCATTTGTTTTTGGCGGGAGAAAGACATTTTTCCATGGCTGCACAAACACCCTGTGACTTTCACTCAGAACCTCCCTGAGAACATTTTAAAAAAACATTATTTAATTCATTCTAATTGGGCAGCATGAGTCCTTCTTCCAAAAGTGATTTTATTCTCCCAGCCTGATAAAATGCCCATCCTTTTGTTCAGATACATCTTCCTTGCTGTAACAAATGATGCTGAAAGTTTCAGAGGTCCTGGGGAGATGCTCAAGTCTCAGCCACGTTCTCCCACCATCGTCTGACAGCAATTTATGTTACTGCAGGGTTTGGCTTATTGAAACCATTTGTGGAATGGAAATCTGCACAGATTGATGCACAGAAGATGACTTTGCTTAGTGGTGATGTATGACGCGGTCTCATTTAACATCCTCAAAGGCAGTAGGAATTTTGTGTGAGGAAACGCACCACAGATCTTGAAGCAGAGAAATCTTGACTTAGTGTGTTCTGCGTATTCCCTGGACAAGCACATTTTATTATGTCATTTATTATGTCATTATATTATTGTCATTAAGTCATTTTATTATGAATGACACAACCAAGCGCAGTGTAAACTTTCACTAGTAGAAAATCTGCTTACTGCTTGGTTCACACATGTTTTGCACCTGGCCAGGTGTGCTGGTTAGTGTGTGGCTTTTCACTTTAATGCTTTCCCTGGGCTAATTGCTCAGTGTGGGTACCTATGCATTACTGTACTTGTCGCTTTCCTTCAGCTGTCAGTATAGCTGCCCGCCTGCTGAATGCCCAGGATTTCAGACAAGCAGGAGCCAAATCTAGCCAAGACATTATATTAATACAAGGGTGGTTTATACCAGCATCACTTATTCCACTTTGCATAGGATAGCCGTACAGCAACCTCACATGGGTGTAACCAACACCGGAGGGAGTTGCTCCACGTAGAGTAAATGACTGTGCCCGACTGTTGTTTGTAGATAAGATGTAGTCTAAGAGAAAATGGCGGTTAATTTTCTCTCTTTCTTGTAATAATAGTTTTTACAACATCATATATTATCAAATACCTAGCATTTAAAGTAACACAACTCAGAAATCTGCTTAGCAGTAAATTTTAAATTTCTAATTATTGCCAGTGGCTGTGTTTGCTAAGGATTTGTGCCCGATTCCTATAATTACTTCACAAGCTGCTAAGAATGCTTTATACTAATAGTTTGAGCCATAAACCTGCAGAGAGCTGCTTTGTTAAACAAGAAACTCTTCAGAAAGTCAAAGCTGCTTCTTTTTTTTTTTCCTTTTGCTTTCTCTTTTTTTCTTTTTTGTTTTCTGAATGGGCCATTCAAAAGCAAACTTGATAAGACATAAACTACTCTGTAGCAGGAGCAAGGAGCCTCCATAACTGTGCAAACTAAAGCTTCTCTTGCTTTAGGTGTGCACTGGGCTCCTAATAGGAGGGCAACGTAGATATGAAATGGGTAAAGCTGTCCTCCAGTTGTCCTGTGATGACACATCCCTGCCAGGGGATATCTGGAAAAGGTGAGAAGTATATCCTTGCCAGCTAAAGAAGTGTCTTAGGCCTGTAAAAAATGTAAAATCCCTTACTTAGTTTCTAGGACAGATTGAAGGCAGAACCACATGAGGAATGGAAAAGGGTGGCATGAAGAATTCCCTCTTCAGTGTGAATATAGAGCACTGAAGCACAGAGCCCTGGCCCAGGCTGAGCTTTTATAACTCTAGCAGACTGGTGGTGCAGATGGAAGAAGGTCTAATTTCAGCAAATCACCCACCCCGTGCCTCAGTTTCCCCAGTTGCTAGTAGGGGTAATCCAGTCCAGGCACTGCATGCAGTACTTTGGGAAGTTAAGGTGAAATGGTTGTGTGCAGGAGGCCTAAGTTCATTTTTATGTGAAGACCATGACCAGCTGTTGCAGTTTGGTCCTGCAGGAGAATTCTCACTTTGGTATACAGTCCTTGAACTGTAATGCACAGAGCCCAGTTTCTCCTGGGTAAATGTCAAAGCTTATATCTGCCAAAAGAAAGGCCAGTAAATAGTGTCCAAAGTAGCTATTAATCTTTAGAATTAATTGCTCCAAGTCGAGATTGCAAATATATGGATCAAACAACAAAAAAATAATTTAAATTAGGGAGATTTATCGTGAACAGTTGTTGTTTCATGCTGGTTTGGGTTTCAGCAAGAATAGACAAGTGAAATATCAGCACAAAGACATAATTGAAGCAGGAATACTCTAAGAAAAAAATCTTGTTTATTCTGTGCAACCAGCCGTATCATTTGTCACCTTACAATACAGGAGTCAGGACACTGGTGGGAGCTCCTGGTTGTGCCTGAAAGGTGCTTTATCAAGGTACAGCTATTAATATTGCAACAAACAGGAGAGATTTGTTTTTAAAAGGAATTGGAGGCATCCTGTTGTGTCAGACAAAGTTCTCTGAGCAATAAAAAAACAAGCTGAAGTCTTATGGCAGTGATATATTCCTCTCTGGATGCACTGAAGATGTCTGAATGTGCCTTTCACTAACTCCTGTACTGATTTTGGATGATATTTGGATGACATCTGGGTGCAGATGACAGTGACTTGTAGGTGCTGAGCTCAGCCTTATCTGGAGGTACCACTTTGGTCATTAGGGAGTCACTTCCGTAACCACAGACTGACCTGTGGACATGGGTTGTCCCCAGTCGCCCTTATCAAATGCAGAAGAGAAGACACCCTGAGGGAATTGACCTGTTTAAAGGCAAACTGGGATAAATACTGTTTTAAATGGGTGGCTACAGGTTTGGAAGAGAGGAGAACCAGCAGGATTGTGCAAAGCAGGTGACAAGGACCTGGAGTCATGCTTTCTGCTGAGAGTCTTCTCAGCAGCCTGGTGGAGGGTGATGAAGCCTCTGTACCATGAAAGGCTCTCCAACCCAAATGCACGCTCCCTGTCCTCATCTGTCCCAGAAGTAACTGTGCCATGGGGTCCCCCCAAAGCCCGTCATCCCCAAAAAACCCTGTTCATGCCTTAGGGAGTGACTGTCATATTATTGCAGGAACAACCTGTGGATCAAGCAGTGATGAGGATTATACAAACACAGCAATATGCGGTCATTGCATCTCCACAGGGATCCCCTCCCAGACACTTGCCATCAGAGCTCCTTTGCGAGTCCATAGACTCCAGCAGAGGCAGGGCAGCTTGCTCTGCCTGTCCCAGGAGGACCTCCTTACACTGCTGCAGCTGTGAGGGGGGTTGACCCTGCCAGTTTAACTCTTCATTCTCTTTCTCCACCCTTCTTTCTCTACTTTCCTCCCATAACAGTAGTATCTGCTTGGCTTCTCTTACCAACTAAATTCCCCGGCATGAAGTGATCAGCTTTTGTTGCTAAGAAGATTTCTGTGACAGTAGAGATATGGAAAGGTCTGTCCCAAAGCTAGTAACTGCTAGAAACCCTGTAAACGCCCAATCTCTAAATAAATCAAATATGTTCCATTAAATACAGAGGTTTTAAAACCCACACTTCACTCGCTCTTCAGATTCCTATCGCCATATTCCGGCAAGCTTGGAGGTAAAATCCCTCGGCTACCACCTACATGCAGCTGTTGACGCTTGGGCATGGATCAAAGTGACTTGCCACAGCTTTCAGGTATAAGGAAGAATTGGAAGATTTTTTTTGTATTTGTCCACAGGGTCTAACGCTCCTGTGCAGACCCATTTTACAGCAGATATAAAATAAATTCATTGCATCCACTCTGCTCTGCCTAGGCTATAGAGCAGGGCTGCAGTCAGGCTAAACTGAAGGCAAGCAGGTCTTAGTGCTCGTATCTCGACTACCTTTGTTGTTCTATTTCTTCCTTCATTCCAGGTGGAGGCTGGACAAGCTGCTGGAGGAGAAATTCATGAGGGATTATAAAAAATCCAGCCCCCACATTTGGCTCAGGAAGCCCTGAACAGCATTACTGAAGGCTGTGAAAGTATGTGCGTGCACACATATACATATGTATCTGTACTCATGTATATGTAACAGTTGCCCTGTGCTCATACTTTTTCTTTGGCACCTGCCTCTGCCTCTGTCCCAGGCAGGATGCTGGGATGCTTTCATCCTGACTTCATAAGTACGTTCTTGTCCTTCAGGCACCTGGGTGCTGAATGTCCACGTAGCTCTCTAATACCCCACGTCCAGTCTCTCTGTCACTCCCATTGTCAGCACAGCCTGACTCACGTCCCCTTCCTTGCTTTCCATTTGGTCATGTCATTTCTAAATCACCTTCCTTCCCTATTCCCCACCCATGCATATGGATTTATTTTTCCCCAATGGCCATGCCTTCCCCTTCTTTGAAATCATTTGCAGAAAGCTAACGTCAACTTGGTTTAATTAAAGCCCCTGCATGTTTATCATGTCTTTAAATCATTTCCTTCAAGCAATCTTCACATGAAGTTATCACTTTGTCAGAACATGATCCAAAACCAGAGCTCAGGGCACAATGGGAAGCACACAAAGGGAGAGCTGAGTAGCTTGGAAAGTTTGGGTGAGCTGTTTGTTAGAAGCTGCCGAGCCCACCCCTCCAAGACCTTTATTTCCCCCTGCGGCAGCTGTCATCTGATCCCACGCTTTGGCTTTGAATGGGGCTCTCTGAGGATGCCAGATGTTGGGAACAAAGGTCTAAAAATAATCTTTCCAAATAATCTTCCCATCTATCATTCAAGGAGAGCATGTGCTTTGTGCAAACATGTGAGCCGAGAACCTGATCTAACTTTGAGTAAAGAAGTTCAACAGCAGCTCCTGCCTTCTGCTTGTGGGCTCCTTTATTTTTTTTTTTCCCCTTTCCCTTCCCAGAATCTGCGCAGCGAGAAGCAGCTCTCACCAGCGATCAGCCCTCGCTCTGCCTCCCACCCTGCCTCCCTCCCTCCTTGCCAAGACTGTATCGTCTGGATCCCGAAAGCCGGGCTCCTTATTCGATCTCTCCCTGGGAAAATGGATTCCAGGGTGCTGTCAGAGATGCATTTCTGTAAAAAGATCTTCACTGCAGCCTTGTGTGTCTTAGTTTTGCTGCTCGATACGGGCTGTGCAAGGAATCTCTGGAAGCGTGCTCTACATCTGAAAATGACAGAGAAATATGATGTGAGTAAACTGCGGTGGGTGATTTAGGGGGAGCCGGGTATGCTCACCGTGAAATGGGAGTTTTCTTTATCTGTCTGTATCATTTTAGAATAAGACGTATTTGAATCCGCAGGCTGTCTCCTTATAACAGGGTTTCACTGAGTTTCCCAAACTTTTGCCACCTAGCTGCTGCAATGGGAAGCTTGTAAAGCACACTCGGAACAGTGAGGTGTTGGTACGGCAGCGACACTGCTTCTCCTAGAAACTTCATCGGGCAGCAAGGGAAGCCAGAATGGGGAGAAGGGGAATGCAAGCCCTGCCTGCCTGGGAATAGATTTAGTGAAAAGAAGATGTGATTTATTGCTTAGAGCAGGAAGAAGGGTCCCCTGCCCAGTTCCTCCGCTGCCTTTTGGGGTAACGTTGGGCAAGTGTCTGGCTCCTGGGGACAGTGTGTACTAGAGGGATGGTGGCATTGCCTAGGTTTTTGTAAATCACCAGAGCACAGAGACCTCCAGATCCACAGTGTCAGAGTAACATACCGATCACCTTAATGGGCATTGGGGGCTGATCAGAGAAATCCGCTCTCCTGGGGGTGCTTTGCCTGGCACGTTCACAGGGAGCAGAGCTGCTCACACCCTGGCAGCCGCTCCGTGGCACCGTCTGTCCCCGCTCACTTTTGGCAGACTTGCGTGGGGTACTGGGCGCATCCACCGTTTCCAGATCTGCAATGGTACTTAGAGCAGTAGTGCCAGAACTGAAACTAAAGCAGCAACAAGTTACTGTGAGTGGAGGAGACAATGGTGCTGGGTCTTGTTCTGGTGTGTCTGGGCCAAAAGACTGTTAGAAGTGGCCATGGAGGAAATTGGGAGGGAAAAAAAAAAAAAAAAAAGAAGATAATTTGATAGCTTGACTTTCAGGACCTGCTGTTTAGGAAGAAAAAAAAAAATTGAATCTGAAATTTTGACTTACTCCATTAAAGTCCCCTGAGGAGCCAGCACTGACCCAAGGCTTCTGCCCCTTGAATCACTTAAGTGGAAGCCCCAGCCGGTCTGTTTTCTCGTGCCCAGGTTTCATAGCATCTTCCAGCCATTGCATGTGCATAAACAGCTCCTCGGTGTCACATGGGGATTCCTCCACTTGTTTTCTGCAGCCACGTATAAGAGCTTTTAATTTAAAAAGGATGCTTTTTTGACCATGACATCTAGAGTGATGTTTGGGGACAGTTATATTTGGTTTGTGTGATTGCTGACTCAAAAGTGTGACACATGTCTTTCACTCATGCTGAATGGACCAAAATACTGTGCTCTTGTCTCCTTGAAATTTTGCAGAAAACTTTGTGCTGATATTTGAAAGGCACCCCAGTATTTCACAAAAAGAAATTTTGTTCATTGTAGCCTCCCCTGGGACAGAGTATCATCTGGTTTGCACTTTAATTGGGAAACAGTGACATGAAGTGCTGTGTTTCCTGCAAAAATCACTCACTGGAAAGTGCATTTATTATGATGTTCTTGTGTCATATTTCAATGTGAAGCTCAAATTTAATAGGACCTACGAAGTGAATGACCCAGAGAGATAGGACAGAGGTAGAACAGGAATTTACATGTTGATCTTCAGATAATGGGCTCTGTAGAAGCGCAGAGCTTGCTCCCCTGAGGATATATCCTCCTCTTTCAATCTGCAGTTCTTCAAAGGACTGTTTTTTCTGGCAGTCGTGAATCCAGGTGCTACTGATCTGGCAAGCTCAGCTAGAATTGCTCACAGTGACAGAGACAGCTTATCTAGGGAAAACAGAAAATGCTTTTCTTTTTCCTTCTCCTCAAAGCCTTGTAAGGAGGAAGGCGTTCACTCTCCATCCTCCTATCCACCAACAGTCAGTTTTGGCAGCCCCTCTTGTTTCTCAAAAGATGCTTTCTTTTCTACCAAACGCTGTATGTTCTCTACAGTTCGGAAATCAGAGGCTGTGGGTGGAACAACTGATCTGTGAGTCACTTGGACAGAGGGATAACAGATGGAGGTACTTATGGCAACATGCAGCCATACAGGAGTTGGGCCATAGACATCCCTGTGGGACCCCCAGAAGGGCATGGGCAAGGTCTGTAGGGGAAGGAGGTGGTGGGGGTAGGGAGCTGACTGAGAGTTATGTTATCTGAGTCCAAAAAATGGACTGCAGCAGGAGGAATGCATCCAGCAAACTGCTGGCGGCAGAATGATGAGCAGGTGCTATGATGAGGACCTGCCTGGAGGTCTGGCCAGGAGTGTTTCGTTAAGGTGTCTGAGGAAGGGTGTTGGTTGGCAAGGAGGGCTCGGTTCGGAATGGAGAAGGGTGAAAGAGGAGAGGGAATGCAGTGAGAAGATAAAACTGGCAGTCACAGTGGGATAGAGGAGCTGGGCTTCCAGTTTGTAGCAAATCCAAGTATTTTACAGCCAGGGGGACACTTGTCAACTTCAGTGATTTGCAGCTGGTGTTCTGCAGCCCCCGCAGTCTGTGGACTGTTTCCAAAGGGCAGAGGGAGGGAGCTACCTGTGAGTGGTCTTCAGTTCGTTATCAAGACATCCCCACGTCTACTGGGAAAACCTGAGGCAGTCTTGATTTTATTCCAGTGTCAATTGCATCAAGTGTTTCAGAAAAAAGGTCCGGTCTTCTTTTAAAGATTTCCAAAAATGAAGAATTCCTCACAGCTGCTGTAATGTTCTTCCAACAATTTATTTACCCTCCAGCTCGCTATCATAAATCAACCCTGAGATAGCCTCTTTCTCTACTAGATTATCACACCTCCCGTAAGATTTCTGTCTTGCGTATGCCTTGGAGTAACGTATGAGCAGGGCAGTCCTCGGCCTCCCCTTTGAAACCTGCATGCACACACCAAAGTCTTGCACTGTATTCCCTGCTTTCCAGTCCTCTAATTGCTATCGTGCATCTTCTTTGAGCCCACCCTACTTTTTCAACAATCTTCTAGTACTGCAGACACCAGAACCAAAAGTGCTAATCCAGAGTCAATAGCAGGAGAATATTATTCCTATTGTTTTGGTCTTGTCCTTCAGACAATTTAACCCTCCTTCAGTCTGGTATTTGCAACTTTGATCCCCAATGATCTGTGTGTTTCCAGGTCTTTGACTGAAATGTTGGAGGGCTCTAAATTCCTCCCAACCCTGTATTGTTTCACAGAAAAAATGGTTTATGGCCAGTGTTTGGAAATACCTGCCAGGGGCAGAACCGGTGACCACAGCCTGGGAATAAACCTCACGCATGGTCTCAGGGGTGGCCGTGCAGAAGATGAATTAGCAGGGAATTGTGCTTCCACACAAGCCCAGGGTCCAGTTTCAGGCACAAATAATAGAACAGACCCGGAATTCTTTGGAGGTAGACTGCATCCCACGGTTACTATTGAAAATACAGGTTGAGAGTGAGCGATTGCGGTCAGGTTTTTCTGAGACATCTTTCCTGACCTCCAGGGTTGCTCAGCTGAACTCTGAACTTTTCTCCTTTGTTTCTGGATATCTCTAAGGCAGATATTCTCATTAAAAGGTTTTAGTAAGTGGCCATGGGAAACAGCAGTTTGACTCGGGCATTGAAAAATATTCTTAAAGGAAGAGGTCCTGACTGTCGTCACGATCTGTAAAAATAATAAATCCGAGCTATGCTCACAGCCACACTGTGAATCCTGGGAGAGCTTTTAAAAAGACCTTGCAACCCACACCTGGAGATACCCTAACCAGATTATTTTGGGAATGAGGGAATCCTGTTTCCCACTAGGGTTTTATGTATAAATAAGCCAGCGGCAATGATTTTATTAGACTGAGTGCGTAACGTATTTTTTGACCCTGAAGTTTTGAAAGAAAGGGGTTCAGGGCAATAGGTGAACAGAGAAAATGGGCGGGGAGGTCATAAGGTACAAAGTTATTTGGCTAAAAAGGTTATATTGTTCCCAAACGGAAATCTCATTCATTGAGCCAGCTGTTCATTGCAATTTTGGCTTCTTAGTTTCTGAATCATCTGTGAAGCAACTGCAGTAATTGTTTGGGGGTTGGGTGGGTTTTTTCTTGTATCCATTATTGGCCAATTTTGGTCACATTTCAGCCTGCAGCTGACATTTCAAGTAACAGAGTAGTAAATGGTGACCTTCCAGGATGAATGCTCTCTCCAACAAGACCGGTTAAATGTTTGGAACTGCATAGATATACTCTTAAATCCTCTCTTATATCCCAAAATTATACTTGGTCCAAGCATTTCCTCTATTTAAAATCCAACAACAGCAAAAAAAAAGTTGAACTTTCAGTATCTTCAATTCAAAAGCATGTCATTTGAAAGCTGGAGTGTTTTCAGCTTTTGAGAAATGGGGTGATGTGATAGCTTACACTTTGTTTTATACTTTAACATTGAAAATATCAAAATTAGGAAATTTTATTTTTCAAACCTATTTTGTAGTTCAAACAGCCTACCAGTTCATGGGAAAGCAACCTCACAGAAGGAGTTTTGAGCAGTTTCTTGTTCACTGTATAGAAACAACAAAGGAAAAAGGATAAAAAAATCGTTTATTGATATTGGGAACAAGTCAGGCTGATAATGGGAATGGGGCAGGAGCCTGTCATTTGTGGAAATATTAGGAATCCCCTGTCTCACCCACACAGACACACTTAACCAGTTAGAGATCTAACAATGATATGGATTTTTTAAAACATAGATCTAGTGAAAGAAATTAAAACTTTTAATCATCCTGGCTTGTCTCTACACTTCCACACTGGCTGACACTCGATTGCTGTGCAACCAGGCAGCAGAGAACCTTTGCTGCGCTCCGTTTCCCCCAGCTATGGCTCAAAGAACCGAGGTCAGCTTTGGTGTAAAAGCCACCCACCACCCTACCAGCACCATGCTGCACTGTGTGCAGTGTGCAAGTCAAATTTCTCACATCAGTACCACAAACAATGCACATCGATATTTCTTGTGCTGTTCCTTGGGACTGCCTTTATGCTCTGCATTACAAATTATCCCAGGGGAGGGAAGATGATGTAGTTTTCACGATTGCTGCTCGGTCACATGCAGCAGCAGAGGCTGTGCGGGCCAGTGGTCGGTCCCCAGGCCAAGGAACCTCCTGGGGCCTCTCCTGGGACATTTTTTGGCCAGTAGATGTCAGGACATGCTGTTTCACAAAGGCACACATGCTCCACAGAAGCCATTGGGAGGTTTCCAAAAAAAGAGGATGTGGCAGCGTGTAGATAAAGAGGGATATGAGTCTCACCTCGTATTTCTCCATAGCCTGATGGTGAAATTTCCTAGAGACCCCCTCAGGGACAGTTTCACCACGTTGTTTCTTGGAATATCAACCCCAGTTATTTGTCACTGATTTCACAACACGGCAGCGATCGGGCCAAGTACCTATAGACTCATAGACGCAACAGCCTGCTAGCGAGTGCATGGCAGCGCTCACGTCAGACCGCTGGCTAGATGCTGATCTCTTTTAAAAGCACAAATCCTGAATCCATCTTTTAATTTGATTAGAGCCTATTGTTTCTTAATAGACCTGAGAATGTTTGCCCTTTCTGAGTACTTTGTGCTGCTGTGGGGAGCTGAGCCCCAGCCCAGAGGTGAGTGGTTTAGCCACAGGTGAGAAAGGAGTGGGCTTGGGTGATTCATTCACCTCTGTCGGAGGGAGTTGGCTTCTTGCTGAAATCCTGCCAGTGTGAATAACATCTGAATGCTGCCTCTTAAAAATGTTCCTGGTAAAATCCAGTGCCTGTTAATCCACTTTAAATCTTCCTTGTCCTTTTGGTGTGCAGTGAGCAGCAGCTGGGCTCCTTTCTGCTGTAGTCAACTGTGGCTTCATTTTCTTTGGGATTAAACTGACAGATCTCACCCAGATCGTTTCATGTTTTAGAAATGGTCTCCAATTTAACAACCCAGGACCCCACAGGGGATAAGCTTGAAAGACACCCCGATAAATTCTGGTCCAGGAGAAGGTGATGAAGGTAGAAGAAGCCTATTGAGGAGACAGGTGCTACTTGGGACATTATAGTTCCAGGTCCCATTGGGGACATAACCTCAAAACAATCCAGTGTCATCATTTCCACTGATTTACTATTAAAGTGTTTGGGCATGTTTGTCATGAGGATGCCTGGAGTCTTTCTCTGTGTTTCCCAGACAAGTATAAAAGACTTCAAAAGATATTTTTTCTTCTACCTCCTCATTGTCATTGCAATAACCTTAATTATGAAATGAGTTCCACACAATAATTTGGTGGTTTGGTGTTTCCAAAGCAGTGTGCTAAGGTGACCATATAGCTGTCTCTTCAGTGGGCTAAAGACAGGGCTGGGGAAGCTGAACAGTTAATTCTCCTCTCTAATGAATACTTGAAAACCACTTTGAAAATCCCTCTTCTGTATCAACTGATGGGATGTTTGGTATTCACCTTATGCCAAACCTTTGTTTCCTTTTCTTTTCTTTGCAAGGATTATGAGTACCCTCTTCATTCTCACAGTTCCCACTACCAGAAGAACGACCGCTGCCCCCCACCACCCCAGACTTTGCCTGACCGAGCCTGTGAGGTGCCCAGCTGCCGCTCGGATTCGGAGTGTGAAAGACACAAGCGCTGCTGCTACAACGGGTGCATCTACGCCTGTCTGGAGTCTGTACAGCCACCACCAGGTAGAGTGGACCCAGCGATCAAAGTGGTAGAGAGAAGCATGCAGAAATGATGGTAGTCACCCCCCTGTGCGTTGGGTGTCGGGTGGGAGGCACGGTTTGAATGTGAATTGAGGATAAAGCTTCAGTTCCACACTTCTGATTTCTGGATTGAAAAATTAATCTAAGGCAAGCTGGCGCTGCAAAATTTCCACCAGCACAAACTGTAGAAATCACTTGAAGCCAGTTCTTTTCCAGAGATTATATATTCAGGGAAAGAAGTAATCCCAATCTGAATTAGTGCTCACATAAGCGAGGCAGCTGTCTCATCTGATGTGTGCCATCGGAATGGAGGATGGGCAATAAGAGCTGCTTTGGCCTTGGGTAACATCTGTGGTTCTCTTGCCACTGGGACAAGAAGAGCATGAATATTAATATGTTGCTGAAAACTTCATCCTTCAGGAGCCTGCAGCCTCGCCACTGGCTGTTAGAGGAAAACTATGACTTTCCCATAGCTGTGTGCCTTATGGCTGCTCTGCCTTGACTCTGTCATTTCTTGTTTCTGTCTTTCACAGTTTTAGACTGGTTGGTTCAGCCCAAACCCCGCTGGCTGGGAGGAAATGGGTGGCTTTTGGATGGCCCAGAGGAAGTCTTACAAGGTACAGTACATTTCACTGTCTTCTCTGCAATATTGGTAATTATACAAAGGCACTAAATAATACATTCATCACACACAGGGCTTGCCAGGGATGTAGGGAGGCTGGGGCTGCTGGAGTTATCTGGAGTTTCCATGGGAATAACTCTGTGTGGTGCTGTGGGCTAGTTTCTGGTGCAGTAAACCAGTTGCTTTTTATGGATATGGCTTATCCAACAGAGCACTAGGAATAATCCAGGGAACTGGCTCTGTATCCATTCTTGACATAAGTAGAAATATATCTTTTTTTTTAGAAAAAGGCTTTATCAGCATACATATATTTTCTGCCAGCTTCCTGATAGGCTGTGGGCGGACTTGGATTAGATCTTTTAATCCAGAGTGGCCTCATCACACAGATGCTTGGGGCTGGGGCTGGGGCTCTTGGGTCTGAAGGCTGCTTTGAACAAGAGCCTTGGCAAACTGCTGCAGAGTTGTGTAAAGCTGACATGGAGCTGGGAGCATCTAAGCTTGGAGATTGCTAATGAGATTGGGCTCCTCAGGTTAATTTCACAGGGAAAAGTCTTTTAATTAATTTTTTCCAATACCTCAAATAGAAACAAGGAGGGAGCTGGGGAGGTGGGAAGAGAAGTTTTCTTCTACAAGACATTCCCAGATACATGTATGCCTGAAGTTCTTAATTTCTTCATGGAAAAGCTATTCCAGCTTTTGATTAGCGTTAGTCAGACACAGGTAAATAAATCACCTTCTCTGGTCTTACACAGATGGTATCAGACTTGCCAAACCTTGACTTTCATCTATTATAGAAGCTCCTAGTTCTTCAAGGGACAATTCTGCCTCCAGCTCATTGGAGTTGCACTGCTAGAAATAACATAAAATAGGTTCCTTCTCATCCATCCTTGTCATGATTATATTATTTGTTCTTATCATAACACCTTCATCTCAGCTTAAGGGAGTAATTAGTGAAATAAGAACCATCAGTCATGGCACGAGGATTATAGCAGAGGTCCTTGAAATTAAAATCCTGGCAAATGAAGGGGTGGAGTGTCCCTGCATAATCTGTACCTTTAATGAACACAAAAAGTGCCTGTGACTCCTGCTTTACTTTCTTATTCTGCTCTGCACTTGCTGGATACCCACAGTCAAGGCGGTTAAAGCCTCCATTTGCAGCAGGGGGTGGTACTGCCTTTTTCCATAGTGAGTCACATCTGAGGTTTAAATTCATCAGTAAGTTAATGGGTGTGGAGCAAAGAACAAAGCAGCAAACTGCCAGCTTCCTGGTCGCGTTTCCCTGATTCCTCACCCAGCCCGAAACACTGGCTGGAACAGACTTAGGGCTGCTTGGAGGGGCTCGTGGAGGGACCACCCATCAGTGGTGGGCAGTGGTGGGCTCTCTTCACCACTGTCCAGCCCGCACACAGACCCTGCAGAACAGGCTGTGGGGTGGCTGTCGTTACAGGCGATCAGGCTGACCCCCGCTCCCCATGTCAGGCTAGGCACCTCAGTTCTCCCGTAAGGTGTGAGCTGCAGCACCTGCTCTGCCAGGCTGCTTTGGAGGTGGTCACCCCTCGGTACCCTTGCATGGGAAGTGGTCTGAGATCTCATCTGGGAGGTGATACAGAAGAAGGTGGCCATACTGTCAGATTTTGGATACCGGTGGGTGTTAAAGCCATGATTTATGACCTGCTGGCTTCTTTTGCAGCTGAGGCCTGCAGTACCACGGAGGATGGAGATGAGCCGCTGCATTGCCCCACAGGCTATGAATGCCATATCATCAACCCGGGCAACACAGCTGAAGGAATTCCTAACAGGGGCCAGTGCATCAAGCTCCGTGGAAATCCAGGTCAGCTGACTGGAAATCCTTTCCTGCTCTGTCATGCAAACACCAGTAAGGGACGATGTGCTCTTACTGGCTTTGAGGGAGATCTGGTGGTGTATCTGGTCTCATGGCCTCCCTGCGTTTCCTGGTCAGCCCGAGGCCCCAGGGCAGTGTGTGACAGCCGGGCTGGGAGACAGTCCCATCTGCAGCAATCTGAGGTCTCTAATGCCCTTGATGTTGGCTGAGCTCTGTGAAGTACCCAACACAGGGGACGTGCTTCTTGTTTGCTCTGTATGCCCGTGTCCTTTGGGATTGTGTAAACTGAACAGGGAGTAACTGCACATGCCATTATTACACAGCACAAAAAATCGAAATAATTATATATTACTGCACACTTAACTAAGAAACATGAGTTTCAAATTCCAGTTTTGACTTCTGATTTTGCTTTCTGCATCCAAAACATTATTCCCTTTATTCTGCTAACACATTTGCCCAATAAAGGACCTTTTACAGGCCAAGCTGTTTTCCAGGAAAGCTCATAGCGTGTCTAGGTATGTGTAACTTCATTGCGTGGCAGGGTATGTGTTTGCACTGGGCTACAAATCACCTCAGTGGAGAGAGCGGAGACACCAGTTTTGCCATTCGGTCCCTGTGAAAGCCAGGGGAAGCATCAAACCAGATCTCTGAACTGCTTCCATAAAAGACTAAGATTTTCTTCCAGGGGTTTTTGATCATCTCTTTCATTATTTTATAACTTTTTCTTTAATAACATCCATAGTAGCTAATGTAATGTATAGCTATATGGCTCTTAGACATGAGGTATATTCCTAAGAACTTAAATAATTATATAAATGGTAAACAGAAAAACCTAGCTGGAACTTGAATTATGTAAAAACTAGTAGATGGTCTGAAATTTTACCCAAATTTTCTTTTGTTTAAAAAAGTCTGTGATTCCTTGACTCTGTAAAGAACATAACATGCTAGTGGCCAACAGTTAAACACTCTCAGGGAGAGTTGTGTCCACATAGTTCAATAATCTAAACAGTTTTATAAGGGGTTTATAACAGCCTACAGTACATCAGCTACCGAGATCTTTTATTTTCCTGTTTTTGAGGTTACTATTTCCATATCTATAATTTCTCTGTGCTGTACATAGAAGGCCAGAGTTTAACACAAAGGATGAAGGCTAACTGGATATGTTCTTATTATGTACCTTCTTTTGCAGATGGACGCAACCTGAGGCATAAGTATTACAAGGAATATTTTGGTAAGCTGCTGGCGTGAAGTGTTTGCTTTTATTAAGCTTTATAGTTATTGCATTGCTCACAAGGAATTTGCTACTTATAAAATGAAGTTTTGTACGTAGCAAAAAGAGATGCTTTAGTCTCCACTCTCTCTGCCTTAGTCAAAAGATCCTATTTTAAGGTCTGCAAGTCCCTGACTGTGGGCTCTGAAGAATCAGTATCTCCAGCACTCACATTAACACAATGTGTTAAATGGTGCAGCCTTCTGCCAGGGGTTCCCACCCAAGGGGTGAGAAACACTCAATCCAATAACCTTTTGTTATGTTTAAATATATTTTTGGAGCTTTGCTCATGGCCCAGAACTCCTTGCAGACCAGCACAAACCTCTGTCAAATGAAGGGTCTTTTGCCAAGAGCTTGTACAGTGGTACGTGATAAGAGATGGCTGGAGCCCAGTGAATCAGTCGTTGTTATCTGCAGCCACCAGAGGTGTCAGGTCCCTTGCACAAATTGATAGATATGTGTCTCAAAGAAAGCAGAAGAATCTTCCAGAAGATCTCTCTTCTCGTGGCTTCAAAGCTCCTGGTTCCTGCTAACTCCTGGATCTAGAGGGGTACAGTCAGATCAGATTGGAAGTGTTGTTCAGATATAACTAGATAACATCTTTGATACAATAAGATTTACAAACTGCCAAATGTGGCCAGCTTAGCTGATATAACCATGAAAGGATTTCCTTTCCTCTGTCCGGTGGGCTGTTGCAGCTCTCCCAGAGAACTGCTGAATAATAAGACCAATAAAACCGGAATGCTTAGGGAACCTGGAGAAAACATTTGCCGCAGACTAACATAAAAGCTGACTTTGCTGTTATTTGTCTTACAGGGAGCAATTCCAACAATGTGGTTGGCTATGTGAAAAACCAGCAGAAGATTTAGGCTAATCAAAGTGTGCCTGGGTAAGTCTCCTGTGAATAAAGGTGAAAATAATTGATGCTTATTATGCCATCATTTAAAGAAATGGGGGTTTTTGAGGGTAAAGTTACCTCTCATCAAAACACCAGTGTAAGGACAGCACCTTAAAACTATGTACAGGGGAATACCTCAGGCTCCGTCCAACACCTATGCTGACAGATGGTGCTGCAAAAGTATCCTGAGAACCTGCAGCCTGGGAGACCGAGCTCTGCAAACAGTCCATGGAGAAGTTAATGCCTTTCACAACTGTTACTCTCCCCTTCCCACTTTTTATTCTAATTTCACAAGATGCACCTGATTTGTTTGAAGAACCTTTGCCTCGTGGGTGTTCAGAGGATGGAGTGATTTTCAGGATGAAAAACAAGTACTGCAAAAATTTGTGTGCCTTAAGACTTTGAACTTTCTGTTTAGGGGCTTCTTCTAATGCAGGTATAACTGCTCCTGCAAGAGAAATTTAAAAGCTCTTTATTCTGGACTGATCACAATAAGGGCCAGTCTTGCAAATACTCAGGCACGTGTGATTTTGTGGGATAACTTTATGTGTGGGAGCATTTGCATTGAACATTGTGACCCACTCGTATGTGTATCTGGCCAGAGTGAAGCCAACTTGAAAAGCAGATCATTTAATCAGTCTTTGAATTAGACAAGAAGGCAAATATTTATTATACCAAAGTTTCTGTCCCAAGATGGTTTTCTCAACACTTTCAGCTTCACTTTAAAACTAACTTGAGCTTAACTGGCAGTTACGAAAACAAAGCAGTTCAGTGTTTCTTTTATGTGCCTACATTAGGCTGACTGTTAAGATTAAACAGCTACATAAGGACAAGTTCTGTGCAAACATCCCAGGATGGATAAATATTTGAATTCCTCTTTCTTGTTTGATTTTCACCCAGCTGGACCACTCTGTTAAGCAGCTGTCAAGGAACGCTTTACCCAACAGTTTTCTGTTTTGGAAGAACGCTGATCCCAAATCTCCATGAGCACATTTCCAGCATTACCCCGATCCCTGCCCATCAGTGATAAAAAGACTTCACTATTCAAGGAACGGGATGAGTCTAGATCTTAAGCCTAACAGGAGGGGGAGAAATGTGATCCCCTGAAAGAAACCACACCGTTTATGAGCTGCCCTTCTAGAAATGAAATGCAAATACCTCCCAGCCGATCCCTATAAGCCACAGTGCCATTATCAGGCTGCTGGAACAGAGCCTGCCCTTTATGTGCGTATTATGTGACGGATTCAGATTTAACGACCATGAACATAACACAGTATTATAAAAATGAAGTGACGTCAGAATTGTACCTAATTATCCTATCTAAGTTACATTAAAATAGGCAAGACTGTAAGACTAAAGGGGCTCTCTGGATCAAATCCAATGCCTGTCTATCTCGAACAACTACTTTAAATAAGCCTTTTCATAAGCTTAAAGTTTGAAGAAACCTGCAGGTTTTCTTCTTTTCCTATTTATACCTAGGGTTCACCAGGTTTGACACCCAGTTTACAAGCCTAAACCTGAAGTCTTAAGAATTTGAGGCACTCTAAGCTAGAAGCAAAACCGGTTTTATATATTTTCTTTTTAAGTTGCTTTCCTTTAGCTTCTCAGTCTGGTAAGCTGCAAATTGAGGGCTAATGATGGAATAGATTTCTTTCTACAATATCTAAGCAGGCACACTTGTGTGCCAGTCTTTTTAAGTTGTTGGGTTTAGCCAGCAAAGTCAATAATACTCACAAAATATACAGCTGTGGTTTTGTACTTGCAAAACCTCAGGAAGAGGGCCGAAATCTGGATTATTTGTTGCACATATTAGGGAAGCAAATTCAGGATAAATTTGTGTGATTAAAAGGACTGTCTGGCAGATGGGCAACTGCTCTTTAGAAGTCCTGTACTTTTATGTTGACTTCCATAAATCCTTACAGTCAAGTTATTAGTATTTGGGGCTTACAGCTTCTTTTAGCTGTTTAGCATTATGAAATGGAAAACACATTTTCTGTGGATGTTTTCCTTTTCTGTGGCAGTTCTAAAGGGACAGTTGCATTTAATTTTGACAAATCTGACAGAACTGCTAGGCAAAAGAAACTAAGTTTGCTTCCTCGTTTAGTACGTGTCCCCATCTGCATGCATAAAATTAGCATTTTAATATGCAGATTAGTAGCAGTGTATATAAATACCCAATCCACAAACACAAATGTCTGCTTCAACCCACAAACTATGGGATTTTTTTTTCCACTCAAATGATTTAAGCCAAAGCTAAGACGCCTATGAAACACTTGATACTTTGCATATGACATTTGCAGCTGGAGAGATGAAAGATGCCAAACTGCTCTTCTGTTTCCTATTGTAAACAGGCACACCCCTGGATGCTTTGCAGAGCAAAGGAACAGATGAAGGGCTCCACATTTACCTAAATATCTTCGTTTGTTGAACTCCATTCACTTCTTGTGCCTTTTTTCCAGGTTCTAGGTATTAAATGCAACACCATATTTGGACAGCTCTATATTTAGAATTTTATCATATTCGATTTCATGCAATGATACCTTAATTCCTGCTGGGAGACAGTTATCGTTCAGTCTCACTGTAGGCCAGAAACTTTCTGCTTTGCCACGGACATTTCTTGACAACTTAAAGCAACACAGCTGGTCATGAAAGTCTTAATACAGCCTTGTTCCTAAGGTGTTGCTCAGTGAAACAGATGGGGTTTTTTTTTCAGCATTACTTTTTGCAGAAAAATCAAATTCTGAATAAAGGAGCAAAGGCCTTCAGTGGTTACTGCTAAGCCCCAAAGATTAAGTGCCAAGCTGTTCTATTTAAAATTCAATGCCTAAAAACCTGTCAGGATCTAGTTAAAAAACTTGTGTTGAACATTAACAAATTTGCAAGATTAAAACTTCAGATCTCAACCTAATCTTGCAAAGCATCCAAAAACGTGCTTAATCCAAGTGGACACATTCACCTCAGTGGCTGGTTTTTTTGCAGCTACAAAAGCATGTACCCGACTGCCTTCCTGGATGGGGTGGTAACGATACTTTCTACTTGCAAAAAGATTTAAAAAAAAAATAATTACAAATTAATAATTTGTTGTTGGATTTCTGTTTACTGGGTGTTATCAAAGACATCACCCTTCCTTATGGTGCTATAATGCTTGGGGTTTTTTTGAAGTTAATTCTTTTCAAGTTATTAATTGTCAAAGTCAGAAGCAAAAGCCACAGACACTTGTCTAACTGCTGTGTTTTCAACACCGACATCCAACACACGTTGAAACGAAACACAGGCCAAATGAGTTGTCCTCAGCTTGTCTTCTCTCCAAAGACACTTGGCTTAACAACAGTCTTGTGAAGCGCAGTAGGAAATCGCTAGTGTAGGATGTTTCTAATGTTTCCATGTACACTTTAAAGCATGTCTGGTGCTATAATAAACTTTAAGTGTATCACTGTGTGCTAGCCATGCTCATGGCCTTCCAGATCCTCCAGCGCTGCTGGCACTGCCAGGGGAGCGCCTCTGCCTTCCAGCAGCCAAGGACCTGTGGCAGCCACCGGCAGACCCTTCCCAGTTTGTGCCCATGGTGCTTAGATATGTGCAGGTTCTGCCACTTCGGTGCTCAATAAAAAGTGACCAGTATATTTTTCAACTCTGCCTAGTTCCAGTTGTGTGTTCTTGGCATATTGTTTGGCTTTGAATGATGAAAAAAGAACAAACCTTTTAAATTTTCGTTGTTGGAAGAGCTCAGAAAACATAGGCACAGGGATACAAAAGTCATTTTGTCCACTGGAAGGGAGGTGACAGACCCCCGAAGCACATCTACCACGTGTGTCCCCTTTCAGAGGGACCACCTTTGTGGGTCAGATGCTCCTTCAGTTCTTGGCACCTTCATTTCTATTGCCCAAAGAGAAGCTGATGGACAGTGCTCTAAGGAGGACAGTGATGGTGTCCTGAGTAGAAGGTGACCCTTTTATTTGACCAGGCATTTTCCTTGTTGATTCAGAGCTGTTGTTTGCTGCCTGCTGGGTTTCAGCTGCCAGCTCAGGCAGTTTGCCCTGCAGAAGCAGCTGCTCAGACAGCTTTGCAGGAGGCCAAGGCTTGCTCGAAGGGTGGAAAAGCAAACGAAGTCAGAGGCCAGCGCTGGGCTGGTGCCCGCTGCAGGATGCCGGAGCTGAAAGAGGAGCCTGGTGCTGAGAGGCTGGGCTGCTGAGCACTGCATTTCCAGGAGCATGTAAGATTTCACCATCCCACCAGCTCCACCCACACCGGTCCTGCTCTACCTGCTTGTCAGGAGTGGGCAGGAGTCCTTCTGCATTGCTTCCCTCCTGCCCTGACAGCGTACCAGGGGACCCCAGAGAGGAACTGCCCGTAGTTCAGCCAAGGAGGGACCAGCAGTGGGCTTCCTTGGTCCGTCTTCAGTGGGTTTTGAGAAGATGCCAGCCAGCACTAGCTGTCAGGGTAGCTCTTCAGTCTGGCAGTGAAGTTATCGTTGGGATCACCTGAACTTCTGATGGCAATGGTCATGTGGCCTGCTTGGATGGGGAGATTATGGGATGCGTGTACATTACTCATGCCTCCTGCTGTGAAGCGTAATGTACACTTGGCTTTCAAGAGAAAGTTCTTTGTTGAACACTGTAAAATTATGGTTTGCTTTCAACTCATTTCCACGTTAATGCAAGGAAATACAGTTTCTCTTGAGGTAGCTGGCTAACGGTCTTTGTGGAAAAAAACATTGTGTGATCGAAGGCATCATCTGCAGGTGACACTGAAGTGCCATGGGTGCATCCAGCTGGAACCAACAGCTGGAATCAACAGGACAATTATAATAGAACCTCGTGAAGTCAGGGGTCTGCATTAATACCACAGCGTGCTTCTCTAGGTCAGCAATCTGCAGAAGTTGTAAATATGAGAATAATAAAAGATAACTGCTATGATTTTGGCATGCCTAGCTCAGAGCTCCATTAAGCTTTATGGTGCAGAAGTATTTTGGTTACCTTCAGGAAACTATTCCGTAGCTTCATGAGCAATGAAGAAGCCTACGAGGTGCAGACAATCCATAGAAGAGTCCTTAGAGGCTGACAGTTTCTCTTTGCCCACTACGTAGCAGGGATTTGTTCATGCAGGGGGTCCTTTACTTCTCCCACCTCACACTATCTACGCAGGCGAGATTCTCCTCTGGAGATCGTGTTGGGTGAGCATCAATTGTCTATGCATGGTGAAAGGATTTACAGGGTCATTTAGCATACTCTGAAGTTAAATAAAAAGGACACCTTTTTCTGGGGAGTCTACAGAGGTAAGTCCTATTTCTTGCCATTATTTTCTCCTTCTTGTTACATTTCTATGTAGAAAAAGTAGCAAGAAACACGAGGGAAGCTGTGCAAAACAAAAGAGACCTTTTGATGGTTTCCAAGGTGGAGATTTGAATGGTGGGGCACATGTCACCCAGTCTGAGCTGCCCCACCAGATGCATTCCCCAATTTAAGCAGTGGAGGCTGAGCAAACAGAAACCAAGAGATTTAATTTAATCCCCACTTCCCACCTGGTGGCACACCAGGGGACAGACCTAAGGATTTTACCAAGACTTTATCAGTAGCATTGGCAGGACAGAAAGGAACTGTGGCCCAAAACTTTGTTCTTTGCTTTTATAACCAGGAGCAGCAGATGTTCTGCCCAGGGGCCTGGGGAAAACTCGACCTGAAAGGAGAGTATTTGGATTTTTGGGTAGCAGCAAACTCAGTAAATTCAGCCCGTGCACCAGAGTTTTTTCCCTCAAGGTGGCACAAGAGGAACAAAAGTGTGACAAGCCCGGGTTACCCCGAGGGGAGCAGGTGAAGTAACTGTGTTTGGAACTGAAAGCAGCACCCTGCCTTCACAGCTGCAACCTTTGGGGCTCAGGTCATCTCAGAATACAGATGCTTTGCTGTATGCATCTTCATAATAGATATTTTCTATTTAAAATATAAGAAAACTTTCCTAAATAACCTGCTTAGAACTGGAGTCTGACCCTGAGCTTTGTTATCCAATTAAATAGGAAACACTATAAAGGTGCTGCAATTGGGCTGTATGCTATATTTTTATAGTGTGAAAATTATGTCTTATACCAGGATGAAGAAATATAACTTGTATTAGTGTTGTTTTCTATATATTATAGTCTTGATTCAGTGTATTCCTGGCATTTTCTGAACCATGAGATAGCACCATACTTGAATTTTCTATTAGATTTCCTAACAGGCAGAAATCGAAAGCAGCAACAAGCTGAAACTTCAGTCCATTCAGCAATTTTGTGGAATGCGCGGCAAATTATCAGCAACAGCTATGTGTTCTTTCTGCATTTATTCAGATTCATTGGTGCTAAAATGTAGTTTCACATTACAAAACTGAAGGTTCATAAGGCTGACGGACAGGGCCACGGTCCCGAGCCCAAACCATAGTGTTTGTCCTGAGCTGCAGGTCTGCTGGATAACAAACCACAGCACAGCAATTATGATGGTGCGTTATTACGCTCATCAGCTTGTGTTTCTCAGTTTCTGTGTCCTGTCTGGGTACCTTGGTCATGCCCCTCACTGTACCATCCCCCCGCTAACCCAGGCTGGGAGGGAGTGCCCCCCGCCACCCGGGATGTGGTGCCTTGGCCCCATGCCCGCCTCACATAGGTTCTGGATTTTGTTCTTCAAACTGTGTACACAGCACCGAGCTACAAGCGTTTCCACCAGCAGCAGCTTTTTGCCAAGAGGACAAAGTTAAATAAGGAAAGTGCCAGCAAGAGCCTGTTGCTTAATTAGCCGTATTGTCAGCAGCACTTGGCTAACGAGAGCTGCGCACGGTGCTGTGCAGTCCACAAACCCACGGCACACACCCAGGAGGACACCCGGGCTCCTCGTGGGCGGCAGCTCCTCTTGCCATATGCCAGCTTCAGGGATGATGGGCGAGGTTTTGGGGTGAGAAAAGCAAGAACAAAAGGAAGGAAAGCTTTTTTTCCTACTTGCCTTGAGAGGGGGAAAGATGTTTTTCACCACTTTTCTATCAGAGGCACGAGGAAGGATTCAGCAAGACCCCAAGGCTTTGCCTACTGCAAACACACTCAGATGAACCAAAGAATGCGATTCCTGGCCAGGCAGCGTCTCCTCGGCCTTATCAGGACCACATCAGAGCTGGCTGTGCTCCAGATCCTTGCAAAAACTGCAGGAGGAGGGGACAGGGTTGAAAGCATACGTGACCTCAGAGATGTTTTGCCACCGGATTCCCATACAATAAGGTCTAAGTCTCTGTCTGCCTCTGGGAGCCTGGGCTGCCGTCGAGCCCTTGGCTAAGTACCTTCCCTAAAGCCTGGGCAGGGCCAGGATGTGAGCTGCCCAAAAACCAGTGCCCAGCATTATCCCTGGATATTTTCCCATGGGAAGGAGGGCTGTTGCAGTGATGAAGAAACTTCCTTCACCTGCCTGACACATCCAGTTCGGGTCATTAAGAAGGCATTTCTCAATCAGGAGCTGAGGGAGTTAAGGAGCCCCAGCTATGTTTTATGAGAACCCGGCTGTTTGCAGGGTGTTTCCCAATTGCTTAATTTTCTCCTCAGCCTGAGAACAAGCCCTCCCTCCACACCACTTTGGTGGGACATGCTGTGTTACCTATAGCTGCCAGCTACCTCGCTGGTGGGGTGTCCTACAGGGCTCCTCAGCTTTTGGCTGGAACTGGTAGGACCTGGGAAATGCAAACAGGCCACACTGAAATGCATCACAGCAAAACACCCGTCTGATGGAAGTTGGCCAGGTTTTGGATACTGTGAGATGTCACACAGGTGAGGGAGCCTGGGGTCTTGGCCCCATCGCGGTCCAGGTGTCACCATCTCCAATGATCCAGAGCTCTGAAGCTGGCACCTGGATGTCCTAAGAGAAAACTGTTCTCCTGCAGAAAATTGCACAAATGTTTTTCTCTGGCTGGGAATGGCAGTTATTCCCTCAATGCAGCCTTTACTGTCAAAGGAGGATCTTAATCTCGCAGTCTGCACCTTAGAGACAATTTAAGCTTAAGTGAATCCTGTAGTCACAAGGCCTGGGGGAGGGTGTAGGTGTCCTGGTGCAAACCAAAGCGCCACGCTCCCTGGCACGTGGCTACAGACCTTCAGAAAGGCTGGGACTGGTTAACTTTAAGTGGAGAACCACAATGAAAGTGCTTCCCTCTACTGAATGAAAGCTTTTTTTTTTTTTTTTTTTTTAGCTATATATGACCATCACAAATTCACCCATCATGCATTTATGCCCTCTCCCTAATGTAAATACTTATAAATACCGGCATTATGCTGACGAGCATTTCTCAAGGAGGATTTCCCCAGCCTGGAAGTTTACAAACAGGCTCGGCAGAGTGTGTAACCTGTCTTGCCTCTGTGGCGCGGCGGCCTTGGCAGAACACCCTCCCTATCTGCCTGCCTGAGATGTGGCACCTGCCGCCACAATTTTTCAGACCCGTGACAATTTTTCAGAGGGCGGAGGAAAAAAACCCCAGAGCTGCGAGACCTCAACCTGCTCTTTGGGTGCCGGGGCCACCTCGCTCCCGTAGCAGCCAGGGTGTTAAAGACAGGCAGGCTTTCCCTGGCAGGGTTTTATGGGCGAAGCACCCTGCCTGGCTGCTGGAAGGTGCGCAGCCTCCCTCCCTCCCTCCCTCCGGCACCTGCGGCCGAAGGCGTGACTTGGCAGGTGAGGCTGCCCGTCCCTGCCCTAACCACAGCCCCGTGCTCGGGGGAACCGGAGCCAGCGCCGCCGGCCGCCGGTGGCACCCAACTGGTGGCCCCCACAGCGCTTCCCACCCTGCGAAGATGGGAGAAGGAGGTTTCGCCAGACTCTTCCAGAAAAGGTCGTTTTTCCGCTTTGTGCAGAAATACCAGCCCCTTGGAAGCGGCGAGCCGGAAGAGGAGGTGAGGATTGCCTGCGCCTCTCGCCGGGACCTGCTGAAAGAGTTTGTGTAACTGGGGTTAATTTTGTCTGCTTTGTCCCACCGGTAACTTGATATTATTGCTGCCCCTGTGCTCCCCTCTCTGTGGAGTGGTTCCCTGTGCAAGAAGGGATGGGACTGGCGGTGTTTGCCAGGCAGTGGGGTGAGATGGGGGTACCTGTTTCTCTGCAATACTCCCAGGACGTATAGCTCAGGCCAGAGTCCCGGCCAGGAGCATCGCTCTCCACGCCGAGGAGCTTCAAAATTAAGGAAAGCAATTGCCGTGCTTTCCCTGGGCACCCTGCAAGGCTCTCTGGAGTGCTTGCACAAAGTCTCAGCGGAAGGGTAAATGAAGAGCGAGGCTAACCCTGTCCCCGGGGGTACACCTGCCACCTAACCCTGTCCCCAGGTCAGGGGTACACCTGCCACTGGTGCAGGTCACTGGTGGATGGGCTGTGACCCCTCGGGCTGTCCTCTGTGCTGTTGCTGCAGTCATTACTCTTATTGAATGGCTGAGAGGAACGTTAGCTCAGACCTGCAGAGTCCGCCTCAAGATAACACTTTCTTTTCTTGAAAAATGCTGGTGGGTGAACATTGATTCCCCCTCCCTGTTTTCACTACCCCTTCTCGGTGCAGATGGACCGAAGAGTGGCCAGGAGTGGTTTAGGTGACACATTTGCTGTTCTCCTTGGGTTTTCACAGCAAAACCTTCAGGTCTGGGATTATTTTATTATCACATTTGCTCAACACAGGGATTTCCATTGCTCAAGCCCCATTTTTTCCTCCCACATTGGTTGGGGTCCTCCCACGTAAACCCCATTTGTCTAATTCCTTCAGCATGCAGGGTTAGCCCTTAGTCCCATCCCAGCAAGCACCATCCACACACTTTAAGATATTAGTGTTCTTTTCCCTGTCTGTCTGACAGAGGTATTTTCTCAGATGTCATTTCAGCTAATCCTCTGCTCTCTTCTGAGTCTCGTCTTTCCAGTATGGGGGTTGGTCAGGCTACAGGGAGAAGAAAAAGAGACATTGAACTCTTCCCCTATGCACCACACAGCGCATTGTGCGATGCTGCTCTACACTACTCAAACATAGCTCAAAGTCCCAGGAAAAGAAGATACTGATGAGGTTACAGAAAGTATCTGTAATCTTGCTTTGAGGGAAGCTGAGATTTCTGATTGTACATAGGCAGGAGGACACCAACAATCGGTCTGGCTTGCTCTTTGGTGGTACCATTTCACAGAAACACGGTCATCGTTTATTTCTGTTGCACCAAAATAAATAACGATACATATTTTCTTCCAAACATAAACCCTTCTTGAATTTTAGCTCTAGTTCATGCAGGGTGTGATGCATTTATAACAGGACAGGGAAATGACCAGCATTTTGGCACAGGTGTAGGAAGTAGGCAGCAATGCAGTATGACAGTAGGAACTTGATAAATGAAGAACATCTTCGCAGGCTATGATTTAGGCTGCTAAATGACTCACATTTCCTCTAATGATGGTATTTTGCTTCTTTGCTTGAAAATAGTTGCAGAGCACTTTCTGTCTTGCAGATCTTAAGTAGTTTGGTCGAAGGGTTGTCCTGGGCCTCAAAGGTGTGAGTCCAGGTGATCTCATGGGATTCAAACCAGGATAAATGCACAAATTGTGGATTGTGAAGGAAAAGCCCCAGTGCTGGTGTCTGTGAGGTGATGGCCAGCTCGCGGGCTCTGGCGATGGTGTTATCTGGAGATGGCAGAACAGTTAACTTTCCCATCAAGGCACAATCTGGAAATGGCAGAACAGTTAACTTTCCCATCAAGGCACAATCTGGAGATGGCAGAACAGTTAACTTTCCCATCAAGGCACAATCTGGAGATGGCAGAACAGTTAACTTTCCCATCAAGGCACAAGCACAGCCTGTGTCTAGGTTCTGCGGTATGTGGTTTCAACTCCTTTTCTACTGTTCAGAACCTGCTCAGAGTCACAGGGAATTTGTGTGGTGCCGATTTAGTTTATGAGAACCATGTGTTTCCTGTAGAAATCTGAAGAACATCCAAAGATTTTCCTTCTCAGCATCCAAGCATGTGTGCACATGCACAAGCACACGTACCTGTGTGTATGTGTGTTTGAAAGTGAGAGAAAAACCTGTGCACTGCATGGGTCACATCGCCTTTTCCCTTTGATCGGGTACCAGTGTCACCCCGTAGCACCCAGGGAACCCAGTGGATACAGTCAAGGGCAGTTTTCCCGAGGGGCTGCAACCCTCCGCTCCCAAGAGTTTTTAACCTGGTGAGATGCCTGGGTTTTGCAGTCCCATCCAGGACAATCTGTCTGTCTTCACACCGTGGGGTGGCCTCCTGGTACCACTGGGAGAAGAGTTCATCATGGAGATCTACTGCAAACCCACCAGGGACCTGCTGTGGTTTAGGGGCTTTTTCTTTTTCTCTTGTTAGTTTTAGAAAGAGCTAGCGCCTAGGAACATCTGGATAGTAGATTTTATGGCATTAAGCTCTTCCTCAGAGTTTCTTTGGAGCTGCTAGGGGCTTTTCCTTTGCAATTGTTCCATTTTTCCTCACCAAACCCCTTCTGATCCTTTCCCCCACAACGCTGATCCATTTGAGATTCAGTAGCCATGAGATGGAGTGCAGATATTTCCCAGCCCTGTCCTACATTCATGGTTAAATTATTATTGCAGTTTGGGTTGAGGCTTTTTTGCCTTTTCAGGTTTCACACCAATGAACATTTATGTCCCAGAGACTTTCACAGGCTCCAAATCCTCCTGGATATGCAGAGCATCCTTACCAGAATAGGTATATTACCATGCAGATACCTTTTTTTTTTTTTTTTTTTTTTTTTTTAATATGCCCTCAAAATCAACTAAATAGTGCAGCTTTCCTTCCAGGTGAAAAAAAGAAGACCATGGGATTGCCTCTGCACAGCAGCGATGCAGATTTCACTTAAACACACAGGTGTTTTCAGCCCCTTGGAGGTATCAAGCCCAATTTCTTGCACCTGAAAACTTTCCAACAGGCAAGGAGTTAACTGCTTCCCTCCATGCCCACAGGTGCTTGGGCTGAGGGCTGCATCCCTCCCTCCCTCCCAGGAGACCTTCTATAGGAAGTTGCCTCCAGCTCTTGGATTTTGGGGTTGGTTTTCTTGGCCTGAGTGGGGCTGGCTTGGGTGGGTGAGGAGGTTGCCCAACAGGGATCTGTGGAACTGCAGTGACTGGGTTTTCCTGCAGTGGTGGCAATGCCATCTTTTCAGCTCAAGGGGCTTTGCTGTAGATTAAAGGGAGCTGGAAGATATTTTTGTTACTATTATTTAAATAAGACAAGGGGGGGAGCCAGGTTTGAACAGGAGCAAGAGAGTGGTGGGGGTGAGGGGAGTGGGATGTGCAGCTGGGGGTAATGAACCCAAGGTTTGGGCACTGCACATCCAGCCCAAGTCAGCCCTCCAATGCCCCTGGGGGCAATCTAAAATCCAGGGAATAGTTTTAAAGTCACTTTCCTGGAAAACCATTGGCTTTTTGAACAATTGAAGCATCTATGTTGAGACTTACGTCTGCAAGCAGGGAGACCAGAGGCTTTATTTCATTTAAAAACGCTGTATTTCTGTGATGGGTGTGCAACGGAGGGATGAGAAATGGTGCAAGAGGAGTTGAAACCATGGTGGTGGGTGGGAAGCAGCTGGGGGCTGGGATAAGGCAGCCCAACAAGGCAGCCCCCTGCTTGCAGGGCTGGGCTTTGCTCCAGGTCGGTTTCTGCGTTCTGCCGGCACCCCTGTCCTTTGCCTGCCATGCACACAAAAAAACCACAATGCAAAGGGCTTTAAAGGGAATGATTTGTTTATTTATTTATTTATTTATTTTTAGTAAGGATAAAGAATATACAAGAAAAGGATTTCTGTTTAATGTTTTCAGGGGCTTCTTTTTAGACTGAATAACTCAGCCCACTTTTGACCAGCTTCCAATACATTAGCTGGTCCAAAGTCATCTAAGATGTGGGGGGAAAAGGATATGCAAAACCTCAGTAAAGGCAGAGATGGGGGGAAAACGCCGAGAACTGATCTTTTGGGCCGTTTGCCAGAGTATACAAAAAGGACTATGTGCTCTTCAGAAAGCCCCACGCTTCCTTCCCTCGGTCCCGCATGGGCTGCTCTGCGGACAATTGATGGATTGTTTCGGTGCCCGGGATGGTGGGATGCGGAGGCAGCGGTGCAGGTACCAGCAGCGCCGGGCATGCCCTGAGGTGGGCTGGGGCAGGGTGCTGCGTGGCTCCCAGCCACCACCAGCTGCTCTTTACAGCCTACAGCATCTCCTGATCTTGCAAAGCAATAGATGAACGAATAATTATTCTTTTTTTACTTCTTTCTGCCCTCTGTAGAGAGTTGTGAACTCTTGAGCTTGTCTAAAGGATAGAGGTTAAAAATGTAAATGGATAATGTTGACAGGCCACATCTGGTTTACCATGTAAATAGAAAAGAAAGTAATGCACAAGGAGAGGTTAGTTTATGAAGCAATTTGCTCGGGATACTGCCCAGTGCCTAACGGATGTGAGGTGGGATGGGTTTAGGGGCAAAGGGGCTCTGCACCAGCAGCACTTTGCAGGGATAGAGGGAGATGGGGCTCGCTGCTTCATTTCCAACTTGTGCATGGCTGGAGCTGTTCAGCTGGGAGGAAAAGCTCTGCCACGTTCGTCCGATCGCTTACGGGTGTAAGCTAATCAATGCAAGCTAACTCATCCCAATAAAGCTGTTAATTTCACAACAGCCGCCGGCCACGAGGAGCACGGAGCTGCCAGCATTCCTATTGATCCCCGGGCAGTGCTGGCTGTGCGCAGCTCAGGTGCATCCATACGCTTTTGTCATTCATTTCCTCCACACCTTTTTGAAGGTAAATATTGGTGATGGAGCTGGGCCCTGGCTTCCCTGCCGGCCCCGGGGGACTGTAGGCATCTTACCCTCATGCCCTGGTCTCTCCCTGCCCTCCAGCTCCTTTAATTAAAACTTAAACTCCTTTGAGGCAAGGCTGTACCTTGACAGCTGCATGTGTCACCAGCAGCACAGAGGAGTCTGTACAAACCGTATTAATCAAAGCAGCGTGGCAACGAAGGCAAGGTGTGTGTCTGTACGTGACAGCCCTGGGTTTTCTTCCCAGCAAGTCCTTCCATCTCCTTAGATCCATGGGTGGCTTTCAGTCTTGCAGCATCTGGGTGTCAACAGAGTTACAGAGAACTGATGAATTTGCACAAGTGGGACACAGAAGTAGGAGTAAATCATCGGTTTTAAACACAGAAGGATGGGTTTTGTCCCTTCTAGGGAGCGTCTGTTAAGGAAAGGTTGAAGTAAGGGTAATGTCTGGTGCTAGCATGCTTCAAAATAGTGGAGAAATGCTGTAGCTTCTTTGGGCAAAAGGTGGTCACAAGCATGAGGGAGACATGGAAGCAAGAAAATCCTTGGAAATCTTGGGCAAATTGCTGGGGCTTTGGAAAGGCAGGTTGCTGTGGGGCAAAAAGGCTTCTAAGTGAGCACTGCACAGAGCAGGGGATCGCAGCAAACTCCTGCGTTTCTGCCGGGAGCAGCTCGGTGCCAGTATCGCCTGTGTTTGCAGCTGTGCTGTGGGTCAGTGAGCAGCAGTAAAAAGGGGCTGCAACATATGGAAGTGGCAAAAGCCTTTTTAAAGAGCAGGGCTTAGAGATGCTCCTATCTCATCTGCTACGAGCTCTCCAGAAACCACAAGACAGGAACCAATTCTGTGTACCAGCAGGAGCCAACAACCAAAGAGACTTTCTGCGCTTATCTCGGCCTTTAGATTGCAAAACATGGGATGTTCCTGGAAACCTCCTGAATATTCATATAAGGGCTGATTCTCCACATACCGCTTCAGACACCTCTGAAGTCCTCCAAACCCTCGCTCGGTGCTGATGAGCCAGACCTGAATGTTTCTCCCAACAGACACCCCAGGGTGCTGGGAGCGGGTGCCCGTCCCTTCCACCCTGCCAGGCCAGAGCTGGCCGTGGGACGGAGCTGTGCCTGGGGCTGAGCATCATGCTCCCTCGGGATCCCTCTCTTAATCAACATGCACGCTTGTGCTTTATGAATGAAGGAAAATGCAAATGGATTCTTCTGTCCCTCAGTCAGGGTGAGATTTCTCCCTCGCAGTACTTACCCTGCACAGCTGCCATCAGGTGTCTGGCTGAGATTTTGGGGCATGCTGCCGCTTTGGAAAGAGGATTTTGGAAAAGGAGATGGGAATCTGAAAAGGAAGAGAGGTGGGGGTGCTGAGGCCCTGGGTGCTGGCAGCTCAGCACAGCCCTTGGGCTGCTTGGGAGGGACAGGAAGGGTTTGTCCTGCTCGGAGGTGTTTGCAGAGCTGGAGGCGGAGGGAAGCAGCCATGGAGACAGGAGAGGAGACTGTTACTTTCTCCCACTGGCTCAGAGATTTTTCTAGCTTATGGTTTCTGTTCATTTGTTATGTCTTTCACAAGGGAGAAGGGTTTTTTCTTTGCTCTGAACATGCAGTGGGCTGTGAGACACTGGCATGGAAAAATGCTCGTCTCAGGCAGGATACCTGCAAACAGCAGAGCCCGGCACGCTTTTCTGACCGTGGCAGTGGCATGTGCTTCTCTTTTTGGTAACCCAGCCCCTAATAGCCTTTCTTCCAGTATAAAAATACGCACCTGGCTTTGAGGCTGTAATAGAGATTAATTAGTGACCAGTATAAAGCACTGTGATTTAGGACGTGTTTTAGCTAACTGCGAAGTCACACAGCTGGCAAGGTGAGGGAAGGGGAGGAAGGGAAGAAGCAGAGATGCTGAAATGCCTTTATTAACTGTTCTCTCACCTAACGATCGCTTTATCTCGTTTACTCAGACCCATGCGGAGTGTGAGCTGAAAATAATTGAGCAGGAGAAGGAGGTGACAGTTCTGCCCCCAAAAGATGCGTGTAAATGCCATAAAGAAGACTTGGCAAAAGCTTTAAACGTAAGGGTTTGTACAGGTCTTTGTGAACGTAGCAACACAGTTTGTGTAATCTGATTGTGGGAAGAGGCTGAGCAGCAAAACTGGTCTCTGGTTTCACATGCAAACTCCTGGAGTGCCCAGTTCCTCTGCCTTTATGTGGGATGAATCCTCGTGCTGGCAGCGTTCAGGGCTCAGCATCGGGCATTTGTGCTCCACTTTGTCCTGGGGAAGGATTTCACTGAAGTGAGTGGCTCTGTGAGCTGCGGGTGAAAGAATCCAATTGTCCAGCCTGGAAAATGGAGTGCTCTCGGTGCTCTGCCCCGGGTGCAGGCTGCACAGCTCATCCACTTCAATTAGCAGCAGCTCCTCAGAAAATGTTGTGCAAATGCACGCAGCACTCTTCCCCTGCTTTTCCCTAGCAAATTTCTTTTCGGAGGCAAAACTCATCACATTTATTTTCCTAGATGACTTCTCAAAGACTTTCTCACAGCTGGAATTGTTAGATATAAATTCACCTCACCATCCCTACCCCCAAGCAAGCAGCGGAGCTTCTGCTGGTGCTGAGCCCCGTTTGCCCAGGCGGAGCAGGGGGAGCAGCCCTGGCCAGGGATGTTGGCTGTGGCTGCTCTGCCCTGGCCCCACTCGAGCTTCCCGGCAGCCACACATGGATGTAGCCAGAGGGATGGAGGGACGCTGGGGCTTGGGAAGGAACCGCCAGTTACTTGGTCTGCACTGGAGTTTGCCCTTGGGAAAAGAAACAATCTGGTGTTATAACTCACACTGAACCCCATGTATGAAAAATAGCTGGAAATTCAGAAAGGCTGAGTCCCCGTGACCAGGGAAAGCTATAGTGCTTAGCAATATGTTGATGTATGACCTTGCTATTTTTTAAAATCTGGGCAAAATAGATCTTATTCTTTCTTTATTTGTTCCCTTTGAATTTTTTCAGCTTTTTTTTTTTAATATTTTCTTTAAATGTCCAGTGAAACCACAAACCAGTTCTCTCCTTTACTGTTTTAAATTCCTGATTTGTGATCTGTTATATAGTTTCTCACTTGTGGCATTATGATATTTTTTTCATTAACTTGTGCTTACTTTACAGGTTTCTGTGATTGTTGATGGTAAAGATTTATAGTTTAACAAAAATAAACACCTAAACAGAAAAACAGTGGATAGATTTATTTTATGTGGTGTACTGAACCATGAACATCTTGTCCAGTCCACTTACAGGTTTTTAACATAACTTTGCCTTAAGAAGTTTTCTGTAATTATTCTTCAATATGTAATGTTTGATTTGTTTGTTTTAAAATTCCACCTAGGTTGAATTACAAACTGGACTCTCTGAGTTTTCCGTGCTGCAGCGCAGGTTAAAACATGGCTGGAATGAATTTTCAGTAGAGAATACAGAGCCGATATGGAAGAAATATCTAGACCAGGTAAGGATTTTCTGCACAAATTCTCATTTCCTTGTGAAAATCCCTAGCTGGGTTGGCCTGAGTGTGTGTCTACGTTGGAATAGTCAGGGTTTCTACTGCAGATTCAGCCTTGGAATAGGCTGTGCTCCAGATATAGAAACTGTCTGTTCCCCTGGGAAAGCCGCTGTGAGGTTCAGATGCGGGGTCATTCAGCATGGAGATAACATCTTAAAATAAAAATAACCCTTTTTATCTCCATGCAGCCCACAAATCATAAGCTTTAGATCAGTGGCCTGATTTCTGGAGCATATTTATTCCTTTTAAGGCAAGCGGCAAAATTATGAAAAGTTTGAGGAATACCAGTAGTAGCTGAAAGCCACTCTGATTCCAGTTACCCCAGGGAAGGAAAACCCTAAACCTCCAGCCAAAGCAGGGGCAGCTGTAGGGCTCAGGTGAGTGTCAGTGTCTCTGGTAGCAGTGTCAGTAACTCCCACATTCATACATGCTGCTATACCCTGTGAACATCCATGATTTCAAACCAGCTGCCCCAAAAAGCTAGGCAGAAGGTGGGATTTGCTATCTTGGTTTTCCCCCAGCTGAGTTTACCTTCAGCTTTGCTTTAATTAACTGTTCATCATCAGTATTTAATGCATCTTTCACCTCCCTTTTAGGCTTTTAGCCAAACCAGAAGGGTCTGTCTTCATTTATCTATTTATTTTTAACCAGCAATTTGACTGATTTTTCTTCTTGCTTACCTGGATCATGAAGATTTTAGTTGCTATGAAAGACTATCTTTATTTCATGGATTATCCCTTTTTTCCTATGTGATCAATGTCATTTAAGCACTTTGTAATCATTACTATATCTCTTCATTCTTTTATTCTTGATATCAAGTGAGGTGGTGCCTTTTTCTGCTCATCCTTAACAAGCTGTTTCTCCTCTGGGGACACCAAGCAAATTCCTTAGTGCATCTCTCATCCTTCTGCAGGCAGCTGGTCTCTGGAAGAGCTGCTTGCAGTCCCCACACCATTCACACCTCTGCACTTGAGCATCACCCCTCAGCAGACACTTGATGTGGCTTCTTCCAGCTGCGATTTTTGTAAAACAACCCTTCAGCTCAGTCTTTCTAAAGAGAAATGAAGGGACTTTCACCTTTGGCTTCAGCAAGGAATACACTTGAACCTTGGTTTTCCTACTGTGCATTGCCACACATCTCTTACCCAAAGCAGGCAGTCTTATCTCTGCCTGACTTAATTCCCTTACAGCAATTCCCATGTTAGCTAAACGGCACTGTAACATACTCAGGTAGAAGAAAGTTCTTTACAATCTGTGTTTGAAAGTGAAAAAAGTGAGGATCTGACTCCCACAGCCCTGGGTCCAGTGCAGAGTTTAGCGGATTAATTAAAGAAAAGAAAAAAAGAGGATTTCTGGTTTCAAATTCTAAAAAGACAATACAGGTTTTGTTTGTACCTATTGTGCCTCCAAGGAGCTTTTCGAGTCAGCCATGCACTGTGTGTCTGCAAGGGTGAGCCTTGCCTGTGCAAGCAGAGGAAAAGAGAAGAAAATTGCGTCTTTTGGTGTGAGCCTTATCCTGCTGGTCCCTGGTGCTGTCCATCTCCTCTGCCGGGGGCAGGATCCAGCACCAGCCCAGCTGCAGGTGCTGTACCATCTCTGTCCGGGCAGAGTGATGCTGCTGTCACGAGCAAGGAGGGTCCCTGCAGCAAAACCACGTCTCATCCTTTCCGATGAGATCTGAGGCCAGCTCAGCTTCAGCCACTCCACGTTTAATTTTACATTGTGGTCTGTTTTGATTTTTCAGTTTAAAAATCCCCTCATTCTCTTGTTGCTGGCTTCTGCTCTGGTAAGCGTCATCACAAAAGAATACGAGGACGCCGCAAGCATCACCGTGGTAGGTGGTACCTCTCCCTCAGCCCGACCCTTGGCTCCCTGGAGCTGGTGTGCCCACCCAGCAATGCCTCTTTGTTCGCAGGCGGTGCTCATCGTGGTCACCGTGGCCTTCATCCAGGTACGTTAGGCAGAGCTCGGCTCCACAGCCAGGGCTGTCGTGAGCAAGCCCTCTCGTGTAACTTGGCTTTCTTCTCCTTTCTCATTTAAAAGGAATATCGCTCGGAAAAATCTCTGGAAGAACTTAACAAGCTGGTGCCTCCCGAGTGCAACTGGTGAGGCATGCCTGCTTTGGGGGGGTCTAGCAGGGCTTGGGTTATGAGGGCAGAACAGACCGGTGGAGAAAATTACTTCAGGCTGTGGTGCACGTAATGAGAACCTGATGTCTGGAGGGGTGGCACCACATGTGGATGCAGCTGTAAGTCATAGTGAAAGGGGATGAAGTAACTGATTTTTAAAGTAGGCACCTAGTGGAACTGGGTAAATGCTGAGAGGCAGGAGGGTCCCAGAAATGTCCTGCTCCACACCCTGCAGAGGATCCCTGCAGCCTCTGGCATGTTGCTGACTCCCCCTTGCAGGAAAAACCTCACCTGTGTCTTTTTTTTTGGCTTTCGGGTTAGTTTTGTCCCCACGAGATTGGCACAAAACTGCTTATGAGTGGCGGTGCAGGGGGGCTGGGTCCCTCGTCCATGCCTGCCCATTGACGTACGTACGTGGCAGGCACGGGCGCAGCAGGCGATCCGGTGCATGGTGATGCCATTGCCTGCGGAGCAGCCGGAGGCCGTCTCGGATCCCGCTTCCCCGACTGCTTTGGTCTGTGGTAGCAGTGCTTTAGGTGACAGGAAACACGTTTCCTATTTATGTTTTTGCAAATCAGTTTTGTCACGGCCGACACAAACAAGCCGCGAGGCTCAGAGAAACCTTGCGCCGCAGAAGTGTGGGCTTCTCTCCTGGTCCAAAGTTCACCCGGGCTCAGATCTTACAAATGCCGCTGTTCTTTATTTATTTATCATATGCACCATAAGCATCTAACCATCTGAAAGGCTGAAAGGCTGTACTTTTAATACAATAGCAATATGCCAGTGGTAATTCTAGCTTTAAAAAGCTTCTTTTCAGGTTAAAGAATCTGCATGTCATTATTTACAGCGTGAGCCACGGGATAGCGTACCTTCTTGTCACTCTTATCTACTAAGTCGCTTATTGCTAAAATATTAAGTCTTCCATAACCTGCCCATCTGTTTAGAAATTAGAACTGAGCCAAAATGAACATATTCGTCTCTCATCGTTATTAAGATTTTATATTCTTATTTACATTGGAAGCCTTTTGGGGTAAGGCTTTTGCTTTCTCGCCAGTCACATTCCCAAGCCTGCAGGAGGAATAAAACCCTCACGGCCTGGTTTCCTTTCTTCTTTTCCATTTGTCTCCTGTAGCCTAAGGGAAGGAAAACTGCAGCATCTTCTAGCACGAGAGCTTGTGCCTGGAGATATCATATACCTGTCTGTTGGTGACAGGGTTCCTGCAGACCTCAGGCTGATAGAGGTAAATACCACTATATGTACAAGAGCCTGTTTTGGAAATTTCTTGCCTTAGCAGTGCCAGAAATGTGTCTTTTTAATTAGGTTACAGACCTGCTGGTGGATGAATCCAGTTTTACTGGAGAAGCTGAGCCTTGCAATAAGACTGACAGTGTATTACTGGAAGCTGGAGACATAACTACTCTGAGCAATGTTGTTTTCATGGGGACCCTGGTGCGGTACGGGAAGGGAAAAGTGAGTCCTGTCATCTTTGATCTTTTCCTTGACATTAGTTACAGAATCTCTAGATTTCTTCATCTCCATCTCTTTCCCTTTTTTTCAGGGTGTAGTTATTGGGACTGGTGAAAATTCACAGTTTGGAGAGGTGTTCAAAATGATGCAAGCTGAAGAGGTAAAGAGCTGTATGTCTGTGGAAATTATGGATCTCCTGGAGGAAAGTTTGTGAGCAGAAGCAGTCCCAGGAGTTAATGCATTGGGTTCATTTCTGTTTCTGCTGCAAAATGCCTGTGTGACTGAAGGCCACCAAAGGGCTGTATCCAAAAAAGAAGCTTATAAGCAAGATTTAGGCTTCTAACTCCAGACTTGTGATATTTAACTTGTATCTAACCTTGTAGTCACGTAAACCTCATGGTTTCTTTTTTTTACTTCATACATGCTCACACTTTCCACTAGTATATAACTTTTTTACTTCTACATGTGCCAAAATCTCATGGGTCAGATCTCTGATCTGACACAGATGAGGGTCTTGAAGCTAGTTAACCCTTGATCTATTAACACAAGAAATCACAGGAAAGCAGAAGCCACCATGCAAGATGCTGTGATGCACCTGCAGTGCTGGTGCAGGTCTGTAATGCTCTGCAGTGCCTGAACGTGCTGCTGCAGAACAGGGGCTGGGGGCTGGTACCCTCCTTGGCCTGAAACTCAGACCTCCCAAACCCTGCACCTCCCAGGGTCCATCCTACGTGTCATCTTGGGGTTGCCCTGAGCTGGCTCGGTGGAGGAGAAGGGGCTGCTCAGGCCTGCCCGGTCACGGTCAGACTGTGGCCCTGGCCTGGAGAGCGGGTCACAGGTCACGGGGATGGAGAGCCAGACCTTTTATCCCTGTCCCACAGGCTTTGCACACATATTATCCCCTTCTGGACTCCATCACTAAGGTCCTTTCCAAATTTAGCCCTTAGTCTGTCTCTGTCTTGGCTCCCTAGCCGTAAACAAACATAATTTGTCTCTTTTCCCACTTTTTTGCCTGTCTGGAGTGCATTGGGGCAAAGACTCCCTGCGGGACAGCCCCTGCCCAGCAGGCCCTGTTGGGGAGGGAGGGGGATGGGCAGGCACCAGGGTGCATCAGGCAGCTGCAGGAACCACGGTAACGATAACCAGGACTGTGTGGGTCCGTTGCTCTAGGCTGACCATCATCTTCTCATCTCATGTAACATGCAAAGAAACCCAGGTATTCTTTAACATTTCCAGACTCCCAAAACACCTCTCCAGAAAAGCATGGACAGACTGGGGAAGCAACTCACTCTCTTCTCCTTTGGCATAATCGGTGAGTCGGACGCAATGCTCGTACTTGCATGCTCAGCTGCGATCAGTGCTCCAGGGCCACCTTCTCCAAAAGTACTTGTTGATGTGGGTTACCCGGACTTTGGGCGTTCAAGCAGAGACACCTCTGAAGGAGAGATCTGGGGGCCTCATTTCATGCTCAGTTCTCCAAAAACAGCTAAAGCAGGTTAGAGATTTATTAATTTCCTGAAGTTTTTAATCAGATGGTTTTCTCCCACCAGGTTTAATAATGTTCATTGGCTGGTTACAAGGGAAGCACCTCCTCAGCATGTTCACAATTGGAGTTAGGTGAGGACTGGAGAGCACCTTTCTCTTTGATTTCTAACGAAATGCATCCCAGGGAATTCCCTGTTCAAAACAATGGGCATTTCACAAAAGAGAACTTGAGTAAGACCCTCCATAAATACATCTTGATCTTGCACTGGTGAAATTCTGAGCTTTACAACAGAGTTTAGGAGAAAAAAAACAACCAAGTTTTGAGGGTTTATTTAATTTTGGAAATCAGTATTTTGAAAATCTTCACTGGCATTTCCACCTCATCCTGCTGTGAGTGTCCTTTCCTACCTGTACTATGAATTTACTGGGAGCGTAGCAATGGCAAATACTACTCTTTGCTGTTCTTTCTGGATTTATGTCTAAAGACAGGAATGCATAACGCGGCATAAAAAGCGTGCACAAGCTCTTGATCAAACATCATAAACCATGTGTTTTAGTAGAACCCATAAACCCCCTTGTTTGGTGTTGTCATGGCTTTAAAAGCAAGCCTTTGAAAAAAAAAAAAATGGAAATAAAAACAAGATCCCAGATGAGGAGACAACAGAGAAGCCACAGTGGCTCGCTGCCCACCCTGCTGTCTCCTGGGGGGATGTGGGGGCAGAGAAGAGTGGTTAAGCCTGAGTTTTGGAGAGCAGCGTATGGTTTCATAAGTCTTCCTTGATTACTTTTTGCACATACTTGGAAGTGTTCAGAGTTACCCAAGGAATAACTAAGGGACAGATAGAGACTGTATCTGGATGTTTCTAGCATGTCAGGTGTTGCAAGTTTTGCTGTTGCCCCAGTTCAGTGTGTGCAGCATGGGGACGTCTGGGGAGCTGGTTCTGTCCCACCATAGCTTGTACCCACGTGTGAGAGAGGAGATGAGGGGCTGCGTGTGGCCAGGAGCCAGTAGCTAACGTGTCGGTCATGATGCCAAGGAATATTCAACTTCCATCCTCAGAAAGTTAAATAAACGAAATTAAATCCAACCCCTAAATCCCTACTTCACCAGAAATTAATGCTCTTTGGCAACGTAAAGAAGGAAAGTAATTGCTCTGTCAAAATCATCCAGCAGAAGGATGAAGGGTTGGATGAATATCCTGCTTTTGTATTTACAGTGCGCCAGCAGTCCCAGTGGTTAGCACTGCGCGCTTCTATTCAGACATACACGTATAAGCAAGAAAACTCACCCCAGGGAAATGTCCCTGTGGCACGTTATGGTTGGTACTTGTAGTTTGACCTCTGTGTTGAAGCTGTTGTGTCTCTGCTGTCCCCAGCCTGGCAGTGGCCGCCATCCCAGAGGGCCTTCCCATCGTGGTCACCGTTACGCTGGTGCTGGGTGTTCTCCGGATGGCCAAGAAAAGGGTGATTGTGAAGAAGCTGCCCATAGTGGAAACCTTAGGTAAGGCTGCCGAGGGGCCACACAGCTTGGTCATTTGCCAGGCTTCAAAATCTGAACGGAATAGCGACGGGCTGGCCAAGGGAGCCCTGGTCTGATGATATTTTTTTTTTTTTTTAATAATATTGAATATGTTTATTGGGCCAGAGCAAGATGATCTTTCGACCTTTCGACCCCAACCATTCTATGATTCCACCCTGTGCTTCTCATCCTTATCCCTTCTTTTAGCAATCGTAGCACAGGCAGGTGCCAGGAATGGTGCAACCCCAGCCCTGGCACCGGCCCACGGGGAGCAGAGCCCCCCCGCAGACATGCATGCCTTGCCTGGGCTGAGAGGCTTTGTTTCTCCGCATCATCCTGCAGGTCCATCTTGTCCACTTCTTCAGTGCCTGGCTAAAAAACCTTGCAGCCCCTTATGTCGAGCCTGGTGACATAAAAAACCCTCATTTATCCTTCTGCAGCCTGTGTGGCCATCTGCCTGATATCCAAAGGGTCACAGAAAACAGGGACGGAGAAGACCCTGAGAAGGCGTCCAGCCCATCCTGACAACTGCAGGGCAGAAAGAACTGTAATGAAGTTATTCCTTCACCTCCCTTTATCTTCAAACTGGCCCTTATTCCCAAGTCACTGAATTCCAGGCTTTGCTGCTCCGACCTTGGTCAGTATGGCAGTTATATGAAGGAGAAGACGTGTTGTGTATTTAGTGCCACTCATTTAAAAGCACACTCAGTGCCAAGCCTGGCCCATGCAGTCCCAGATATCTGCTGCACAGCCTGATCCTTCAGCTAAAATCTTTTTTCATTGGAAATGCTGCTATTGTTTGAACTGCCCTTGTTTGTTCTGCAGCTAAGGAATCTTATCACCCTCATTTTATTGTATTTGCCCTGACCCAGGACATCTGAAACAGCCTTATCTCAGGAAGAATTTTGTTCTGGTAGGGCTGTGCCTAAATAGGCGTAACTGCCAGGTGCCCAGGTACCCTGCAGGACAGCCCCAGCAGGGCAGAACCTGTGCTCTCCCACACATCAGTTGTGCCACGTCTGTGCAACTGCTGGAAGGGAAAAAAATAGTCCTCCTTCTTTATCTGATTCTTTGTCAAAAAAAAAAAAAAATTGAAGATGATAGCTTTGCTCTGTGCTAATCCTTAACTTAATTATTTTTTTTTAATTACCTTAAAATGCAATTAACTTAACTGCATTCCAATCTGCTTTATTCTCTGCAGGCTTTTACCTGGTGGTCACCATGCTCATGGGGTCTGTGCCTAAGCACTGTGGTCATCTCCACAGCCAGGGAAGACATTCAGGCTTAGAAGGGAGCTGGAGTCTGATTGTTTTTTGCATTACAGTCATTTTTTCCCCTTCTTGGGAGTGGAAAGTAGCCCGAACGTAGTGACTCTGCTCATTCACTCTGCTGTATTGTGGTGTAAACGGGCCCTGGAAGGAATGTGCTTTAGTGAAGCAGGATTTCAACATAGCAAAGCATGACTGGGGCAGCTTCTGCTCTTAGCTGGGGATTTTGAAGGGTTGTTTTTTGGTTGTTTTTTTTTTTTGTAACAGGCTTTAACACATCTATTCTTGCAGGCACTTGGTGCGGCAGGGAAGGGCTGTTATCCCCGATCTAGAGAAGCACGGGTTAAATGGCCCATCTGAGGAAGCATGTGCCAGAGTGGGAATTTGATATGCCTTTTCAGAATGTAACAGCTGTTCTGTTGTGTGATATTGCAGCTCGGAAACATTGATCAACTCCCTGGAGAGCCGTGCGTTCTCTGATTGCCCACCACATAATGCTCCATACATTGTGGTCCTCATCAGATGTCTCCTACCACATCTCACTCACAAATTATGTGCACGATACCCTGGCACACACTCAGATCCTTTCCTTACAAGATCCTGTTAGGGAAACTCATCCATTTCTTGGTATTTTCTCCCTTTTCCTCACCGGTGCAGTTTAAGTAACCTTAGGGAAACTTGTTCTCCTTCCTCTGAATCTCCCATTTGGTTGCATTATTTATTAGTTCTGATTGAAAACTTTCTTGCATCAGGTTGCTGCAATGTCATCTGCTCAGATAAGACAGGCACTCTGACAGCCAACGAGATGACGGTGACTCGGCTGGTGACCTCGGATGGCTTCCAGGCAGAGGTATGGATAAGGCGGCAACACGGACTCTCCTGCTTGAGTTCAACGGGGCTCATTTGCTTTTGCTTCAATTAGTCCCCAATGAGGGAGGCTGATCAGTCCCCAGACAAGCCATTTCTTGCATATCGCAGGTTCCATGAAAGCAAAGGGACTTTTGCAGTGCTGGAGGCAGGCAGAGGTGGGGCTGTGTACAAAAGCTGCTCAGATACCATAAACAGGCATTTATTGACATCATCTGCCGTTCTCTGTAATTATTGTAAATATTGAAACCTGCCATTGACCCTTGTGGATCCACCTTCTGTAGGAATATTTATTATATGGCTGACCAGATCCTTCTGCTTGGTTCATTTACCTGTGGGCAAAGTGGGTGAAAAATGCAGGCACGGCAAACGTGCGGCAGGCCAGCCATCGGCAGGGAAGGACTTGACCAAAACCAGTGAGCCCACTGCTGCCAAAGGGCCAGGTCTCTCGACTGAGCCTCAAGAGACTTCGGAAATCATGGCGAACAAGCTCTGTACAAGACCAGCTGATTCTTTTTGTTCCTATACAGTTATCATAACATACTTCCACTACCTGCAGCCTTTCGTATCAGCACTGCTTTGAGCTAGAAAGAAAAATCCCAGCGCACCTCCCAAATCAGCAGCTTGCTGGAGTGCTCCCCGCGGCGTGCAGCTGCAGCCCAGTCCCGCCTGGCACTGGGAAGTTTGCTCTGTCTGTGTCTCCCTTCCTCAGGTCAGCGGGGTGGGCTACAATGGAGATGGAAACATTTATCTTCTGCCATCAAAGGAGATTCTTAAAGAATTTTCCAACATCTCAGTTGGGAAACTGGTGGAGGTAAGTATAAATTAGGAACCGGCTTGTCCTATTTACATCGGGTTTATTTGCACAGATCACTCCGGGTAATGACTGTGGAAAAAAGCCACTTTTGTAACTCCAAAATGAACTGTCTTGCTAGAGCCTTCTTATGGGCAGGCTCTGAGTAACTGGGATATAATACCTGAAGCTTACGGGTGAAAGGCAGTACTCATAAGACATGGAGGGAGAGACCAGAGTCATCACCTTGAAGTGTCAAGGACATTTTAGATAAAAATACAGTTCTAGCAGACAAGAGATTGGTTAATTTTACCATGTTCAGCTTTTTAATGTGGACAGATTCTAGACTTCTGCTAGCTACATAGTCAATTTACGAATGTACTGTGATGGTCTCTGAGTTTTATGTTTGTGTTAAATAAAATCTTGAACATTCAACTGTAGGCAGAAGTGGAGCATTTGGGTAGTGAAATGATCTGAGCTGGAATCTCAGATGGAGATTAGGTCTTATTTTATTCATGCTGTACATCTAATGTAATAGTGGGAGAGGCTGTTTTCATTTGCATGATTTGTCAAGTTCGTTAGATGTATATCATGTTTTGTTTTATGTTAATTTATCCAAATTTATCCAAAACGTAACATTTTACCAAAATACTGCTGTATCCTATGGATTAAGCAGGTTTAGAAATCTCAAGATTGTTCTTAAGAATCTCAGGATCCTGAGATCTCAAGAAATGCTGCTATGGGGACTACCACATCTTTGGGGATGTGGCTGTTTTCATTCTCCCATCTTTCATTATTTCATTTAAAGAGATGAAGAAGCTATGAATTTAGTTATGAAACACCCACCCCCCATGTAAATATGTCACTTTCTTTAGGCTGGCTGTGTAGCCAATAATGCTGTTATCAGGAACAACAGCGTGATGGGACAGCCCACAGAAGGAGCCCTCATTGCCCTTGCAATGAAGGTAAGGTTGTTAAGATTTAAAATTTTCCAGAAATTTAAAAAAAGAAAAGAAAAAAAAAGCTGGAATTGTTATGTCTGATAGCAGTGATCAGACTTCTTTAAAGTCCCCAGACTGACTTTAGTCTTTCCTTGTCTCTTCTCCCCAAGGTCACAGACGTACACGTCTCCCATGTAAACCTCTTGTCACAGACAAACACCTTCCCTGAGCTTCTGTGCTAGCAGCAATAATTATTGTCCTTGGTTAATCTCTGCAATTACACTGCGTAATGGATTTCTTTCAGGCTCAGACTGGACTGCCTTTTTTATTTTTTCTGCACATGCCGGTTAAGAGTTCAGGAGGAGGACAAGAGAGTGAAAAATGAGCAAGAACAGGCCATAGCAGAAAGCACGGCAGAGGGTCATATTCACTTTGGGTCATCTGCTAGGTTTTACTTTTTTCTAGTCATGAGTATGTAAAACAGGAGTTTTCATGCAGATTGCATCCATGCTGATAGGCAGAGGCTGTGAAATGCCACCAGGTATCATCTCATCGGTGTTCCTCAGCCTGTGGACCACAAACCTCACGTGGGCTGTAAAGACCAGAAGGTGCCTGATGAAATGATGCACCTGCAAACATCTGTTCTTACCTCCTATTTTTAAAGCTTGTAACTTTAACAGTGAAAATATGTTTGTTTGTTTGTTAGTTTTTGTAAAACAATGACATTGTATTTCCCTAAATGCTAAATTGAAATCTTCCTTCGGCTCCACCATTCCGTAGCCAAACAATAGCAAGATACAAAGGAAGCTGTCAATTCTTTTTTTCTTTTTTTTTTTTTTTAGTTTGGTGGGAGCAGGGGGAGAGAGACTGGAAGCTACTTCTGATCCCTACTTCCCCTAGAGCAGCCACGCATGCTGCCAAAGCAGGCGTGGATTGATTTCGACTGTCGTGCTTCATAGCTGAAGGGTCGTCTTGTGGTGAATTGCTTTTTGAGTTTAATTCATCAGGAAATAATTTGAAACTACATCCACGACTGATCATTCAGTTATTTGCAATTTTCCTTTTTCTTCCAAGTAGGGTGGCTGGGAAATAACTGAAGCGAGGGAGGCTGAGCTTGGGCTGGAAGAAATCTGCTCTGCCCATCACTTTGCTGTAGGTTTAGGGAAAAGACTTGAGCCTCCTTTGACCCGAAGCCCCACCAAGGCAGCAGTGCAGCTCTCCAGTTCTTGCAAAAGTCAACAGGAATCAAGCTTCAAATTCCAGTTTAATTTATCTCACATCCAGCACCAAAAGGCAAAGATGGGTTTCACTCTCCCCATGCTTTCTCTTGAGCTCTGTGCTATATGACTGCCTGGAAGTACATGGTCAACACTCAGTGTTGTAATATGGAAAATATTATACAAGTTTGGCATTGTCCAGCATTACAGTGCTCTTTTTGTTTTGCTTTACTTTAGATGGACTTAGCTGACATAAAAGATATTTATGTAAGAAAGAAGGAAATTCCGTTTAGCTCAGAACAGAAGTGGATGGCTGTGAAATGCACACTGAGAAATCAGGTAAAGCAAACAGTGGCGTTGGCTGGTTTTGTGTTTCTGATTGTGCACCTCAACAATGGGCATGAAATGGTATCTCTTCCGCAAATAGCGGGTTTAGAAGTTAACTATGTCGGGAGAAAACCGAACAAACCTCAACATTCCCAGCTTGGGTGTAAGTTCAGCTTGTACAGCAGTGTTTGAATGGGCGAAGATAATACTTTTCATATTGTGTTTGGAGTAGGAAAACAAAAGTTTTCAGAAATAACTGACAGGGGAAGAAAGGTACAATGTTTGGAAGAAAATGTTGCCCATTTTTCCCTTAAGGAGCTCGTTTTGGCTGACATTGTACTCTGGTTTAAAACTTCGCTAACCTTCTCATTGCCATTCTCTCTGTGATGGCTGAACATGAAAAACGGCTAGAGCAAAATTATCACATCCTATAAATAATACATGCACCTGGGCATTTTACAAAATGGTGAAAGAGAAAACAAAGGATCTTTTTTACCTGGGATGTAAAGCCTTATGCATTATCAGTACTTTTAAAACATGGCGCATGTGTTTGTTTTTTTTTATATATATATATATACATATATATATAAAGTATATTATCTTTTTACTTTAAAGGATCAGGAAGATATTTACTTTATGAAAGGAGCATTTGAAGAAGTTCTGCAGTATTGCACTCTGTATAACAGCAGTGGCATCTCCTTATCACTTACACCCCAGCAGAAAGCCTTCTACCAGCAGGAAGAAAAACGAATGGGCTCCTCAGGTCTACGGGGTCAGTCATGACTCTCTATGTCCCTTAAGCTTACAGGTTATCACGCCCTAATACTTTCCTGCTCTGTTTCAGTTGGGATGGAGGGAGGCTCTGTCCCCAGCATCACTCGCCTGATCTCTTCATAACACTCATCAGAGTTTGCCAAGGGCCATGTCTTAGGTCTGCTGGCTGCTTGCTTTCCATCAGTCCTTTTTTTGCTGGGTTTAATTTAGTGAGATTGAAGGGAGCTGAAAATAAGCACTGGAAATGGTGAATGTTTTTCTTCCACGGAGCGTTGCGATTGCCTGGGATACGGTCTGAATGTTGGATTTAAAAGCTTTGTGCTGAACCTGATCTAAGCGCTGCTCTGCCAAGTTTTGCTTTTGGAGAAGCTGTTTCAAGAGCAACAAAAAGCAACTTTGAAAGAGGTTCAAAACATGGATTTGGGCACCAAGATTTTTATTTGAAGTTTGGTTCAATTTTTTATTAGTACCAAATCTAACGGTCTCCTTTTGATCCCGACTCCATGTCAGCACACAGACCACAGAAGTTTTTGTGTGCGTGCCATTTCCTTCATCACTAGAAACATCCTTTCAGAAATGTCTTGGACTTTCACACAGTAACAAAGACACCATCACCTGTGCACGCTCCTGGGTTGTAAGTAGATGAGCACAAGTCTTGACAGCCAGGTCTGGAAGGTGGTATAGTTAATGTATGTATTCTCCAGCCCTGTGTCTTGTGGTTAGCAACTCATGTACAGAGCTTGCTTTACAATATCTGAATCATCTGCTGTTGTGAATGGCAAATTACTGCTCTGAAGAAAAGTGATTAGCTCAGGCAGCTGCTGCGAGCTTATGATTCAATCATCAAAGCAACACTGACATGAACCCCTGGCACATCCTCGAGTGATTTAAGAATGATTGAATGATATGGTTAGGCACCAAGAACAGAAACAAAATGTTCAGAGCCTTGATGTTTACACAATGGAAGTTTCACTCGTTTAACTGAATTCACATTTCACATTTTTAGATTAAAAATAGAAGTTTAAGTTTTTACAGGAGCGCTGTTATCTAACATGGTAGTTGAACTGTATCTGGTCTAACATTACATTGTCCCAATTTAATCCACCTGCATTCAGGGAAGACTTGGTAGACAGCTTTAAATTGGAAAGAAATAAATCCGAAGCAAAACCTGTGAAACAGAAGTGTTCTGATTCAGATAAACTGCCATTATTTGAGTGGACCAATTTTTTCCATCCATCCATAGATCTGGTTTTAATTACTTTTTTATGCTGGAAAACTGGCAATTTAACATCTCCTCTAAATGCTTGTTTTAATGTGTGGAACCACATTATTAATAATTCTGTTTTGTCTTCCTTTTTCTCCCTCTGTTTCTAGTACTTGCTTTGGCTTCAGGTCCAGAACTTGGCAACCTAACATTTTTAGGTCTGGTTGGAATAATTGATCCTCCAAGGGCTGGAGTGAGAGAAGCTGTTCAGGTCCTCCTTGAGTCCGGTGTATCGGTAAAGATGATAACTGGAGATGCCCTGGAAACTGCTGCGGCTATAGGTAGCAAACTTCAGCTTCTTTCCTGTGGGCCTCTATTATGTCTGTCAGATCAGTCTAATATTCTGTCACATAACAATTCACTTTTTCATTCTTTCTGTGTCTGCAATAGAGGTTTTAAATGCCACTGAGTTTTTGCTTTTCCATTCAAACAAATAATATTAAATGCAGTAGTGAGCAGCTCACTCAAAGGCAAAATTCCAGTGACTTAATTCCACTCTTTTAGTGCCAGAAATGGCAAAATCTCAGTGTCGGGCCCTTCAGTGAGACAGATGGCATTGCTGGGATTATAGACTCCACTGATGTTCAGTGTGGGTATCTCTGCATTTCCCATTTTTGCATTTTGCCATTACAAATATGCAGAGCAAGCAGCAGAGAAGGGAGTGACAGATTTAGTATCAGCTCCAGTTCTGGGTATCGTGTGGCTCCCAGGACTCCAGCTGAGCAAGGACAGGGTGACTGGCCCAGCTGAGAGCCAGAGAGCTGTGTGCCCTGTCAGATGCCCCAGGTTCAGATGTGTTTCCCAGTAAGTTCTTTAATTGCTGCCTCTATTATTTGAGTCAGGAAATAGTTGGCTTTTTCCAGAGGTGATGGGCAGGCCTCATTTTGGGCTTTTCTTTGCAGGACAGAATATTGGTCTCTGCAATGGGAAGCTGAAAGCCATGTCTGGGGAAGAGCTGGACCAATTGGCAGAGGCAGAGCTGTCATCCACTGTCAAAAATGTAATCGTTTTGATCACAAAAATAAGGCCTATTTCCAATAGCATCCATCTAACACAAGATTGTATTTTTTGTTTTTCAGGTTTCTGTTTTCTTCAGAACAAGTCCAAAGCACAAAGTAAAAATAATAAAGGTACTAAGAGCCACTCAGACCCATTGTATGCCTCACAAAAACAAGATATAAGCTGGGAGGGGAGAGCAGTTCTCTAGACCATCTGGTGTTCCAAGGCAGGATCAGCTCAAACTAAAGGACTGTAAGACCCAAGCTGGAGCTTTGGCGGTATTTACACTGGAAGTATTGGCATTTCTCTTGCAGATCTGGCCTGGGTTATTTGAAAGGCACTAGGGAGTTATTAGCAAGCATAGTATCAGGAGACTAATTTCTGAGGACTTTACTTTCCTCTTCTAACTCCTGCTGGAGTTGTTAAGACTCTCTGCTCTCCTGAAAATCCACTCTCTTAATGCTCAGTCTGAGCTTTGTCCTCAGTGGGCTGCCGAGTCTGCTTTATCCTGTGTCACACAGCACTTCGGCTCTTTCGATGCTACGTGCAAATCCTGGGACTGCCAACAGGACTTACTTGCCTTCTCCTGCTTCAGAGCCTCTCCTCTCTCCACTCTCACAGGCTCTGCAGAGGGCTGGTGCTGTTGTGTCAATGACAGGAGATGGGGTTAACGACGCCGTGGCCCTTAAGTCTGCTGATATCGGGATTGCGATGGGACAAGCCGGTACAGACGTCAGCAAAGAGGCTGCCAACATGATTCTCGTGGACGACGACTTCTCAACAGTCATGTAGGTTTAGCAACTTTCTTACTATCAGACACTTTCTCGCTTCAGACACTTTCTGGCTTTCCATTGCAACAAGTCTGTTGCGTGACTAGCCCTGGAAATAATGCAAGACGCAGGACATGTAAGTCCACGAGTGGAGATACCTAGTGTGGGTATGGCTCATTTTCAGCTGCGTACATGGCAATGACAATGGTTTCAGTCACATACACGTCAATGATTCCAGCAGTGGTGACAAAGCTACCTTTCATCTGAAAGCCCTGGTTTCTCATTGCTGTAGCTAACCGGGGATTTGAAAGCACCTAAAAGTCTGGGTAGGTCAGAACTTGTGCTCCCTGCCTCATCCAGGAAGCTCAGGGGGAAGACATGATTTGCAATGCTCTGTTGGTTCAGAACAAGAGTCGGCAGAGTAGAGTGAGGCTATAAATAGGTCACAGCCCCGCTTTATGAACTGCAGACCTGACCACATGAACCAGGTTTTCAGATCTACTAGTTCTGATAAAGTAATTTTAATTTTAACTGAGAAGCTGCACTGACATCCTCCTCCTGAGCCGGGGTCTGAATTTCAACTGAAATACGTGCTAGAGAAGACAACTTGTATTTTGAGTGTCACAGGGAGCTCAGTGTAAAATAGTGTGATCCCTAGTTATTTAATAAACTCTCTCCCTTCCAGGAATGCAATAGAAGAGGGAAAGGGAATATTTTACAACATAAAAAATTTTGTCCGGTTCCAGTTGAGCACGTAAGTTTCTGTTTCCTTCAGTTCTAGTGAAAGCACCTTTGGGGTGAAGCCATGCAGAATAATGATGTTCTGTGCTTTGCAGGAGTATTTCAGCTTTAAGCCTAATTACTCTGTCAACAGTGCTCAACCTACCAAATCCACTCAATGCTATGCAGATCTTATGGATCAACATCATCATGGATGGACCACCCGCCCAGAGGTATGGAAGAGCCAAGATATCATTTGATATTTTATCAAAATATTCTTGGGTTTAATATGTCTGAATGTGGCTTAGGAACACAAGCTGTTATGATTTCTTATCAATGCACTAATCATTTGGCAGTTAGATAAGACAAGTTGTACTTTTGTTCCCTCCTGGTCTCTCCAAAAGCATTTACTTCACATTTACTTGAGGTTTTACACATTCCCATTTTGTGGTGGAACCCCTTAACTATTCCAGTTTTTGACTAGGCACAGTCTGTTATCCTGAGTGCATCGCCTGCTGATAGCTCTGCAGGTCTGACTGCCAAGGGAATACCGGGTATGTGCGGGTGCATATGCCCCAAAATCCCAAGACTTGGGAACCTCAGCCAACAGCTAATTACAACTACTGCTAATGACAGTTGCTATTTTGACATGGAAGAGACGTTGGCCACTGTCTCACTGCTGTCTGCGATGGGATACTGATACGATGCACTGCCTTGGCCTGATATGTCACTTTAACTCCTCAATATGCAAAAAAGACCTTTGGTGTAGGTGCTGCAGACAAATCTGGGGCCTCACGTAACCCTGCCAGAATAGTCACTCTGCATTTCAAAGAACTGCATCTTCCAGATCCATCCTGTTTTATCAGCAGTACTGTTTCAGGACAATCTGCACTAACTAAACACGCCCCTCTGCTTCTCTTTGAGGCAGCTTGGGAGTTGAGCCTGTTGATAGGGATACCATCAAACAGCCACCCCGATGTATCACGGACACGATACTCAGCAAATCATTGATCCTGAAAATCTTCATGTCAGCTATAATTATCATCAGTGGAACCCTCTTTGTCTTCTGGAAGGAGGTGAGGAAATTCTGCAATTATATCTTGTTTCCATGAGGGTGGAGAGCAAAGTGAAGGGCAGTTTCTGAAGTACATGCGAAGGATCTTCTGAAAGACATCCCATGGGGAAGGGACAGTATGGGCAGAGGGTTAGGAAACCAGGTCTCCCAGCCCTGCTTCTGCCTTCCCATGTTGCCTCCAATTTGGAGCTTCCTATCTAGAATGAGAAAATTATGACAACATGATATCAATCTTTTAAGGTACTTCTCACCTCTAGTTTTCCATGGAAGTAGAAAATGCCAGGTACATAAGTACTACGGATTGCTGTTAGTAAATGGTGTCTGTTACTGTAACAATTTAAGTCATTTCATTTAGAACATTCTTTACTCAAATTCCACATCGGTTTAAGAATTGGTTAAGAAACGTGGTTGATAAGATCATAAAGTCAACAATTAGCAGGGAGCAATTAATGCTGCCTAAATAGCCAGCACTAGATTTATTCTTTTGGTTTACTACCCCTTGATTTGACTGGGATCAATAAAGGGAATATTTAATTCATCTATTAAATTTACATATTTTTGTAGGGCTTAACTAACCCCTGAATTTTTACATGTGCTTTCAGAATCCAAAAAGTGGCATAACTCCTCGAACCACAACAATGACTTTCACCTGTTTTGTTTTTTTTGACCTCTTCAATGCCCTGACATGCCGCTCTCAGGTGAGATCGCTTTATCAGCAATAATTCCTTGTCTCAAAACACTAACATAAATACTAGGATACTAGTATTTTGCATAGGAAGGGGTTTTAAAGTAATTTAAAGCAGTATGATTTTTATCATCTTTAAAGTTATCCATCATAGCTCAACTACAACTATGCTTTCAAGTACGTAGCTCTGCCAAAGTCAGTGTCTATGTAACTTCAAAAAGTAATGGAGTTTACACGCAAAGAAACAGTGTGACGTTCACGTACCAACAGGAGACTGGGAAATGTTATATATCCTTTTTTTTTTTTTTTTCTTTTTTTTTTTTTTTTTTTCTCCTAGACGAAGCTGATATATGAAATAGGCTTTTTTCGAAACCGCATGTTCTTATATTCTGTGCTTGGGTCATTTTTGGGACAGTTGGCTGTTATATACATCCCTCCATTACAAAAGATCTTCCAGACAGAAATTTTAGGAGCATTAGGTAAGTTGCAAAATAAATAATGTATTTTTTTCATTAAAGCTACTTTAAAAAGCAGATGCCATTGCCAAATTGTTACAATAGCTCCCAACAGATTGCTGGTAGGGGTAATCAATCAACAGCTCCTATAGCTATATACATAAACATAGCCATACGCAAATAGTAGCAGTGTTTAATGGTATTATCCCAGCCTAGGTTTTTAATTCTGACTTACTGCACATAAATACATATAAATGGAGACACGCCAAGATTTTGCAGGAGCTCTGTATGATAATGTTTCTCCATATAAATCCATCTAGGATCATTATGCAGCCACTCCGTTTTGAAGAAGCAGGGTGAATGTTTCCTAGCAGAAATGCAATGCATATTTTACCATTTGAATCAGCCTAAGCAAGCTATACCATACTCCACTGTACTGCGCCTACATTAGGTGTGTAGTTAGAAGCAGGGTTCAATGATCCCAAACGATTAACATAGAGGCTTCCACCCATGATGTGGACTATACCAACTACGGCTACTCCTTGGCTACTACAGTCATTTCTCTTAGTTCAACAGCTAGCAAAAGCATAGCTAGGCCGTACATCTGTGGAGTTACGCCCAAGTACCTATGGCAGTAAGGCCCTTCTCTGGGACTCCTGCCCAGCACAAAATCCAGCTGTTCGCAGTGTTCACCTCTGCTCTGTTTCCTCTCGGCAGACTTGCTGTTTCTCACTGGACTGGCTTCCTCGGTTTTCTTCGTGTCCGAGTTTGTCAAACTCTGCGAAAAAAGCTGCTGCCAACCAAAGCACACAAAGGGATGTCATGACTGATGCAAACCTCCTCTAAAGATATGCTTGGAATGGAGCTGTCATGGTAGATTATTCAACTGCACCATTTTCCGACACCACACATTCTTCATCTATGAAGATACTCAAGTGAATCCGTACTGACAGTCCTCCTTACGCCAGAGTCTGTTCCTTCTACACGCCTTACCTAAGCTGTGTGAGCTGTCTACAGAAACATCCAGAGTGGCTCCTGCTTTAAGCCAAGATCAGGTATATTTTTGTAACATTGATCTCTATGTCAAGAATGCTGTGATAGTCCCAGACAAAATAAGTTTCACACCTGTACAGAAAAATCTGTTGTGCATAAACTAAAATTTTATTTATTTAAATCAAAATGATTTTTATTAATAAAATCTACATTTAAAAATGTTAGTAACAAGTATCTGAATGAGATTCTTGATTTAGACCCGTCCTTTTATATTAAACAGAAGAATGGAAAAGACCTGCCTTCACTAGCACTTCTTATAGTCAACGCATAGTGTTTCTAGGTTCCCAGATATCTAGCCTGGATTCAGCAGGACACTCAAGGAAGCTGTGGGGAGATGTCAAACAAAGAGTAGAGGGCTCTAAGCGCCCACCCTCGGCTGTCAGCTTCTGCCAAACACTGCAGTGATTTTTCTGTACCTATGTGACTAACAGGAGCAAAGTGGAAGGCTGGCGTGATCTGATGCACGGTGGTGAGTGGATTTAATGGGGAAGGGACACACTTTCACAAGCGCATGAGAATAAAGATGACTCATGCACATAGCAGGGAAGTTAAGCTTTGCAGTTGGATCAACAGCTGCATAAAAGCGATTGAGAGATGTTTAGATCATAGCTAAGCCCACTGCTGACAAATGCTTTCTGGGCATTTTTAGATGCATGAACACTAAGCACAGATTGCTTAATCATTAGGTTCAGGAAAAAAAAGAAAGTTGAGTCTCTTCCAAGCCGATCTTTTACATTTAAAGAACAATGCTGAATAATCCCATCTGGTGGTTGGATCAGTAGTGTCCTAGTAAATAATGCTTCACTGATACACTTGCTAAAAGCGTCATGGTGTCAGTTTTCTTCTTGCCCCAGCTTAACATCTTCACTTCAAAATGAAGATGAAGAGTCTCCAAGACAAACCTCTCAAAAGACGCAATTTCAGAGCTCAAAATGCTATGCTGATCTTCACAAGACTATGGTTAAACTGAATTACATTTCAGATTCACAGTCTAGAAAGAACTAGCTATACTGATACTTACTTTAAATCAAATAAAAGCTGGCCACTGAAATATTTCTGGTGAAGAGTAGCTTTGTGCAATTCACCCTCCCCAGATACAGTCTGCAAAGGGGTCTGCTCGCTATTTTTATAAAATCCTTGAAAATGGTTTCAGTCCTCAAAGAAAAGTCTCTGCCTTGTAATGGAAGGAAAGGGAAGTCTAGCTGTTTATTTTATGTGTAACTGCAGAAATTCAGCTATGTCTCAATCCTGTATGCCATCCACTTCAAGTATCTAGTATGTTTAGTCAGTACTGAAGCGGAGAATTTCTCTGAGACTTACGGTGGGAGTTTGACAATGTTAAAACAAAAGCCAGCATCACCATGCTTACAGAGAGCATCATGTACTGACTTGCTGTCTATATAGCACTCCCTACTTTGTACCATTTAAAATCCTTATTAAAATATACAGAGAAGAAAATTATATAAAAGTATCAGTGTAATTGTTTTAATGCTTACATTTTTTTCTGTGTGTTACAAACTTGGCAGACTATCTGGTTTATTTAAGCAAATACAAGATAAAAGGACATTAGCTCAGGCTTTTCACAGCATACTCGGTACTGGAACAGATAGCATAAATGCCCCAATTACTAGCTCAGGTAGCACACAAAACGCACAGTTGGGTGCTAGGATGTCTGGCTGGAGCAATTGCTTCATGCTCTCCTTTCAAGGCTAAATTCAGATTGTTTAATATTTTTTTTTAAAAATGGGATCTACATTAAGGCACAAGTGCAGATTATTCAGAGTATTCAAATCTGGCTTCCTATGAAAAACAATCGGGTGGGGGAAAAAAAAGGCACCATACAAGAAAACATTAATGGAAAGAAGTTGAAGGAAGGTCACATGATCAGGAATCACAGTAATTTTACAGACCTACAACACATTTTTTTCTCTAAGCTGCACAGAAGACAAACCTATGCTAAGACAAAGGGGATTTGATACAGTCCTTTCCCTTAGGAAGAGAAAGGCTGACAATCATACACACTAATAACCAAACACAATTTGCTGAGTTAGAAATCCAAGTCCCTGGTAGAAATTAGGATAACTTTTGGCAAGTTAATGACATGTAGAATTAGCAAGGTTAAACTAATAATTACTGATAAATGTGAACAGATTCAAGTAGAAAAAGCCCTGAGTATAAGAGACCTGACAAAACTGGTCCTGATTGACAAACAGCCAACAAAACAGAGCAAAAACCCCAACTGACTACATTTCACATTGCGGGCATTTTTTTTCCCTATAATATAGTAATGATTAATTACGTGGAAATAAAGTGTACAGCAGTTGTCTTTAAACGTGTTACAGGCATAACCCTGATTATTTTTTTTTTTTTTTTTTACAAGGTATCTGCAGATACGATTCCCAATTAACTGTGGATGCTTCTTACTTAATCCTTTTTACAGCCCTATCTTTTACTCCAGTCTCAAGTGAGGCTACTAAAGAAGGCAAGTTCCCTAAGGAATTTCTGCCGGAGGTATTGCCCATTCTTAGGATAAATATGGCTAAATGATTCCAATGGTTCTGCTCTACTAAATTTAAAAAGCAATAGGCAAATTTCTGCAGAAACATCTTAAGTAAAATGCACTAAAGTGTAGTGTAGTATTATAAAACTGGATGCTGTATACGTAGTGTTCTGATCATCTTACAGCCCGTATAGAGTTACTTGCTAAAAATCTGACAGAAAACATGACATTTAATGCTTTAACTGGAGCAATGCAAATTAATAGCATCCTACATTTGGAATCACGTGGACTACTCTATGTTTACCAATGTAAGACATCATTACAATTTGCAGACTTCATAGACTAATTTCATTGCATGCAAATAAATATGCGCAGCTGAGGTATAAGAGCCTTAATCAGTGTTTCGAGCACTCTTTATATAAATATATATAAATTCTCCAAGCCTTACTGTCAGTAACTTCTGTTGTTTTTAATTTTGTATGCAGAGAGGATCTATCAGGAATGCTGGCAAATTCATATTCAGCTAGAACTTAGAGATGTCTAATGATAAAGTACCTAGTTAATTTTTTCTGTCCTCCCCAAACAAAACCCTTCAGGCAGGCTATTGCATTGGACCTAAATATTACGTAAGTATGAGGCTTAAGCTTCATCCCAGATAATTAGGTAAAGGTAAGGTACAAAAGTAAAGGAAACATATCCTGTCCAAGGAACATTAACACTGAGGAGCAAAAAATAAAAAGGTTTTTCATGTTACTTTGAATCCTTAATTATCGTCATCCTCATCCTCTTCAATGGGTTCTCGTAGACCTTCGCTGTGACGACTTTTTCCAGCCATTTCTAATAAGGCCTGAGTCTCAGGATCTACATCCAGAATACTCTTCTTACCTTTGGCCTTCAAAACAAAATTAAATATAGTTAATTTATAATGTCATTGTGAACGAATCAATATCAGGCTGCAAGAAAGAGACATACTTAAAACTCCACAGGTAATCTGGTTTGCGAGCTTGTCACACGGAAGCCTGCATACTTTCCAAGTAAGGCATTTAAGAGTCACTGGGATACATTAAAAGATTTTTATTGCTGCAGTTACACAAAATAGCCGTAAAGTTTTCCTAAGATGACAGTGAACTATCTCAAGTTTATTCAGGTGACAAGCCAGCCAGAACATCCTGGTTAACCTGACCTCAGTCTGAACTGCAGACGTGAACTTTTTTTAGAGAAGAGATTCAAGTACAACTCAACATTTTTTGTAAACCATTTGTTCTGTTTCTATTTAGAGCTACGTATCCAGTGAATAGGCAGAGCACATGAATTTAATATGAAAAGAAATAAAAATAAGAAAAAAAAAAAGAAAACCAACAGCAAACTGTGCAGACCAAACAGTTCAATAGGAGAAAAAATTACAGGCGCAGAGGAGACTGGAAAGAGGTCTCCTACTCATTCCCAGAAATAAACCAAATGCAGTAAGACTAGCATAAATGTATTCACATAAATTTACTGTAAAACAATAAATAGCAAATTTAAAGTCCCTGGTAAAGAAATCTTTTGGGTTCTTTTCCTGAACTATAGATTGGGCTTTACTTGTGAGCTTCCAGTGCTTTCTGGCTGTTTTACAAACACTGGGTTTTATTAAACCCCTCTAAGGAGTTTCCTCCTGGAGACCATTCCTCAATATCAGAAAGGCCTTCTGAAATTCAGAATACAGTACTGCTCTTCTGACTCTTATCACCTCATGGCTCCTGACGTTCGTTCTTGTTGGTACCCTCAATAATTCCACTGCTGTTTTGCCACTTGCTTGCTACAAAATACATAGCACCACAGGGCCAGTTACAAGAAAACATTCTTCATTGCAATGGAGAGTGTTTAATCCAAAACCTGCAACTGTTAAGTTTTGCATTTCATCTTCCATTCCCATCAGGACGCAATTTCACAGGTTCACCTACCCCTGCGCTTTCAGGGAGGTCTCCCACTGCCCAGACTTCCATGGCATCCAGCGCAAAATCCTCTTTTGCTGACAGCTGGGGACTGTTGTAGGTGGTACATCGAGGTTTTGCTTTACTGTGTCCCTTCCCATAGTCACTGTCTATCCAGAGTCCAAAGTATCCGTGTTGTCCACCCATACCCTGGGAACCAAAGCAGCACACTAAACACCTGCTGCACACACAAAACACGCTGGGCAAGTTATGAAACCTGGAGTGCAAATTGCTGTTTCCAGCATTTATGCCACACTCCTACGGGTAGGTGAAAAAGGGCATTCTGAGTGAACCTGGGCTTCTGTACCCAAACACAGTATTCCTGAAGACAAACAAGAATTTACCTGAGTAATGCTGCCCTCCCTGTATGCTTTACAGAATACCAGCACCTGCAAGCACTTCAGCTGCATACTGTGCTAGAAATTTAGCTCACTAGTTTTTGTTTATTGACTAACAGTTCCATTTTAAACAGGGTGAAAGTGCTCGGTTTTGCTGCCTCTTTCCCATGTAGAAGTATCTACAGAAACAAATAATGTAATTTGATGTTGTTTGCTTTCTTTAGAGCAAATTTACTCCAAAGTGCTGCAATTCCCAAAGTTATGGGCACATAATGCTACAAAACTGTGAAGCACTTTTCAAAACAAGTGGTGTGTTGTAACTCTGTTGAAACTCCTTTGCCTCTGGAGAACTCATTGGTGAACCTGAGTAAAAGGAGCTTCTGCTACTGTAATCACCCAACTGCAGCAGCCTACATGCAACTCTTGGATTCTAATTCTGTCTGATTTTCTCAGCCTTCCATAATTTAAAAAGCAGTTAGTGTGGCAGTGAGAGCAGCCAGCGGAAGGATCCTCAATTACACAGATCAGCTAGCTTGTGCTGCTTCAGTGATGTGGATACATGCAGTCAATTCTTCCAGACAACAGGGAGGACTGCTAGAAGGGCTTCTGTGATAACCAAACTTAGCAAAAAGATTTATTCCCAGAACCCCCATAAATCTAACCCACATAAAGCCCACCAACTTGGGTCAGACAGAAATAAATTCCATTTTAGTTGATTCAGTACTTCAATATACATATCAACTGTAAAGTATAGACTCTATCAGTACTGCACGTGGTTCTCCATCGTTATCCATAGTTCACACTTTACACTGATGCTTTCACAGAAAAAAAATTTTAAAAATCCTCCTACTAAAAGTGTGGCACAAATAGCAGCAAAGGGATGAAAACTTCCTCAGAGAATAAGTAAGTGAAATAAATCTGCTCACAGTAACAGAAGCAAAACCCACAAAACACTTCCAAACACCAGCCATGAATCCAATTTCCAAATTGTCATTTCTTAATACTTACAAGTCCATTCGGCATTGTTTGTTGGCCATGGTTCAAATACATGTAGTGGTCATTGTACCCTGTGTATGTGTATACAGCAAGAGAGGGGAAAACAGAAAACAGAAAGCATCTGTTGTCACCTGTAAACAGAAAAGAATCTGAGGTCAGACAACCAACCAAGCAGTAACTTGCCTACAAACAGGATAGGAAAAAAATACTGAAGAAGCACATGTGAATAAATCAGAGAGCAGCTGCAATCTCAGAAAGCCAATACCTGTCTCTCATCAAGATCTAGACCTATTGTTTATTCTCAGTTAACACTGTGCAGGGTCACAGAAATCAACGTGATTACAAGGCTGTGACCAAGGGCAGAGTCAGAGGCATGAGAAGTACATTACATTACTATGTAAGGGTACACCTACCACAGGCTTGCACAGGATCACCTAAAACTGGCCAACTGCTAGACCCATACAAACTGATGTGAGTGCAGACACCATTAGTTCTGACTAGACTGATCTATAGATGAGTTAGGATCAATGATTTAGAGTACAATTTTCATTATGCCCAGTCTGGTGTTCAGAGGGACCTGTGGTATGATGGTCTAGTATGCTGCATGTGTTAGTCTGCCAGGAAAAAAATACAAGGGAAGTGTTGTGTAATGAATGTAACACAACATTATATTAGCTGACTGAATGGTAATTATCAAATACTAGTTAAGTGTAGGAATTGAGTTTTTAATGTGGCAAAAGTAAGGATTCCTAGTAGGACACATTATCCAGAGTCCGTAGGTGGTTGGTTTTTTATGGAAAGCCACCACAAAAGCTCTTTCCAAAGAGTTACAAAAAAAACCCCTTTCCTCTCCCCAGAGGTTTCAAGGGAACAAAAATTTTAGCTTGTCCGAACAACCCTTTTGCTGCTGGATTTTAAAAAAAAGAAACTCAGACAGTGCACAACTGGCACCAGGAGGCTTAACCTGCCTGCTGCTTGGCTCGGCTGTTCTGAGATGGAAGATTGCCATCTGCCGGACATCTTCTTGAAACTCTAATTCACTGTATGTCCTTCATTTTCATTTCATTTTCAGTCTATGCAACTACAGGGGTTGATAGATTTCACTGGAAAGAAAACCTACTCCATGATCAATAAGCTCTGCAAATTTAAAAGTCTTATCAAATAACAAACTATAAACATTAATCAGTAATATGCCTGGCTGGGTACAAAGCAAAAACAACTTCACGTGCATTTTATATTTTTCAGAACTTTGTGTTATTGTTGCCACAGGAAAATACACTTGGAAGTATATGAAATACTGCATGTTGTGAAAGTAAAATGACCGTATCTATTAGGTAGACAGAATTCTTGTGCCTGTACAGAATAGGCAATGCTTACCAGGGCCATGAGATACTAGAAAAAGAAAAGTGAGTTTTACCTTGGAACTGTGGCTTCACCTCCCAGGAGTGAGACGCAAACCCACCAAAGATATAACCATCTAAGTCCTTTAAGATCACTATGCAAGGTCCTTTGTTCACTATATGCCCACATAACTGTGAAAAGCTTTCTCCATGAAGCTTAGAAGAAAATATAAGCTGCCACTTGTGCTGTAGCTCTGCAGGTAGATGGGAGTTGATGTATATGACGGCTGGAATGTCAAAGAGACTGACAAGTCCTCTTCCTTTGATGCCTCTGCAGCCTGGAACCAGGTTGACTATGTCTTTGGTTTGGTCTGGGACAGAATGCAGAACATGGAGGCCTTGCCTGATAACAACACTGAGGAAAATGGAGATCTGTGGAATTCGGTAAACCCAGTCCTCAATGACACTTTGATCAAAACTTGTCTCCATCAGCTGAAGACCCACAGGTTTTGTCCCATCTAAATAATAAGACACACAGGAACAGTAATAAGCCTCCGAGGCTGGAAAATAATCAGTTGATTTTTTAAGTGTAAACAAAATATTCCATTATTTTAATGGACATGAAACCACATATGAGAGGGGCTGGTGACAGTAAAGCGTCAGCTACATTAAGCAGATGCACACACAGAACTGAGAAACATTTGCCCATGATATCCACTGGTTGGGCTGTAATGATTAAGAAACACAGACTCCTAGTTACAACTTATGAGATGTTCTTTGCAAGACAGCAAAATCTGTTGTTAACACAGTGCAAAGATAAACCTATGCCTTGTAAAAGCACATACAGTCATAAATCTAAATGCCCATCACCTGCAAGTCAGGCATTTGTAAAATAGACACGTTCCATGACAAATAGTTTTGCATGTCCACTTAAACTGGGACTTCAAATCAAAGCTCTCCTGAATTTAGGGGAGAAAGATGGTAAGGTAAAATTAATAAAATTCCCAAGTCATTTGCAAAACACTAGGTTTGAAATACTGGTTTCACCATTTAAATTCAAAGATGTGACCTGATGAGAAAAATTCGTGTGAGACCAGTGATCACATGAGCTCTGTGCCATTGTGGGATATACTACATCCGTCCTGCTTACCTGCAAGCTTCAATTCTGATATCAGCTGAGAAGCCAGAGCCTTTACGCCACTTGCAGATTCCCTAGTATTCTCCAAACTCCAACCTTTCAGTTCTTTCCTGTAGCTCAGTACATGGACTACAGATGCGATCAGATCCTCTGTGAACTTAAAAGGTTAAAACATCACCATTTTGGCATTTCTTAAATAAAATTGCCAAGAGTTTCAAAAGACTTTCTGAAAATAAAGTCACACAGTACTGATGCTGTAATACCAATGGCACAAACACCTCTTCTCATGATGAGTCAGAAATAACAGAAATGCTATTTCAGTGTCATAGGTCTTAAAAAGTATCCTTTTTCAAGATTTTCAACATTTTGTATATGTTACTTCACAAAGCATCACAACAAAATATGGCATGAAAGAGGGAGGGGAAGTCCAAATTTTCCAGTGGTAGGAGCTGCTAGTGAATTACTGTTTTGTGAGACCCCAGTCTTCCACCTTGCAAGCTATGTATTTGATTCACGCATCTATCCTGCAACTAAAGCTCTAGAAAGCATTTCTAGAAGCACCAGCCACACCACAACCCTTGCTGGCTCTTAGATATAGCCGGTCTCTGCACCCTTCAGAGTGAGCCTGTGAACCATCAAGACAAAACAGTCAGCCCGCTCCACAAAATCCAGATCCTGGTTCCCAAAGTAGGCAAGCCAGCACGGAAAAGCCCACAGCTGAAACGGTCACCCCATATAAACCGCTTTGCCCACACTGTTTGTCCCAGATCAGCAAACTGGTGGTAGAGAGATTAAAAAAATATAAAAGTCAAGAATCCCTGTTCTGAATCTTGTGCTGTAAAGATTACCTTCGAATTACCTTTGTCTCTGTTCTGTTACTCTGCCCCCAACACACATTTCACTGCCTGTTTACCTCTTGGATTTGTTTGCCCTTCACAGGCCCTTCTGTCTTGGAAATCATTCTCATTATTATGGTAATCTTCTCATCTGCATTCCCTTTTAAGAGGTTTGACATAAAAATTACAAACTGCTGCTTAGCAATCGGTTCACTCAGCCCAGACGATTTCCCAGTCAGGTCAATACTTTTCATTCCGTTGTATAACCGAACAGTCATTTGCTCTGGTAATGGCTCCCGCATATACGCCTACAATGAGAAAAGCAGGAAAAAACACATTTTACAAATGCAGAATAACTAATATATTCCAGCTAATCTGTGCTGGCACATACTACTATGAATGAAGGATTTCAATACCAAGTGTCTACTATCAGCAACAAACTTTTGTTGAAAGGCTGGTTTTCCAAGAGGAAAAAAAAAAATCTCTATTTGTATAGTATTTCCTTTCTAATACTCTTTAGTGATCTAAGTTGATACTGTTTTTCTACAAATGCCATGGACTTTAAAGAATACAAAACTAAAGTGTTAATAGGGTATTAGCAAAGGATTTCTGTAAGATAACTCTGTTGTAATGGTTTACAACTCTGCCAGTCCAACATTTAAAATTATGGTTTAACTCTGCTTTTGATAGCGGAGCTCACAGATACTTAAAAAAGAACCAGATTGTAAAGTTTTTTCCATATCTCAGTTTTGGACTCAAGACAATACAGGCAAGGTGTTTAACCCTACATGCACACATAGAACAATTTGAGAATTTTCTTCCTGCAGAGCAATGTCTAATTCAGGCACAGAACAAAACTGAGACCACCTGACTTTTATAAGACATCCCTGATGTTAAGACAGTTGAAATCAAAACTTATTCATCTAAATTGCATGACTGGCTTCTGAAATTGAAATCTAACTGCTATACATCACCATACATCACAACACTGCGGGAAAGATCTGACTCTGGATTCAAGAAACTTTCACAGTGTTCAAGATAATTACACGGTTTATAAATAAATCATCTAAAATACATCCATACACCAGGACATGATTACACAGTGTCTTCAGTGCGCGTAGCTCTGTGCATGACATGCTGAAGAGATGACTTGACTGTTATGCACAGGGGTGTAGCCCAACGGGGACTATGCTGCAATCAATGGAGCTCCACCTGCGTAAAGCACTCCAGCTCTATTCCGTGGAGCTGCTATTACCAATCCATCGTTGGCTCAATACCAGTCCTACTGAAGCCACCAGGGCTGTTCCCATTTGATGTTAATGGCTGTTGCTGTGCATATAGGGTGAGATCCAATGCGTCCCTGCCAGTGGTAACACTCCCATTGATTTCAGTAGAAGCAGAATTAGCAGCCACCATCTTGCACATTAGAGTGCTTTCTATTGAGGGAGAGAGGTCACAGCGATTACAGCTGTCTTTCAGAAGCCTTCTAAAAGTGCTACACAAACCTGACGTGGGACAAGCAGCAGGGAGCGTCATTAAAACCACTATACTCAAGGGCTTTTTACTTCACGCTGCAGTATTACTTTCCCACTCCCTACCCTTTCCCACCCACCGCTTAGTTGCGCTGTTTTGCTACACTTAAGCTACTCCAATGAATAGACAGGGGGTGCAAAAAAGGAGGACTCTAAAAAGGGAATCCAAACATCGAACAAACTCACATCTCTGACAGTTTAGAACCCTTGTCTTAAATGGCTTCAAGAAAGTATCTAGAGATACCTGCTCTACCTGCTTTCCAAGCTGTGCAGCGCAGCCTGCTCTGCTCCAGAAGCCATGTGGCTTCCTTTTTGTAAAGCAGAGCCCAAGCAGAGAACATGAGGCAATGCTTGGGTCAACCTTACCAGCCTGTTCTTAGATAAAATCTGCCACATAACACTCTAGCTCAGGCACAAGCATAGACACCTACAAGGCAGGCACGCCAGTTGCAATAGTCCCTGCAATAAGGAATTAGGCACCTACAGGCAGTCTTTCAAAAGATTTTAATTTTAAGTTGGCAAACGAAATGACCCGAAAAGACAAACGTCCATCAAACATCACACAGATCTAGGGGCAAAGCCAAAAGGAGAACTTCTTCCAGGTGCCAGTCAAGTAACAGATGCCAAGGATCAGGTTCTTGGACATATTAGGGTTGAAAAGGTGGGCAGCAGCACCACTGTTTCCAAACTGGTGATAGCTCATAAGCAGCCAGGCTGGAGGAAGGCTAAAGCTGGTCTGTATGCAGCTATATTACTAAATATCTTAAAATAACCTGCTTCTTTTGCTGAGCTTTAATTTAATTCCATTAACCTGTGTAACATATATAAAAATGCACTTTTAATACTACATTCATTTGGCCACTTGGTTCCTGCCTAACTGAAGTTATCAAATATTGAAACTAATCATTTTCCTCTTCTTCCTTGATTAGAAAATAAATGCAAAGTTAATCAGGAAGCGTAATGTATGTTAATTAGCTAGAACAGGGAGCCACAGCTTAATCAGTCAAAATTGAATTCGCTCCTTTTAATGCAACTGGAAAGATTAGAGACAGCGATGCAACTGAGGGAGAAAGATATAACCAAATACAAACTGACTTTGTCACAGCTTTGCAAGAAAATCTGTAAGTAATCACAAACTATAATCTCCAGGGGGAAGAATATTCTTCCCATTTTTCAGTTTTCTGTAAGAATCTTTTTGTAGGTCCCAACTTTACTTCAGAATCAGGAAGGCTGCAAATTGACCCAACAGTGCAATTTAAGAGATAAATACAAACCTGAAAGTCACTACTCCTATTAAACTGTAAGAAAAATTTACATATCTACCCTGCCCCAAAACATATACATATTAAATTGAGACGAGCAATCCTTAAAAAGTAACTATTGCCACGTCTTTAGTTTCTTTCTGAAATTATGTTCAATGGACTGCATCCCAGATATATCAGGAATAATAAATTGTCTTGCCTGTAGTGCTGCCAGAGTCACAGTTTTCTTTGTAGCTTTGCCATTTTTCGCTCCAGCTGAGCCACTCCATCCTGATAAAGTATCAAATACTCCATCAATGTCAGACTGCTCCTCAGGAAGAAATCTGGAAAGATGATTCTGATAGGTATTGCTTTCTGCATTTCCCATCTTTTCAACCTGAAGCAAAGGAAAAGGAGTAAAAAAACCCAGTAAACACAGAAAGATATCACAATGTCCATGAAAGACGTATCAGACTAACATACCAGTGCAAGTTTACAAGAAGAGCAAATTACTAGCCTTCTATATTAAAAGTACTGTTTAGTCTCTATTCACTGAGAAGCAATGAACTTAAACAACATTCTGAACAGTAACTGTACTTTAAAAAATGACTAACAGCTCTTTGCTAAAACCACCGTCTACCAATTCAAACCTCATTCAAGTCTATCAAATGGAAAAACCAATATGATCCAATGATTAAATTAGCTTGTACAAAGTGACCACAAGTCTGTCAGCCAGAATACATCAGTAACATGAAGGGAATAGCCTGATTATGGATTATTTATGACAGATTATGCTACATCTTCCCAATGCATTAATGGACTGAAGCTAAGTCTGCCAATAAGATGTGACACTAAAACACCATCACTGTAAAGTCTCTGAAGGTGACATGAGAATGTTTTTTCTAAGGACGCAATACAAAAATTATTTTAAAAGCTGCCAAGAAACACAGCAACAAAAACATTTAGGAAGATGACTCCAGACCCGTCACAAACACAGCTTCCTACAAAGTCAAGAAATGGTTGAGAGCTGGTAGCTACAGAATTAAGGTTGGCGGGGGGTGGGGTGGTTTGCGGTTGGTTTGTTTGTTTTATACACTTAATGACACAACTATGACTTCTCTCGCTGGCCCAGGATTCACCTGCATTACAAAGACTAATTTTTTCATGTTGTCTGGGCCACATGCTCTGCCCTTCTCCCTGGAGCAGCACAGCATGGACCTAAATTTACTTCTCAGCTTGCAAAGTGCCATGATTTTGCCAGCCAGGAGATAGAAGTTTAACCTAGTCATTGAGAAGTTTCTTTGTGTTTTCTCTCCCTTCCCCATTGTTGTGGAAATTCACCAGACCCTGACCTTTATACCTTGAAAATTACATATATATGTGTGTATTTATACATTACACACAGGCCCACACATCTTTTTCCTTCCCCAAAGAGCTAGAAGGTCAACCTGTTCATTGAGAAGTTTCTGTGTTTTCTCTCCACTCCCTGTCCCCACGGGAATTGACCAGAGCCCACCTGTGTACCTTGAAAATGACACATACCTGCGTGGGCACATGTACTACAGACACACACATCTCCTTCCTTCCCGAGAGCTGTTTCCAGCACAGGCCAGGGCCAGCAACACCTTCACCACCGACCCCTCTGGGCCCTGCAAAACCGCCTGAGCGCCGGGCACGGCAGCTCTGACAAGGGGCCGCCGGGTGCAGCCGGCCTGCCCCAGCTACAGCTCCAGATGTTCTCCTCATGGTTTTGAGCCAGGGTTTGGGGCCGGCCCCCCACAGCGAGCAGAGACCCCCTCAAGGAGGAGAGCCCTTCCTGAAAAAAGAGCCTCCTCCCTGGGGGGGGGGCAATCCTTCCTGAGGGGGGCCCTGGCCCTGGGGGGGCTCCTCCAGTGCCACAGGAGGGCCTGAAATGCCAAATTCCACCATGCCTGCAATGAGTCGCCACTGTAAACAGCCTTCCCGTCTACCTGGGGTAGACACACTCTTGGGGTGACAACATAAAAAATACGAGAAGCGGAATAAAACATCCTTTCGTGGTTCCCTTTCCACAAATTCCACATCCTTTCTGGCACCTCACTTGTAGCTCAGGATTCCCAGTTCCACAGAAACCTCTTTATGCGACAAGCCCGTCTGCAGCCCCTCAGCAGGACTCTTGTTTAGCTTGCTCCAACCTTGGGGGCTGGCTTGTGCTGCACTGCCCGCCTGAGCCATGCAGGCCCGCCAGCCGTGGCTGCCCGTGAGGTGGCTACCACCGGGGGGTGAGCACCGCGGGGCGACTGGCCACCTCTGTAAGCTGGAGGCCAAACCATGAAGACACGAGCAATTTCAGCAGCGAACCGCTGGAGCAAGGGGGTCCCCGGGCCCTCAGGCCGGGAGGCTCCCGCCGGCACGAGACAGAACAGACGCCTCCGGGAGAGCCCGCCCTGGGCCGGGCCCCGCCGCTGACACACCGCCCGCCCGCACCGGCGGGACCGCGCCAGGGCCCGGCCCAGCGCTCGCCCTTGCCGTTCCGGCAGTTCATCTCCCGGTGTGCTCGGCCCAGCCCTCCCCACCCGGCTGGCAGCACTCCCGGCGGGTCCCCCCTCCCTCCATCCCGGCGACGGAGCGCGGCGTGAGGCAAGCGACCGCGCTCCGGGACGGGGCGGCAAGGGCGGGCCTGCCCCTCTGCTTACCGGCAGGGCCCCCCGGCCCCAATCCGCCCCCCGGAACGGCCCCTGCGCTGTTGCACGGTCCCCGGCAGTCAGGGCCGGCGCCTGCAGGCCGCCCGGCGGGGGCGGAGCGCGGCGGGGGCGGGCGCTGAGCCGCGGCGGGGGATGGCGGCGGCGGGGACGGACCGGCGGCCTTGGCCCCGCGGTGCTGAGGCGGGAGCGGGCCGGGAGGAGCCCGCTGTGCCAAGCCGTGAGGCCTGCGAGCGCCGGAGCCGAGCGCTGCCGCGGGGGCTCTCCTCCCTGTGGGGGGCAATGCTTGCTGAGGGGGGACTCGGAAATCCTTCCTGAGGGGGGGGCTCGTCCCTGAGGGGGGGGCTCTCCTCCCTGGACAAGGACAGACGGGGGGCTTCCTCCCTGAGATGGGGCCCCTCCTCGCTGTGCGGGTTGCCCACCTCCCTGAGATGGTCCCTCCTCCTTGGGGGGGTCAATCCTCCCGGGGGGGAGGGGGACTCTCCTCCTTGAGGGGGTCTCTGCTCGCTGTGGGGGGCCGGCCCCAAACCCTGGCTCAAAACCATGAGGAGAACATCTGGAGCTGTAGCTGGGGCAGGCCGGCTGCACCCGGCGGCCCCTTGTCAGAGCTGCCGTGCCCGGCGCTCAGGCGGTTTTGCAGGGCCCAGGGGGGTCGGTGGTGAAGGTGTTGCTGGCCCTGGCCTGTGCTGGAAACAGCTCTCGGGAAGGAAGGAGATGTGTGTGTCTGTAGTACATGTGCCCACGCAGGTATGTGTCATTTTCAAGGTACACAGGTGGGCTCTGGTCAATTCCCGTGGGGACAGGGAGTGGAGAGAAAACACAGAAACTTCTCAATGAACAGGTTGACCTTCTAGCTCTTTGGGGAAGGAAAAAGATGTGTGGGCCTGTGTGTAATGTATAAATACACACATATATATGTAATTTTCAAGGTATAAAGGTCAGGGTCTGGTGAATTTCCACAACAATGGGGAAGGGAGAGAAAACACAAAGAAGCTTCTCAATGACTAGGTTAAACTTCTATCTCCTGGCTGGCAAAATCATGGCACTTTGCAAGCTGAGAAGTAAAAATGCTGTATGCAGGCTGAGGGGCAAAAGCAAGGTTACAGGGGCAGTGCTTAGGGACTGGTGATGCCATCATTCAGAGATGCAAATACTTTTGAGAAAAATTGTAGCCCCTGTGGTTGCAAAACTGGTCCCAGAACCCACTTTTTTCAGATCAACAGCTTTCCATCTCAGTTACATTGCCTCAGCAGCACTCCCCTTGTACTTCCAGCCATAGGGTTTGGCTCCTGTAATATATCAAGGCCTTTGCGTTCGTAGCAGTGATGCCTCGTTTGTCCGTGGTTCGTCTGACTCTGGGTTTGTTTGCAGGCAGAGTTCAGCGTGAAGCCTCCCTCCAGCCACGGCGAACATGTGCAGATTCCCACAAAGCTGGCACTGTTGGTGTTCCTGCAACCAGATACCGTGGAACAGGTTAGCAGTTCTGACATTTAACTTTCAGTTATAGTCTGAGCAGTGTGTTTTCAACAGAAAGCATCTATGTTCCTTTATATGTTTAGAAGAAAGAAAATGACCTGTATTCATCGTAGCAGAGCTCACATTGTTTTGTTCTTTTTGCACCAAGTAAAAATCCTGATAAAGTTAAGTTGCAGAGATACTCATGGTTTTGATGTGCGTGTTTTTTTATCTCTATGGCATGTAGTACTCCATCAAACCCTGTAGAATATTCTTGTTGCCAGCTCAGAGTTAGAAATACATTGACCAGAATTCTAAGATGGTCACGTTTAAATGAATGGATACGGATTTAGATCTGTTATAGTCGTCACTAGAGTCACAGAAGGTAACCAGCTTGTATCAGCAGGATCAGGACCTAGTAAGTAAAACCTGAGGAAATGAATGAGGTGTTCATGTAGCATGAGTACAAACTCAGAAAAGCTCACCTGGAAGCTGCTTGAGAGTGATTTGTCCACACGGTGGCACTTTATGTTCAGAAAGTGAGCTGTCTAGCCCACACTGACTGCTTCAACACTTGGAAAGTGTGTTTAGATTCCCAATTTTATATGCTGCACGTGTGTAGGAGTAAAAGCTCTTATAAGGAATTAGCTTCATCCCTTTCCCATTAACTGCAAGCATAATCATGAGGACAAACTTCCATTCTTGGTGAAGCTCCCTCCCTGGGCTACATAAGCAGGTCCTGGAAAAAGTCTGCTGTGATGGTTTGGTTTCGATCAGCATTAATGAATTTCTAGTTGATACCTAAGGGGGGAAAATGAAATTTAAAGAATAAGAAAAACAAAGCTTTTGAATTCAGGTTAGCTTTTTCTTCTTTTCTTTTTATTTTCTTTCATTTATTTTTAAAAGCTAGTATTACTGTGGACGTATTGTTTCAAGTCAACTGGATGATTTTTTAAATTTATTTTTTTAAGGGTTGTGTTTCATATTGTAGCTCTGTCTGTAGGATATCATTTCAGTCTGGAAATACAGGACTGGAGATTCTAGTCTAACTGACCTTCTGCTAGACTGACTGTGAGCCAGCCAGCTAAGACTGACCGGCAGACTGACTGACCAGTAACATCTTCACAAACATATGGTGACTTCATGACCTCTGTTCTCCAACCGTTGAGCTCAGAATCAGTCAAAAGCTACTGAAGGATGCCTGGCCTTCCTTAGCTCCAATCGGCCACTTTTGCAAGGATGTGTGCTATTTCACCCTCTTTTGTTCAAGTCTTGACCATTTGTAACAGGGGTGACTCTACAAACTGTGAATTTATTTGCCCTGCCTCTCAATCTAAACAGAGCTTCTGGCTCCTACCGGATGGCATTTTGTGGCTTGCCTGTAACTCTAGGCTGTAATCTACAGGGTGGAAATACTTTAGAAGTCGTAAAATACTAGCACTATGTTGCATAGATTACACTCCTTATGTGGGGATATTTCCAGGTCAGAGGCTAGCACCCTTTCATAGCCTTTTTGCACCAAGTGCATGAAGTCAAGCTAGAAACCTGGTCCATAAAGGTAATAGTTTGCAACACTTTAAATAACCAGTCACTTCCTCATGTATATGTTCATATATCATCCTCATGTAGATGCTCTAGTTAGGTGTTCTGCCAGTAAGAAGGAGAGAATACACTAAGAAGCCTTTTAAGGACATTCAAGGATATACCATTACATAAAAAACAGGAAGAAGACATGAGAGGGTTCTGGAAACAATTGTGGCTGATTTTGTGAACTAATGGTAGACGTGTATTTGTTTGCAGACTGAAAAAACAAACCCCAAAAGCCCCAAACTATTTTATTTTAAACACTATACTTTCGACTTGTGTCAAATGGAATAGGTTTGGGTTTACTAGTTTGCCAAGAGTATAGAAAATTGAAATGGCCGTAGTTCTAGGTAATTCTAATAATAGTTTCTTTCAATTAAGGGAAATTATTGCAAAGTAACAACCTAGAATGTAAGTGATGAGCTGTGCAGCTGTGTTTTTATATCAAGCACATCTGTTTTACCTAGATTATAATTTAGTTTCTTTATTTTTTTTCCTATCTTGAGTTAGAACACAGAGAAATTTTGCTGCTTATCAGTCTCGCACACATACGTTAAAGTTGTTACCCTCTGGGGGTAGCCATGCAGAGAATTGTTCTGATTCGCCTTTGATATGATACATACCTTCCACTGTGTTCTTATTAAAGGTCAGCTGAGAATGGGACCCTGCTGTGCCAAAGACTTTTCAGAGAGATACAGGTGATTTCTGTTCCAAAGATCTTACCATTAGCTGCATTTACACATGCATTGAGCAGAAAACCAACCCTCTCAGGCCACAAGCATCAGAGAATTCTGTGAACTTCAAAGAATGGTGATATCACATCAGTGGCAATTTTCAGCAGGGTATTTTTTGGGGCTATATTCCCCTTTTGGAGTATATACCCATTTTGGGAAGGGGAGATAATTTTAACTTCCCAATTATTACTCAGCATTTTTGTTACACTGTGTTGCAGAACTCTGGCCTTCGCAAAAGACGTCAGATTTGTCCTCTTGAAAACAGTGGAGTTACATTATAAAAGACCCTTGTTCATGTTTTAGGGTCTAGTGAAAACAAAAGTCATTGTACATCCTTTTAATGCCATTAGGCTTTGTGTTTCCTGTTTTGATGTAGACTTTAATTTTTACAAACCATCTACAGTCACAGTGAGTGAAATCCTGCAAAGATGTTTATATTTGATGAAACTAGTTGTAGGTTAAGCCCACTGATCGTCTTGTAGTGTGATCTCAGCACAAAATTTCTTTGACTTTAAAAGGTATAGTCCAAAGCTACACACTGATGCCCTTTTATATACGTATTATTCAGCTCTCTGTTTAATTGGCTACTGTGACAGCTATAACTTTGCTGTTACTTACCTGATTTGCCCTGTGGTTCTATAGGATGGCCATATAAGGCTAAAAAAAAAGAGTCTGATTGTAATCAGAATTGCGTCCTTAGGTAGTCACGAAGGAAGTTCTGAGTTTTGCAAGTGTTTGTACTTCCCTTTACAAAAACCTCTGCCTGCTAGTAACCAACTCCGTTCTATAAAAGGAGGAAGGGCACAGTGAAGAGGTGAATCTGATTATGGGTAAAGATGGTAATATACAGTATCTTAGAAAATGTGCTTAGAGGTGGGATAAAAGCCTCCTGTCACAGCCTGTTAACTGAGGGGAAACACCGTTGCTAAGATGCATCCACTCTATCTACAGCAAAACAGCAATGCCTAACCTGACCAAATTAAATTGTAGTATGTCTTGCATGTATATAGATCATAAAGATTACTCTGGGCTGTGGACTTTACAGATTCTGCTGACTGCAAGAAATGCATGAGCCATAGTGAGGGGAGAATATGAGTATGAAGTTCTCCTAAGCTACCCTGGCCTTGTCTTCCCTGAAATACTGTAGCATGTGTTTTGAGTGGGGGTTGCATCCAGAGATCCTTTCCATCCTGTATTATTCTATGATTCAGAGCTCTTTCATTGAAGAGCTAGGTGGGATTATTACATGGCGAAGGTTTGTGATCTGTGTTTAGTAAAAACTGTAGAGCAGAGCAAGTCTGTAACTGAACAAAGAAGTCAAATGGGAGAATTCTGTCTCTCACAGAGTATCAACAGTTCTTGGTTTCATTTCTTTTTTGTTTGGTTTTGGTTTTGTTTGTTTTTTTAAAAGGCTGCTTTACATGAAGGAATTTCAGAATTTGTTCAGGGTATTTCAGAATTTGTTCGGGGTATTTGTTCTAATAAGAAAGTTGTCCATAGAGTCTGACAATTCATAACTTTAGCTGTTTACATATATAGCGCTTCAGGGTGAGAAGCAGAGGGTCCTTTTGCTCTGGATGGAAACAGAAGGTGTCCTTTCCTCAGAGCACAGTCTGCATTTTGTCTATTTCACTTGCAAAGTGGCCCATGCTATGCATAGTAGCGTTGTGGCTCGGATTTTTTGAACTGGTTATGAATGCAGATAGTCTCACAGTGTGTTATCACACTTTTGTTCTTCTGGTCAGACTGTTTGGTCTACTGATCCAAACCCCTTGAAGTGTTAATACCAGCAAAGACAAGAAGGTGGAAATACAGATACAATTTTAGAGCCTCGTGTCTGACAAACAAAAAAGGGTTTGAGTAGGAGGTGGGAAAATCTCAGTAATATTCCTGAACTCATTTTCACCCTTGTTCACCTCTATTACATTCTTTCTCTCCTTCCAAACAGTGGGAGAAAACCCCTTACAAACATCTTAGATTTGTAGTTACTAGTGAAGGAAGTCTTTTCCAGCAGTACAGCTGTGTTTCTTGGCAGTGTACAGTATTTACACCCACCATGTAACAAGAAACCACTGTTTTGTCATCTGCTGTATGGAGAACATACATCTTAGGTTTTGAAAAGAAGTGATGGAAACTTGATCAGGGCTTGTGTGATTTTTAAGAGCTATTAAGTAAACTAATAACTTTCTTGCAATTTTAGGGTGTTCATGCACTGCTTTAATTGTTACCTGCAGCTTCTTTTCCTCTGTCACTAGCTTCTTCCCTACCACCTGGGCTGGATTTTATCTATTAATTTTCTTTCTGTGCAGCACAGTATATTTTTCACTGTAGCTTATCTTTTCAAGTGCTTCTTGTGTTTCTGCCCAGGTTAAGTGCAGTGTGTCTATCAGAGTCTGAAGTCCTTGGCTTACCTTTCACTGAGTAAACAAGTGCCCGTGATGGGATAGTTATGGCCCAAAGCAATACTTGCCAAACCAGTACGGACTGTGGGAGCGCCCAAGTGTTGCTGACTGCTTAGTGCTGGGATCTCTGCTCTGAGAGTACTGGGTAAAAGGTGAGACACTAGATTAAAGTACAAGAGACAAAGCTGTTCCTGCCTCATGTCTTTCCCAGAGGCTGCTGCCTTCATGGCTGCAGCAATAGTATGCAGCCACAGCCCTGTACCTTTCAGCATCGCCAGATTTCTCCCATCAGTTACAGGGGTTTTTCTTTCTCAAAACTTTGGGCTATAAAAGTCTGGTTCTGGAGCAGCTTCCTGTGTGGTCCAGCTGTCCTGCCACTGAAGCCATAAGCTCTGGAAGGAAGGTAGGGCAGTAAATTGCTCCTATCTGTGTCTTTATCCCATGTGTGGGCAGTCCAGTGCCTTCACAAAACAAGATCTGTCTCTCACAGATGCTCTTCACAGCAGAATGTATCAGCTTTCTTTTTATTTTCTGTTTTCAAGTTGCACTTTATTACATTAGAGTGAAACCATCATTAACAACAAATGGTCTTAAACTGTAAATCCAACTATTCTCCACAGTATAACGAGCTGCCTTGAAGGTCAGACTGGCTTTTTACAGCTTGGGTCCTATTATGCATTACACAAGCCAGAGCACAACATTTGCTTTTATACTGAGTAAGGTACGAGTGAGATCAAGATCATGACAGAGAGCTGTGATAGCTTTGAAGGGCTGCCGTGTAACTCATCTGCTGCTGGAGGTGCCTTAGAGCATGTGTGTCCCCAGACGGGGCTCAAGTTGCGGTTTTAAGTAGTGATTTCCAACATTAAACAGGAGACATGTCACAGATCAGAGTCCAAACCAACAAGCTCTGCAGGCCTTTAGGTTGGGCTCTCTGCTGGCAGCTGACATGGGGAAGAGGAGCTTCAAGGGGGGGGAGGAAAGTGAAGCAGAGAAACACTGTGTGAGTGGTTGCAGGGCACTGGGGAAGAAAAATAAGCTCCTGAACTAAGAGGTGGGAAAACTCTTGAGTGAGAAATGAAAAAACTTTTTTTTTTTTTCAAGGTCTGTTCTTGTCTTGGGCTATGGCCTCAGGCAGGTTAATTGTTCTCTGGTATGTCTCTTTAGCTTGTTGGAGCCGTGCTGCAAGTGTGCTGTAGGAGAGATTGTCTGTACAAGTATTGGGAGTGCAGGGCATAATGGCCCTGATTTGACTCAAGTGCTGTAGCAATATACTTTCTAACATACACAGGGAAAAAAACAGCACTATTGTTATAAGTACCCCTGGAACCGGCTTTTATGCTCATCCTGCAGACCTCCCCCTCCCTTAGATAACTCCTTTCAGAGCCAGTGCACCAGCCAAGCAGTGGAGTTGTGCAGAATAAAACATGCTGGTTCCAGTGGCTTGAGATGCATCAAAACCCTCCTCACACTCAAAAGCAGCCACACGGCTGGCGGGAGCATGAGGTCATCACCAAAACTGTGCGTTGCGTGATATCTTATGCCATTCAGGAAGAGCAGGCTGTTTCTATGGCTACTACTGCCTTTCTCTCAAACACATGTACCATTGATTCTGACGAGATCATATTATATTATAGAAAATAATTACTCACTACTTCACACTGCAGCATTTGTTCAGCTAGGAAATATCTGACTTCCTATAATAAAGACATTTTCCATTTAATGTATTGTTATAAACGGGTAGGATTTTCCTCATCTCTGATTTATAAATGCATCCAGTTTGGCCTTGAAAATCCTTGTTCTGGTTTCCATGACAACAGGTCTGCTTTCTTGAGGCTATTTCTTCCCTTCATCTTGGGTGGGGAAGAGTTGCCATCCCCTTCCAGTAACAGCATGATGGGCAAGCAACGCGATTGCCTTGAAGGAAAATCTGCAGACCTGAAACCAGAAACTTCAGCCAGTTTTTTGAAATACAAGTGAGACATGCATGAGGAGAATAGCACTACAAACCTAGCACAGGCTTGAGTCAGATTTTTTGTACACAGAAAGTCAAGTGCATATGTAACCCCAGGAAATATAGTCATACACTGCACTGTTACGTACTTAACAAACCAATCCAGTAGCCCTGAATAACAGTGTTGGCACGTAGGACATTAACCAAAGATCTAGACAGTCTGTTCATATTGTAACTTTATAGATTAATTAGTACTGAATGCAGTTGATTGTTTGAAACAGACTCTCAGTATCTATTTATTTTTTTTCCTCAATAAGTCCCGTTTTCAGTAATGGACTGCTAGGACTGTCTCTTTCATAGATCATTCGTGGGTCAACCTTATTCCTTCAATGTGAAACAGTGCATTTGAGATTGTGGCTAGTAAAGGCATCATAAATAATTCATAGCTGCTTTGCAAGGATCTTTCTAGTGGTTTCTTGCAATTTTAACATTTCCAGGAAAAATTAAGATAGCTGCTGGTAAGGCATGGTTGAAATAGTTTAGTAACTGCTGTTCTAAAATGATAAAGAGGTGGGTTTTGCAAATTCCTCAGAAATCTGTGGAGAAGGTCTTGGTTCCCTTTTCCTGCAGAGAAGAATCATGATGTACCTACACCTTTGTAAGTAATAAGTATCTTCAAATATGCAGCCCACTAACGTTGCAGATGACATGTTTTTTCTTCTGCTTTACATAGGGTAGTTCTTAATTTATGTGAGTAAAAGACGTTACAGAACCATAATGTCTAAGGTATCATTGTATTACAGCATTATAATCTCATTTGCATTTGAGCTGGGAGCAGCATCAGCAATCATCTTGCTGTTCCTTAAACTAGGGATTAGTTCCTTAAGCTAGGGTTGTTCCCCTTGTTTAGTCTGAATTCTAGAGTTCCCAGCCCATCTTTTGGAGCAAAAGATCCAAGTGTAGGTTAGGTATTCTCCATTAAGATAGAATGCAGGATTATCTCATTTAGGCATGTTTTATCCATATTATTATAACCTGTACAAAGAGAAAGCATTTCTGTAATTTATGTTGGAGGCTAACCTTTGAGTCCTAAGGAAAGAACACCTAGTTCCAAGCTATGCAATACCTAACGCATCTCATGGTGGGATGAGATTGCCGACCGTACATAAGCATCACTGAAAGCCAAGACGGTTAAGAGTGAATCAATATCAGAAACAACACAAAAGTGATTTAGTGATTGCCTTATATAACCATGCACAGGTTTTCCCTTTTGTCATGACTAAAATATGATGATCAGCCTGCCATAACAGCAAGCCCCTTGGTGAGAATGAAGTCATAGCAGTACAATTTCTAGCTGTACAGCCAACTAGAAACAATATAAATGTGCTTGTTTTCTGTGCCCTACTGTTACATGTAGGGGATTAAAAAAGTGAGTCAGTTGCTGGAAAACATACTGACCCTGTGGCAGTGGAATGACTCTTAAGAAAGCTCTCGCATTCTGTAAAGACTAATTAGAAGAGTGATGAGTGATAAATTTTTTCTTTGACTAAAGCAAGGACATAGAAAGGAGACACAACTGAAAGCGGTGAAACCTACACAATTGCATATTGCATTTTCAACTTTTCAGATACCAGCTTTTCCTTCACTAAATTTCTATTACACTTCTAACACTTTTGTGGTTTCATGACCCAGGGCTTTGGAAAAAACATGATTTTTACATGTTTGGGTTGGTTTTCATTTCTTTTGGTACAACTTCATGCGATATTGCATCCTACAGAAGTATTATATTGAATTTCTGAATTTTGTTTATGGCACTGTCTGAAAGTTCCTCCAAACAGTTAACTGATTCCTGCTTTTCGTGTAGCCCAGGGCAAGTTTAAAGGAAATAAATGTAACATGAGTTAGTCATCCTTAAATAGTCTTAAAGCAGGGAGTCCTACATTAACAGCAGGCTGATAATAAGCTCTGCTATGTTATCTCAGTAAAGCTTTTCTCATGACGCCGAATAAATTTATGAGCTGTCATTTATTTGTTTGTTTGCTTTTTCTCAGCAGGAGAATTTATTGTCTGGTTGCTGAAGTATCAATTATTCTTGTAAAATTGAATAATACTGTCCTAGGATCATACATACAGAAGTTAACATAATTTGAGACATGATAAAAATTAGTAAGATACCAGCTCTGTTAAGGCATCTGTGATAGGTACTTTTTTGTATGCTAAAGGATAACTTTTATGTTAGAAGAACAGCAAAGAATTGGGTTAAAAAGAGCCAGCAGACTTGATCTAACCCTGTAATTTTTTATTTTTGCAGGCTTCTGCTGTCAGACCATCTGCAGCTGTTGTCAGTGAACCATTGATCTGACCTCTGAGAGGTAGAAACCCATTCTGTTCCCTAGCTGGTCGTTCCAGTATTTTTATTCTAGCATTTAAATTGGATTTTATTCAATTTTATTTAAATCCATTATATCAATACTTAATGAACAGAAGCCCTCCCACTCTGCTCTGTGGTGTCCCATTGTATACCAGCATTTTATTCTTTTTTGTGTCCTATACATATTCATTTCCCTTAATCTTTCATGCTAATGTATGTTTCTCTTTCCCATTCCTTTTCTCCTCTTGATTATTATTAAATGCCTGGATGATACTTAAATGTCAGAAAAGCCCTGAGAAATGTCACATACTGGAGGAGAACACAATAGTTTATGTTTAAAAAGCCCTGAGCATGGTAATATCTGCTTTTCAGGCTGTGGGGCTGTTCTGGCCACCTCTCAGAAAGAATAGATCTCTTGAGAGAAACAGATTTATGTTGCTGATGGTGTTTTGATTTTGAACTTTGATACTGAAATTGGAGTCTCAGAAATGAATCCTACCTTCTCTCTGGTTCATCTCTGCCCTGACATGATAATGGGTCACTTGGAGCAATCAGCTGGTTTCATTAATTATTAATGCTAACACATGGCAAAAGCAATTTGGAGATTCACTGGATGTGTGTGGGTCTGTTGATGGAAATGTAAAGGGGGCAATTATCAATCTGAAAATAAATGAGAGTGGCAAGTGCCAGAGAGGAGGGGGAATCGGCAGAAGGATTAGGCATAGATGGAAGAATAAAAAGGTATTTTATTCTTACAGTCCAATGCATATCTTAAGTTACATTAGAGGGAAAATTCCTAACGCAGGGCATGTAGTTCACATGAGTATTAGATTACTTGGCTGAACTGTGGTCTACGCAAATATGCATTTATAAACCTTTACAAGAATTTTGATACTTGCTGAGTGTATAGAAAAAGCAGTAAGCTATTCACTATTAGGGAACTGTATACCTAGGCAAACAAGAATATAACCCTCATCCATGCATTTTAGTAGCTTTCTTGTGTATTTACGCTGAGGGGAGAACACAGAAGTCTTGAGACCATGGAATAAGGCTGCTATATAACATGAGTGCTGTTTGGAGGTGGCCTTTTATCTACAACAGCTTAGGTAGTCCAATGAGCAACAATACTTACTGCCACTGTAGGAAAGGAACTGTATGAATTTGCCCGAAGCGTGATACAATGGGAGGGGTTATTCCTGCGGTCTCTCCCTCTGCTACATAGGTGCTGTGCCTCATAACAGGAGCTCGTGTCCTGGTAGTTTCAAAATGGCTGAAAAAATCAAGAGCAGGAGGAGCTTTCTGTCTCCCTAAAGAAAAAGATTACATTGACAAGCTTGGTGTACAACAATAACGTCTTATTTGAATATCTTAAAGAATGGTTCCTGAGGGAGCAGTGTGTTCGAAACCTCTACCCTAGCCTCTGATGTATTGCCAGGGTCTGCTGGCCTTCTTTATATGTTGACTGGATTCAGCTTCCAGGAGAGCGTTCCCTGCCGACGGCCACAGGCCCCAGTGACGGCAGAGCCATCTGTGACACAGCTCCAGATATGTCAGCCCAGTTTTATTCTGCGTTACCGAGCCGCAGTGGCACTGGAAGGCAAGGCTAGAAAGGTTAACAGCTTCCCCCTTGCCCCCCAAATTGCTAAGGAGGGTTAGTACAGGGGAGAATAAAAAGAAGCAGCTTTCTTTTGTTTAAGCTGCTGCAGCTCATGCAGTGCCACAGACTAATGAAACTCCAGACTGTCTGATGGAGTTTTTCCCACAAAGCAAAATATTAGCTAAGTCAATTGATCACATCTTCATTTCTTGAGGGAGCGTTCAGCCCACACATCCTATTGTGTGTCTGATCACAAAGACGTGTCTGCTGTAGCAATATTGTGTTATCTCACAAATGCTTTGTGCTACGTCTCAAGCTGTTGCCTCTGATGTAAAAGGAAATGGAAATTCTCACTCAGAAGATGTACCTGACAAATAAATAAATTCTTGTAAATTCAGTGTCCCAAACTTGGGAAATTACAGTAGCTGCTGCTGCAAAATACTGTGATAAATCCCCATCCATCTGGAATGTTTCCATAATCCACTACAGATTGCCAATTAATTGCACACTTAGTTCTATGTAATAAGGACAGATAATAGGCTGGATTATTTTAAGTCCCCCAGAGGCAGTGGAAATGCATCACAATATTCTTAAATAGCATATTTTTATTAAAGCAGTGCCTGCAAGCTTCTGTCTGGGACTGGAAACCTATTGTGCTAGGAACTATACAAGTAATGAAAGGCCAGTTTTACAGCACATAGTCCTATTAAGTGAAGCACTTAATTGCTTACTTCAAGTACCAGTTTAAATAAACCAATCTCATCTATTTTCTAATTAAATGTGGGAAATTATAGTGTGGCTGGTTGGGACACATGGGTTTTAAATCCTCTTCTAGAGCAGAACTGTAAATAGTCTGTTTTATGCTGTTAAGATTAAAATGAGACTTGTGTCACAGAAAGATACCTTTGAACAATGGTGTGTGAAATATTTAGGACTTTGCACACATAAATAAATCACAGATTTTTGGCTAATTTATTGAGAATCTTCCCTGGGCAGTTTGGATTTAGACTAAAATTCTGATTCATTAAAACAGTCACATAATGGGAAGATGTAATTTTAAAAACAGTTACATTTAATTTTATTTGGATTAATCAAGTTTTTCCATGCTCTACTGAGCATAATGTAATTGATGACCTTTTCCTGCTTACAGTAGTTTTAGTATTTTACTGCAGTGTTTCTGGGAAGCAGCTCGGTAAACAGTAATTGTTGTCCAGAGAAAAGAAAAGGGAAAAATCTGTATGTTTTGAATCAAGTCAGTTTGTCACAGGATTGTTGAGGTCCAAAGCAATTATACATCTTCACATTTTATTTCATTTACTGCTACAGTTGTTCCTGCATACCTGTGACAACCACAGGAGACTCATGTAATTTTTTCAGTTTAAAATTTTCCTGAACATTTTGTGTTTGTCTTGTATAACTGGCAACATTTTAGTACATGGAGTCATAATACTAGGTATAGCTCTGTACAACCGTGTGGAAGTCACTAGCGTAGTACCAGAGAAGGTACACTGGTGCAGAGAGAACATTTTAGCTTGAATTGCTCTCAGAAAAGTTTTGGATTAATCTAGAATGCCTTGGAGGGCTCCCACTGAAATGCTGCCACCTGTAACTATAACTTGTCCTGAAAACTAGCAGATTTTTTACTTTCTGAACATGTTGGTCCTGTGTGTGAGTTTTTCAGAAAGGAGAAAGCTGACCACTTAGAACAGTTTGCTGCTATCAAGAACAACGAATTTACTTTGCTGTTTCCTCCCGTCTCTTGAGGTTGCCACATGACTGATGAGGCAAAAATTCTGTCATGCACCACTACGTGTGAGAAAAACCAGACTGAGCCTGGACCTCCCTGCCTCCTCATGTATTATACATCTGAAACTCATGATAATTTCATAGGATATCACTCTCTAAACATAGTGTCTTCATGACCTAGGGCCTCTGGGTCTTCCTAGTAGCAGGCACCACATAAATAAAGCATTCAGCTCCACCTTCACTTTTGTCCTGTAGATTCAGTTTAGCTTAATTCCCAAGGGTGCCAAGCATGCATTTGCCAGTTACAACAAGGGATACTTTATTTATTACCCCTGGAATCACGAAGCTCTTGTGTCCTTTGGGAGAGTCATCTTGCATTTAGCCTCCCGCAAGCCCATATGCAGGAGACATTACAATTTTAGAATAATTTAGCTTTTCTATGTTTATAGCGAGAAGTCACTTCAATAGATTATGACTAGGTGGGTGGGTGTTCCTCTCTCTTAAATGCAAGGGTGTTTGGGTTTTTTTGCTGTTCTCAATTGGTTTTAATACTATAAAACTAGAGAATCTGACTCCTGTTATCCTGTCAAAGATGTTAGTAATGAGAGCAGTGGTTACTAACCAAATAGACAACTGCCACTGTCTCTTTTCAGTTCTGATGAGACTTTTTTCCTTTTAGCTGTCTCTGAAATCCACCAGGCTGGGAAGTGTCTGCATCTCTTGTAGGCATATGAGTGCCCTGATATTAGGTTGTGGGAATGCTGATTAGAGCCATTTGATCTGGATTGGTATTAAAGTGCCTAGACAAACTCATTCTCTCAGCTCAAGATAAAACTGTTGGTTCCTCACATGCAACAGATTTCAGGTTTTGCACACCTTAATTACAAGGGGATGGTTTCCTGAATCCAAAACCTTCTGAATGTTAAAACTGAATTCCATTAAAGTTTCTCTGCAATAGAGATAAACTTGATCCTTGCTACGCTTCTTTTTTTTTTTCTTTTTAATTAACAAAAAAAGCCACTTCTGAATATAAGACTGGATTTTCATCTAACTTTAAGACATCTTCTCACTAAGTATGGCAAATTACCAGCACCTTTCTCATGCCCAGCTGCAAAGTATTTTAACATCTGATCATCCTGTCATAGGAACAGGAATGAGTAACAAATGAATGCCTGCTGGCAGAAAAGAAAAAAAGCATGCTATCCAGTTAGCACATGTATGTGCATGTTTCTGTAAAATAAATACACGTTATGAGCACAAATCTATACACTCGTGCATGCCATTATAGCTGGGTGTATTTACACATTAGATAGAATCTTTTTTGCTTTGCTGTGTTAATGGGTTAATTTCAGAACAGATACACCAACTACTGAGCATATAAATTACTTGAGTCACGTTGAAGTTCTTGTCATTTATACCACCCATATAGTTACAGGGCTGTGTTTTCCTAACTATATAACCAGCTGTTTGTGTTTCTCATGTACATTTGCTGAAATTTGTTGTTCTGAAGTAACTTCTGCTTTGATGCCACAACTGAGTGATAAGAAGTGGCAAATATTTTTGTCTGTGTGTGTATGTAGATCTACTATATATTTAACAAACGGCATTCTTTCTGCCCCCACCTCCACAAACATAGTCTTGTAAATCTAAATCAAAGCCCATTCAGAAATTTTCATTTTAAGTGGTTTCATCTTACTGTAATTACCAAGTCGTGTGAGGAGTAGCTAAACAATTGTCTGCACAACAATGGAGATGAAATAAAGATAGCCTCTAATTAATTCCATCTAGGTTATAATTAATTTTGACTGAGTTGCTCAGGACAATATCCTTAAGTCTCACAGACTTCTATAAAGAAGACTGATCACCAGCTGCTGCTCTTTGATTTTTAAAGCAGATGGGACTATTTCCAGCTATTGCTTAAAAGGAAATGATGAGGGTGAGGGTAGAGAGTGATTGATTGGCTTTGAATAGGCCTTGGGGTAAGACTGCTAGAAGGAATGGTCTGTTGACAAGTTAGTCTGTGACAATGTCTTTTAAAGATTTTAGAGATGTTTTGTTGTAATTTGTCTTTAAATTTGTAAGAACCCCTTTTTGTGTTGCTAGAAAAAAAAGTAAAAATCTGTGATGCAATGCTATGTCAGTAAGTATTTCATCATGTGCTGTGTGTTAAATCTGCTTTGGGTCATAGTAGTGCTAAAGGCAGTGATGAAGGATACAAGCATCAACGTTTCTAGTCTTTGTCATTTTGTAGAAACAAAAGAGGGAAAATATCTGTTAGATCATTTTCCTAGTTCTGTCTGTCAATGTAGAGTTGTACTCTACTTCATTATACAAGAGGCTTTGGTGAATAATTCATTAAAAGTAAATTAACTGAAAAATTCTGTCACTTCTTTTGTTTGCTGATAAATTACAAAATTCTCATATGGATTTGTTGTTAGAAATTATTTATAAATTTATGGAATAAATAAATCCCAGCTTGCTGGTAGGTTGTGCTCATTGGGAGTAATGGATGTATAAACTGATAGTATAGCACTTACTGAAATACCGTTTTATTTTGATTTCTTGATTGGATAGCTTCTAGAACTAGCTAATACCTGGCATGTTCTTAGTTATGCCTTTTAGTGCAAAAGATGGAAATTAAGGTTGGAAATTATCTTTTTTTCACTATCTCTAGTAAAACACTTGTGTAAAAAGAGAGCAGGTATGTGACATCTTTGGGGGTAAAACTTCCACATCTGAGAACGACCACCTGCAACTGTTAGTGAGGAGGAAAAGTCAAAATACTTTCCCCATTATGATATGTATTAGGAATAGATAGAAAGGCTGATGATTTAAATGTTAAATTATGGTATATCAAATATTTTTTCTATGAACTTCTTGTTCAGTCTGCATTTTCCTGTGCTAAATTTTCTGCTTCCTACCATTGTGTTTGGGTGCCTTTTCACTGCTGTAGCATACACACCATCCTAGTAATTCTTAAAGACCCAGTACCATGTGCTTTTGAAGGCAAAATTCTCACTGAAAACTGTTTAAAAGTAAGATCTGTTAATATGTGAGAAAAGAAATTGCCAAAAAAAATTGATGAGCATTCTATGTCTCATACTGGGCTTTGAAACTGGGACAAAATGCATTCACTATTATAACCTTTCTACTGTGCGTGTTATTCAACTCGAGTCCAAATCAATTCTTGTGTCCTGTTTAGTCTGAGGGAGAGAACTTACAGTCCTGTTTTTAGGAAAGCATCAGTGTAATGTGTGGAAACGCTGCTCGTGTCAACTGTTTGCGTTACCTTGAATGTGATAGTTGTGGAATCTGTTTAGTGGGTTGGTTTTCTTCCCCCCACCCCTCCCTCTTTTCTTTTAATTCAGAAGACTATTTTCTCATTTGCCCTACAGGGCTTTAATGTTTTTTAAAGCCAATGAGATCATTACAGTGCTTTAACTTGCCTTTTACATAATGGAAGCCACAAAGTTTCAAGTAGTAATTCTTGCATTGAACCCAAGAATCATGCTCTGTAAATTCCTTCTTTTTCCCCTTAACACATTTTGGTTTTCCCAACTGAGTAGTGTATTTTAGTAATTGTAGGCATTAATCAGTTCTAGGCAGGTTGGCACCCCTGAAGCAACATGCAGCACCCTGAGAAACTGCTGAAGTAAAGGTACAGCTTGTCACCACCTGTGTGACAATGTGCTGAAGACTTCAACAATCTTCAGCTGGCTTCCGTCAGTATCATTGCTGATTTTTTTGTAGGGAAGAGGCACGTCCCATCTATTTTATAAAGCTGTCACAATGCTGGGTTATAATCCTGCTGAATATGTGTCTAGGTTTTCAAATACATGAAGACTGGAAGTGGGTTTTCCCCCACTCCCCCCTTTGGTTCTCCCTCTTTAGCAGTGTTGCACTTCCCTTCTTTCCAGTTCTGCGTCCTGTAAAGCACTGCACAGGCAGCTTCCCTGCTCTCTAGCAATTTCCAGCCTGCCCGGACAACAAGAATAAGCTGTCTTCTAACATAACTAACATACTGAAGTGGTAGAGTTATGGTTTTCAGCCTAATACCTGTCCCCACTAGAGTGGGTGAGTAATTCTGCTCTTTGTTTAAGAGGAGAGATTAAGTGACTCACACATTTGTCCTTTTCTTCAAAGGATTCTTCCATGCTGGCAAAATTTCCGGTGGCAAGTTCTAGAGAAAATTCAAGGAAGATCTGCAGTTTTGCATTGCTTGCTTCTGGCTTATTCAGGTATGTTGTTAAACTAGCCATGAATCCTTATTATCTACTTTTGGACTGCATGACAGGAGCAGAAATCCCGCTCCATGTACTAACAAACTGGTAGACTTGGCCTGTGACTCATTACTGAATAGGCACAGGAGGTCTGTCCTTTTCCAAGACCTCTAAGATTTCCTCATTAAACTCTTTAGGAGAAAGAGGAGGAATTAAAAAACCATAGAACTCTTCTGAAATCCCTGCCTGAGATTTTTCAGAGTTAACGCACATCTTGTGTACCAAGCTGGAATGTAAAAGACTTTGTTAAGGGGCTTTATGTGTGTATGTTAAAATGTTCTAAACGCTGGCTGCATGTGCTTGTTCTGGTTCAAGACTTTCACTAGTTCTTCCAAGTGGGGATTTCTCAGGCTGAAGTCCTCTGAGGCTGAGGGCACAAGCAGCTTTCCATAACTACCTGTCCTCAGTATGAATACCTAATTCTGCCTAAGGCACAGTAATGAGATTTCTCTGGTGATTTTATGACTTGAATGACTTTATTCAGTGGTAATGCAGGATTATTGTGTTCCTGCCCTTCTATTTTCTTCTTACATTTCCACTTGGGTCCTGCTTTTGTCCTGCCTTCAGTTTTGTCAAAGGAATTTGTTATACAGCAAAGTGGATCAGGGAACTGATGCAGCTTAAAAATCACCTGATTTTAAAGCCAGATCAGTCTCCTGACAGGTTCACATTGCGGCCTCTTGGGCACCTATGAGTAAGAAAAGGGTGGTATTATCATGAGTTGGTGATGTGATGTGGTTTTTAGCCACATAAATCCAGCCTGAGGGGCATGTTCGTGATGTTGACTGGGCTCTCTGTACTGAACAGGGAAAACATACTGCAGCTCTTCTGAAAGCAGTGCTAACATCTGACCAAGAGGCCAGTCACTCATAAAAATGAAGCTCAACCCTGAGACCAATCTAAGAAGGGTTATTTGGTAGGAAGCTGAAACTCTAGGGAGAGAAGCGATTTCTGTTTTTGTGAAGAGAGTACGTGTAAACTCTGTCCACCCACCTTATCTTCATCTAGGTTCCTGTTTTGGGCTGTGACCCTGTTTGTAACCACACCAAGTGTATGTGATGATGGGAGCGGGGTCTGGGAGCATCCCTTCTCAGAAATAGGTTGTATGAATTTATTGTGGGTTGACTTTTGCTTTAAGTTTGGTAAGGGACTGTCAGTTGGGATTGTTGCACTGGGATATTCATTGAGTCCTGGACTCAGTGGGTTATGGATTTGACTTGGGATTTCTTCGGTACTGCTAACACAGAATTGCTCCCTCAAAGGAAGCGATATCTTGAAAGGTCATAAACCCCTGTCCCAAAACCCTGGGTTTGGGGCAGTGATTTCCTTCTGCAGTCCATTGAGACCAGTTCCTGCACCAAGTTCTTTGTCCAGTAAGAATTCCTCATGTTTCTATACAGTGTCTGCTCTTTGTTTCCTACATGTCTATATCTTTAATATCTTACCTGGTAATGTGAAATACTTCTGCTTGTTCTGTACAGCAGAAACTGGGAAAACATAGATATAATTCTGGCTGCTACTACCAACTTTTCTCCTTTCTAGACTTTGATCTGTTCACGGTCAATGGTGGAGCACGACCTCCGAGCTGTAGTACCTAGAGTTAAGTGAGTGTAGTGAGGGACTCAACAGACTTCTGCACCTTGAAGCTGGACCCCATCACAAAAGGCACTGATTTAGACGTGGGAATGGCTTGCTCTAGGATGGTTATGAGTCCCCTCCATCACAAGCTAGCTACCTGTCCTGCTTCTACTTCAAATTCCCACAGAAACTGATTTTGGTCAAAAGGGCTCTTAGGGCAATAGTAATAATTAATAAGAAAGAATAAGAATGCTTTAGTTTCTGGTCCTGCCAAGAGTAGTTTCCAGGACTCGGGCCATAATTCTCTAAAGATGATCTTAGTGTGGATAATTGTAAGAGATGATTAGTCTTCTGACTCGTTCTTTTGGTTGGTCACTTGGGGGGGGGTGTTGGGGTGGGTGGGGGGGTGGGGAAACTGAGGCATACTGAGGTGAACAAGCTTGCTTGAAATGTAGCCAGCTAGGAGCAGACCAGTAGAACTGGGCGATAGGTCTCAGAATATTTTTGCTTAGCATTTCCCCTTCCCCCCCACCCCTTTTTTTTTGGTGGCTCTTAATTAATAAACTTAGGAAGACAATGGGCTTGCTTTTCTTAGTTCCTTTCTTAGTCCCTTCGGAGCAATCTACAGACCTCTAGTGCTTCATGCACTACAGTTTAAAAATGCACCAAGCCATCTCATATCCTGTTCTCTGACTTTCCTCAACTTTTCTTTGAACTAGAACTCAGAAATAATTACAACAGAAATAAGCAAAGTGCATGTGTCTAAAAATACTTTAGTATTTGTGAGAGCATTTTAAAATTACAAGCTATGGAAATGGCCTGATCAGAGAGGATTCTTCTGTAGCAAAGATCTTGACCAACCTGTAGGTTTACTATTTTTTCCTGATGTATTGCTGAGATATGCAGAATAGATTTCTTTTCCTTGTGAATAATTTTTGTTTCAGCTTCCAGTAATTCTTGAAAAGGAACTTAGTCGGATCCTGAGAGAGAAAAGTAGAAAGGAGAACTAGACAGCCGCACCCTGTTTCCACACATCTCTCTTCATGCTTCCTCTGCTCTTTGCAGTCAATGTCTCAATGTTAGTTCCCTCTTGGACACATGAAATGCCAATCCAGTGTCATTTTAAGTTGCAGACACTGAAACCAAAGGCCTTTTTATGGTGTCTTAGTTGTGCCTCCTTTGTCCATTTGAAACAGGCTTTTCAAACTTAAGAAGCTTACTTAACCAAGGGTTTAAAGCTATTTTTATCCAGCACAAAGTGTGCATGGAGGGAAGGCATTCGGAGATGGAGGACAATACTGTTTGGTTTTCCTCAAGGTCTCTTGTATGCTTGAGAGAGGTGACACTATTTTCCAGAAAACCTAAATAATACTCGGTAATCCTGTACACTTACACTGTTTGGCTCAACAGTTTGAGGGACAAAGAGAGGCAAATTAATTTGCAAAATCTCACTGGTGTAGTCAATTCAAATCAATTGTAATTCTATTACTCTGGATGGCACTAATTTGTGCTAAGATTCTGGGCAGAATAATTTAGGTTGGAAAAGACCTTTGAGATCATCAAGTCCAGCCATTAACTCCAGACTGCCAAGTCCACCACTAAACCATGTCACTAAGGATCCTTATCTCTGAGACATTAGAGTCCTATCAAATACATTGGAAATGTCTCCTGCCTAGACCACTGCTCCTGCACTGTTTGTGGTAATAAGCAACAGCCCTCCCATGTTCACCTCGCTGATCAGGTACTAAAATTGCCACTGTTGTAATAATATATCAAAGTGTAAAATCCTTTTGAAACACAGCTCCATCGTACAGCTTGGAGGTTAGCAGACCCCTTTATGCTTCAATTCCCCAGTAGTTACTGGAAGTGTTTATGTAGATGCCAACTTGTGGGAGTGAGCTTCACAGAATTACAAATACTAGTGCAAAGATGACCGATACAGCCTTGCAGGCTTTACAAGAGCAGCCATATCGCTATTATAAGACAGTTTCACTCCACCTTAAAGGAAGAGGCATTTTGTTGCCATTGTGAGCTTTTAATCACTCCAATTACAGTGCTTTTCCCATCCTGACAGCTGGCATGCACAGGAGTCCCTTGTTAAAGCTTGCATGAGAGGTGGATTTTTTTATTTTTTTTTTCAGTCGAGTAAATGACCACAGCACTAAGCACAGTCCCAACACCACCCAGCAATTTGCTCAGCTGGAGAGCTTGCTGATTTCACACAGCAGATGTTTAATGCAGTAGCCACTATAATATGCACAATAACTGCCCTTCCAGACTACGCAGCAACACAAAGTGTGCTGAATCCAGAGGGTTATTAAAAAGCCACTGTACCAGAGTTAACATTAAAGAGCTCTGTTAAAAAAGCTGTGCTTATTGTAGCTGGAGGTTTAGCAACGCAGGCTATTTGGCTTTTGAATCACAAGTGGGTAAATTCTATGGTAACAGAATAAAAATGCATGTGAGTATGTAGAAGGAAACATATTCTGTAATCCACGTAAAGTATCGATGTTGTCTCAAGTGTTAGGAGAAGTTTAGTACCCGGCCTTGCTCTCTTGCAGCTTCTGAATGGCCATACTGTGCTGACTTCTCAGGCAAGATTCTGTGGAGCTTTTTGCTAATGGAGGTGAACTCTTTCCCCTTCCTAGCCTTGTGAAAAGTTCTGACGTTTTCACTGAGAATATTGCTTCTCATGCACTTGATGAGCAAAGAGTCCAAATCCAGGCCCAGCTGCACTGCGAGCTTTCACAGCAATTGTAATTTGCCTCTTTAAAGCTCATATCCCAGAATTAGACCCTGTTGCTTGCATACAAATTGAGTACTGAAGCCTGAAGAAGGGCTGTGGGTTTTACCCCCCAGGAGGTCCATCATGACTTATGATGGGTCAAGGATTTAGTAACTAGCCAAAGGCCAGAGAGGAAGTTCAGCATGTGTTTTTGTCTTAGCAGCAATGCCAGCTTATGCAGCTCTCTGGTTGACCTTCCAGTATCCTGAGCTGTGGAACTGATTAGGCTGAAGAGTTATTTATTTTTTTAAAACTGGTTGTGTTTGGGGTTTTTTTTGGTTGTTCCCCTTCCCCCCCCCCAATGAAGTCTGCTCTTTTCCTTCACTTGGCTTATCCAAACAGTCAGATACTTCTGGTACAATGAAAGAGATGGTTCTAGATCATGCTTAATTGTTCCTGTAGCCGTATTACCCAACATCTTACTATTACTGCAAAGTCATTAAACTCTCAGGAGTTCCTTAGAGTGTCTTCAGGAATGTGTTCTCTGGGAAACCTCTCCAAATAGCACTGAGTTGAGAACCCCCACTTAAAACTTTCTGTCTAAATCAGATACAAAAGCCCTATTTGAGAAGAAACAAGTCAATGCATTTGCTACCCTGGCCCATTAACACAAACTAACTTATGCACCAAAATCAGCTGCATTACAGAGTTCACCAAGGATAACCTGGCTACCTTTTGCCTTCCCATCTCGGCTTTTCTTGGAGTGGGACATACAAGGCTGTGTTAACAAATGCCAGATCTCAGACTAGTAAAGAACCTGCCAGAGGAGAATGGTTCTATACCAGCTCCCTTGTAAATCTTTCCTCTTAATCCCAATGGGCCTCTCAGCTCTCTGTAGCTGGCTGCTTTGACCTTTTTTATTTTTGGTTTAATATACAGCTTCTCTTCAGTGCTGAGCTGGAACTGTAGCTTTTGGTGCCTTTCCTAGCAATCAGAAAGACTTACAAAACTGTTGGCTTCAGCTCCAATACAAATAACAATGAAACCAGGAGCCAAGAAATGTGAGCAAAATACAAATACCCTGGAGAGAGATGTGTCATGGCTGTGGTTTTACACCTGCCTCCCATGCCCTCCTTCTCCCTGCTATAAAAGTTTGTTTGAAAGTTGCAGAATAAAAGTTGCTATGTGATCTCTTTCTCATTTATAACAGTGCAGAGCTACAGGCTTTCTTTTGTCTCTGACCCCAGAGAAACTGCTTGCAGGATTATGTGCTCATCTTCTGTATATCCTGGGAGCTAAAGGTCCCCTTTGGGATCCTAAGCGTGCTCCAGTAAGTAAATGGGTGCTGGTTGTTCTCAGTACCTTGCAGAAATAACCTTAGTGTTGCGGGGCAGGAGGGGGCAGTTTAGGTGTTGGGTATTTTTTTTCTTCTCCCTTCAAGATTCAGTCTTGCTGTTCAAAGGTAACTTCAAACTTTCATTGATTTCACTGTGCGAGGGTCTAGATCCCAGATTTGCTGTACCCTGAATCTCCCCAGCCAGACCACTCCATGAGATCCTGAAAAACTGCTCTAAAGGTACAGCTTTGCTGACTGCCTGGGCCCAGCAAACTCTACACCTTACTTTCCAAAGTAAGAAGGTGGCTTAGCATGCCTTAGGAACAGGCTTTGAAATATGAAATTATCTTTAAAAGGTGCTTTTTAGTTGTGCTAGCTACTTGTACTAATCCTTACCCAAAATTTGTGATGCAAGCATCTGCTTGGTGATACTACAGGCAGTTGCAGGTGTCCAGGAGCTATAGAAGGGCTGCTCTGAATATGTGCAGACACCAGAGAGGGCACAAACTGCCCACTTGTATGTTGCTTGCTTCAGATCTGCCTTTATTCAGAAAGGCTCAGGATTGCTATGGCAACCCCAATCACAAACTGTAAAGGATTCATACTAAAACTTAAAATGGCTCATGCTTTAAGGTCTTTTCTCTCTTCCTCGCCCTCTTTCTTATTTTCTTCATCACAGAAATCACGTCTAGAGCAGAGTCTATAGCGACTTTATCATGGACCCTTTGTGGACTGGCAGCCCTTTGTTCCCCGGCTTCATGAGGCTGAGCAAATGCAGCTGCTCTTGGAGTCAGTGGGAATATCAGGTGTTGTTTTCCAGTTACTCAGATCAACAGGATCCCTGCAATGAAATCACCCAGTCCAGTGGCTCTTTTCAGTTCCAGAATTTCTTGGTGGGGTGAGGTCTATAACTGCTGGTCTTGCATTGCTCTCTTTGGAAAGGCTCTCCCTTACTACAGCCAGAAAAGCTTTGGTGCATTTTCTGTGTGCCAAAATTTTAGGACTCTGGGAGATGAGCTCTGTAGGAGTGGTGTAAGAGATTATTGCTTCATCTATTCCTTATGCCCTGCTCCAAAAGGTTACTAATTTGATTGCAGAAGCAGCTACTCATTAGCTATATGCACACCTCTGGCCTCAGCTTAGAAGAGTACTGTGAGCTTCCATGGATGGGAATTTATTTGGCTACTTCTTGGACCGTGATAGTTTTGTCTTTCTAGCTGCTTGCTTGGTCCCATCTTGGGTATCTGTTTACAGTGGCAAAATCAAACCTTTCATTTTTCTATCCGTACCCTAATTATGCAAACAACAGTTTTACACAAAGCTCTGCCCATTGCATGAGCTTTGTGTTGGACAGGAGATTTGGGGAATTCCTTCGGTTGCCCACAATGCAGCAGGATAGCTCAGGGGAATTTCTCATTGTATTTTATTCTCTATATGCTGAGTGTGCTTCAGAACCATCTTTCCCTCTCAAACTGAAATGTGAAAAGCAATTCTGTTCAAGCCACTGACCTTCACATCCTTACCCCTGGGGGACAGAAGGAATTCCTACACAGCTAACATTTTCTCTACTTATGAGAAAAACTTATCCTCTGTTTGCTCTGAGTCACATTGGATGTTAGCAATGGCTCCATGGTTACCCAGTTCACCCTTCTGCTACCTGCTTAGAATTTACCACAAGATTATCAATTGACAGAAACTGGAGGACCTTTATCGGTATGAACTTGAATTTCCCTGATTTATCTCAGCTGATTCTGACTGTTTGCTGAAACAACTCCCTCCGAGTCCATCCAAGATTTTACACAAATGGATGTGGTGTGCATAACTTACAGATGGAATGACACTTGCATCCTTTGGCTGAAAGGGAAACCAGCTGTATGGGTGGGGGGATTTCCTGCATCACAGCAGCTGAAGCAGGAAATAGGGAAAATTCAGCCAAAAAGACTTTGCCAGTTCTCTAAAGAACATGCCTGAGTAAGCTTCCAGACAAATCTGGCTTTGATTGTCTCTGTCTTACTTGATGTAACGAAAAGAGATCACCATTTTTTTAAATTTTGTTTTTGATGCAAAAGTAGCAGATCAGGCCAAAAGGGAATAGGAACAACCTGAGGAACTGCTAAATACAAAAAGAAAGTAGAGGTGATGTGAGGGATTATATTGTTATTGTCTGATTGAGCTTTAAAGAACAGAATGTATAGTATTTAGTCACATATTCCTATATGATTGCATTTTATGAATGTATTCTTTAAATAGTGACGTAGGTTCCGTAGTGCCCTTGGTGCCCGCTGTGGGTAGATCTCCTTTTTGTTTTCATACCAGGTCTGAGCAGCTGTAGTCTTTCAAATGATATTTCTGACAATGAATAAATCACAGTGCATATGAAATGACTGGTGCAGCATGAAGACTCTCCCACAGAAATAATTCACGAGTGATTACCCCCCTCTATCTCAAACATGCAACACAGCAAATGTTTGCAGAGCATAGCAGTCCAGCAACAATTATAGTATCAATCCTATTACTTCTGAATGAAAATGCGCGAGAGAATTGTATGTACAAAATGCCACAATATTCCCTGGGCATAAAGCCAAAGTGGAATAATTCAACCACATTAAAGTATTTCATGTTTTGGGTACTTTTTAACATGCTAACGCATGAAGATCAATGTGTTCTCAAAGAAAGCAGAGGTTTTGCAGAAAAAATCCTTTGTACCGGCAGAATATTTTGTCGTTGAATTTTGACCCATTTTCCCAAGGGGATCTTGGGCATGATGTTTAAAACTCAGGTACATGTGCAAATTAGGGGCAAAAGTCTAATTTGCACATGCATTTTCCCTGGCTATATGAACAGAATTCAATTGAATTCCTGTTAGGGGATTAATAATGCTCTGGGTCTCAACAGAAGTGAAGTGTGAGGGCTTGGGGAGTGGTTCTAATTTCATGATTCCTGCCAGTGTCAATCCTGGCATATGTATGATTGCCTACTTGATTACCATCACAGAATGAAAATATGAATGGGGGAGCTATTCTACTCTGCTAGCCTCTAGGCTGAGGAGCTGGAAGGAGTGGAGAAAGGCTGAGGGGTGGGCAGCGAAGCCTCGCAGAGGTAACAGTTGGTAATGAACTTTTGCTGGCTAGAGGCTTAGCATGACTTCCTTTTCCCCTGGTTATGGCAAAGCTCCGGTCACAGCCTTCTTCCCGATCTGAAGTTGTGGTCTCTCTCCAGGACACAAGGCAGCTTGTACAGTCGTGTTCTCATTGCACGTGTTAAAAGGCATGGAGAAATGACTGCTCTGCCTCTTGACAAGCTGCACAGACATAGATATGTGTTCCCTGGGCCCTTGTGTTAAGTATAAGAGCCCTCCGGAATAAATAACTGCAACAGTCCTTGCTGAATAACACAGTTCACACAAAGGAGGATATATTAGCTGCTTTTTTACTCTCTGCAAGCAAAATAACCAAAGCAATCCATCCCTTCCCCAGAAAGTGGAAGTAGGAATAAGTAGCTGTAGAATCCTACAGGGTAGATGTCCGATAACAAATCCATCCAGTTTAAGTCTCCCTCATGTAAAATAAAGGAATGTAAGAACTCACTATTGCCAGTGCCCCAAGCAGGAGCTTAGCAGCTAGCAGTAGCGACAGCTCAGATTATTAGTGTATTTATAATAAAGTCTTTTAAGTCTGCCACATGGAAGGATTTGTGAGTCAGCAAATATATAGCAAATAGGTCTGCAAGGGACAGGCTAGCACAGAAAGGAAAATTGTCAGGAATTATTCAGCCCTGAACATGCCCAAGTCTGCCTCTGTTTCCTTTAGCAATAACTATTGTTCTGGGAATGAGGGATTCGTTATTTTTAATTTCTTTGAAAGGCAAAGAGCAGTGTTGGTCTGTGACTATAATAAAGCAGGTCAGCCCGCCCGAGTTGGCATGAGCACACAGGCAAACTGTGCACAGGGATGTCCTACCAAATCACCTGTTGTGCAAAGACTGCTACCCAGTTTAGCCTCTTAACCTACATTTGGAAATACATTATGCTTTACAGATGCATGCTGTAGTAGGTTTTGGGGAACTGATTGACTTTCTAATAGGTTTAGAGCTAGAGATGCCAATTTAGGGCTCATAGGAAGGAGAGCCCTTAATCCTGTTCAACCTGGAGGTTCCTTGCAGGACTGAGACCACACAGAGCCCCCCCCCCCCCCCCCGCAAAAAAATGCAAAAAGAGACGTCTAGCCTCAGTAATGTGTAATTTTTTGCATTTAAACTTTGGAGAAAAATAAATTACATTTACTGCTGTGACTAACCAGAAAGCAGCAACTGAATGCCACAGCATAGAGGAGAGATTTTAATAAAATGAATGCAGAACTCATGTGAAAATTGGTTGGAATAGGATGTTTAATTCATGTTAGTATCTTTAAAAACCTTTGCTAAACACAGATCCTAATCACTTGTGTTAACTCATGGTCCATTCTGCTTTTTTTAGCAGTAGTAATCCAGGTAACCTGGACAAACTCCAACTTGGGTAATTATGTTCTCCTGACCTAAATTCTTCTTGGTGTTTCAAATGGATACTATTCTTGGTCTGACATCCTAAAACAGCAATTGCTCTTATGTGCACTCAAAGGCTTTCTGTGTTTCCTCAGAGTTAGCTATGTATCACTGGGTATACACTGTATCTTGGGTATGTTATGGTATGTTCATAAACTTTAAAATCCCTTTAGGAATAAAGCGGGGGAGGAATTAGTAAATTTTATTTACATTTTACAGTGTCTACTTAAAAATATTTTTATACATATATATCAGATATGTATTAGATTAAATCTGATATTTTAGCATACATATGCTCTGTGATGTGGTCATTTTAGGCACTTCAATAGGCAGTCCTACAACTTCAGGTTTTCTTGGCATTTATCACAGGCTTTGGAGAATGGATGCTCATAATTCTGCCAAACAATGTTATGAGGACTTCACCTGGACATTTCCAGCTTGTTCTTCCTGCTTCCAGCTGGTCAGCCAGTACCTGAAATACACCAGTGGTTCCTGGAACTACATGTCCTCCAGGAGCACTTGGCACAGACCAATACACAGAGCACAGGCTAAAAAAAACCATACATACAGATGAACCCTGTTTGGTTTGGGGTGGGGGGGAGTTGTGTGTGTTTGTTTGGTTTGTTTTTTTTTTTATGAAGACTCCAAGATGAGGCAGTGGCCTGAGGAAACTGTAAAAGGATAAAGCAGATCTAGTGGATCACCCTGGGGATATCAGCTGAATCAACATTAGCTAAATTTGCTAGACTTTCTTCCACATCTTGATTTCTGCTCCAAGTGTGAAATATGCACTTACCTTCACTGTTGTGCTGTCCATTTGGTGGCTTTATCAAAAACATTTTACTAAACCTCATCCTTCAGCTGTTGCTTGGACCTTACCCATCCTTTTTCACATGCTGTGATTTGTTAGATCTTTCATATGACCTGAGCTCCTGGCACATATGTGGGCAGGCTGCCTTCACCAGTCAGGCAAGCACAGGAAAACAACAAGGTGGGACCTGCATTTCAGGATAAGTACAGGAAACAAAGAAATTTGTGTAGGAAGGGAGCAGAAGGGAAATCAGTGTCAAAACCCCGGATTTGAAGGATGGGACAGGAAGTAGGAGGGTCACTAGAGAGGAAGAGAAAAGCTGCGGCTGCTAAAGGATGTAGCAGTAGGGTATGAAAAAGCTCTGCAGTGGAAACGTGTAGTGTCAGTAGGTAAAATAAGAGTAGAGGATGGAGCCATGAGTAGAAAGGACAAGGCCTGGCAGTGGAACCAGGAAATAGCACAAAGCCACTGCCAAGAGGAAGCTGGCAAAAATCTGGTCTCATCATTGCCCCAGCCATGCTGACATTCCCACTGTCACTCCTTTTAGTGTAATACCTAAAGTGAGCTGCAGCCATTCACAGTAAAAACTCACTGGTTTATGGCAGGTCGCAGCCACGAAGCCATTGCATTTTCATTAGTGCAGTAAAATCCATGAATTATAGATGTTTGACTATATAAATCTTGTTCTTCACTTGGATACAGGCACAGTTGCTGTTTTAAACAGTCAAGCAAAGAGATGCACAAAGTGTGCCAGATCACTCCCTGATGCATTAAACATGGATGACGTTCATCCAAAATATTTTAACATCACATTTATTTCTCTCTGTCACTAGCAAGTTGTGCAAGTTGTGAATGCTGGAGCCAGTTGAGGCCACTGATTCCTTGAAACAAGGACATTCTATTCTTACTTACAGTAAGTACAAGAATAATTGCAGTCTGTAGCTAAGTATCTTGAATAAAGCACTCCTGGGACTTTGGAGAGGACTTGGTAGTTACTGTGCTGTGTTACTGCAGCCATTCTCTGAGTGTCTGAACCCAGAGCAGAGTCACTGTGATGTTTTCCAGAGACATTACGAGAACTGAGAAGAGATTGTACAATCACTTTCAATTGGCTTCCAAGGTGGTTTTATTGCTGGTTTCAGGATGCAAGTAAATTAAGGAGGTTAATTGGTTTGTATTTCCCTGTAGGAAAGTAGGAATTTCCAAGTAGGAAACCCCCTTGCAAATTAATCTGCCTCGAAGTCGGTCTGTTTCTTAGCATTATCGTTTTTTGCTCCTTTTTGGTTTTGGGTTATATTCATCCTTCAGTCTTGGGAAGCTTTAGAGACAGAAGACCTTTGGTCTCCCAGGGTACATGTGGCGTAAAGCCCCTTACTCTGTGTAAACAGATACTTGAAATGACGCTAGCAGCATGAGAGAGGCAATAGTTTCTGAGAGGCGCTGACAAAGAAGAGAGACTTTCTTTAATGGGAAGTGCATACTGAAGTATGTAACAAAACCATGGTTGAAAGCCCACAGTGTTACTGCCACTACTGAGTCTGATAGAGAAGAAAATTCTCACAGTACCATTTTCAGGACTACATCATTGATAAATGGCTAATGATAATAACCATTGCCACAATAACGCTGTCTTTCTCCAGCCTTTTATCTTTGATGAGCTGAAAGCTTGTCACACAGATGTTCACTATTAAACTTTGTAGCACTACCCTATGGTACATAAGCGTATAGGGAGAGTAGTTAATGGAATTGGAGCCACTCAGTGCTTACCTCAATTTACCTCACAGTAAAAAGAGCATTTTTATATGCTGAGGCTTGCTTTGTGCTGGAATGTGCTTCAGCCACAGCAAAATGACTGACATTCACAGAGTAAGAAAATAACAAGTTTTTTAGACTGAAGAGTTCTTCCTGATCGTTCTGGAGATATCCCAGGTCACGTACTTTGTCTCCAAAAGTTAGACAGAGTCAAAGAGGTTCTTGTCATTCTTAGCAATTTCCTTCCTTTTATCCTTACAGGGATATCTGTATCACCGCCTTTATCTATGATTTTGTTCTCACTCTCTCCCTCCATCTCTGTTAGTCTGAAATCATGTGAAATACCACGCTTGGGTCAGGAAAAAGAGCCAAAGTGCTGAGAAGCTGATATACCTGTTCCCTTAGGGCCAGATCTAGAGGCTATGAAAGTCCAGATGAGTTCCATGAATTTCAGAAAGATCCAGTGAAAGCTCCAATATGAATGCCTGTTTCATGTTCTGTGCTTCCAGAAAAGATGCTTTAAAGGGAGGCTGTCCCATCCACCCCCTCAAAGCTTGTCATGTGGTCCTATCACACTATGCACTCAACCTTACTGAGGAGCTGCAGATATATCTAGCAAAAGGCACTCTGCCTTTGTATACTGCCTGGAAGAAATTGTTGTTCAGAGAAACAAAATCTACACCACCCTCTTACATCTGTGCTTGAGACACAGTGGGCATAGGAAAGAGAAAGACACAGCTCTGGCACAGACAAAAAATAATAATATTCTCCTGCCTACAAAGGTCAAGACTTTCACTGAAGGGAGTATTTCCCTCCCACTCATTACTTTCTCACTGACAAAAAATTGGTTAGTTAAAATAGGGAGTTTGAGCCTGTCTGGCTCTGATATTGACATCTGAAATTACATAATTTAATTCCATTTTTTGCCATCTTCTGATCTTTTGTGTGATTAGTCAATAAAATCAATGTATTCTGGAGTTCATAGAGAAGATATGTGCGTTTCCTGTGCAATGCAAAAAGCAGTGAGCAAATACATGTAGTGAGTGCCCTGTTCGCAGTTACCATAGAGACAGCACATTAAAAGAACTGTTCCCCTTATTCCTTATCACTGATCTAGAATTAAAACCAACGCTTTTTCTATTCTTGTTGAATTCTTTTGCTTCTCTTGCACGTAGACAAGGTGCTGAATTGCTGGTCAGGTCCTTGTGTTTAAGATCAATGGACAACCTGTTTCATGCATACTCCTCCAAGCTGCTGAAAACCAAGAATGTAAACTTAGTCCCACCATCTCTCAGGTTGAGCAAAGTTCAGATCTCAGAGCTCTCTACTTTGTTCCTTAAACCGTGCTCGTGCAATTTCCTGTTTAGATGCAAAAAAGGGGCTAAAGAGATCTTGTTGCTTCCTGTTCTAGGTTCACGGTCGTTTCTTCCACAGCAGCAGCTGACTGTCAGGGTATTTCTCTGAAAGACACTTGAGTTTTTCACATCAGTTCAGAGGGCTCGTTTGTAAGAGCAGTTTCAAAACATGACTTCAAGTGGCCAAAAAAATTCCAATAAAATAGGTTCTTTGGATTGTAAAAGCGTTAGCTGAGCAGACTTGGGTTTGCGTCAGAGAAGCACAAAGCACCCTGGAGACAGTTAATACTGTAGAAAAGCTCTGTGAGCTTTGTGAATGAGGTACAAAATACCTGACTTGAAGTTCTGCAGACATTGCTGTTCCTTTGCTATATTTTCAGCACTTCTCTGGGATTTAGAAAAGGGTCCTGATACTTGTTAGCTCCTACAACTGAAACGTGTGTTGGTTTATTAAGTTCTGAGGTGAATTGACACATTCTGGATGTTGTTGCAATGTGAATTGGGAGATGAACCTGGCACTCCAGTGGCTCTCAGAGATAAACAATTTAGCCACAACCTCACTGCACAGCACTGGAAAACTTTGCAGCTGAGGCCCTTCAGTTGTTGATTTCTCCTTGCTGTTTGGGGAAATTAAAGTGTCACGGTGACCAGGGTCAACAGATTCACTGAAAAGTCAGCAAGACATGTCACATATGAGCAACGAAAAACAGTTCTAATTGAGGCTTCGATGTTTTTCTGGTTGGTTTGACTGAAACCTTACCAAGATGGCTTTTCCAGAATTCTCTTCAGACTTGTCAAGAGGGAGACCTCTAAGAAGAAAAAAAGGTTTTAAAATATACAGGGAGGTCAATACAGTTCAGGTGACTGAGGTTTTGTATTACAGGAGCCCTCAAAGGCCTGGCTGCAAAAGCTGCTGAGTGAAGGCAAGACCCCAGTTCCAGAGTATATTCCTTCCCCCAAGGTTGATTGTATCTGGGAGACAAAAGGACATAAACCAAGTGGCATCACGGTGCACGTTTTCGCCACCTTCAATATCCCCTCCTCAGTTTTAACATCTACCCTGAATCTATTTTCTGCTCTATATTATTTTGTCACTAATTGTACAATAATTCTTCAATTACTGTAGACTGGAGAACAGGGAAATCCATCTGTTGGATACTGTGTCCTTATGACTCTTTCTGACCTAAATTTGGAAAGGCTCCACCTTCCACCTCCTTTCCATTCCCTCAGGATGTTGAGTCCCAGGCACTAACATATTAAATTTAAGTACCAAGTGCCAGCAGTCTGCCCTGTCTAGCTCCCAGCAATTAATAGTCTTGCAGAGGGGACAGATGAATGGCATGTGAAGCAGCATCCTGAATCATGCTGTAATTTGTAGGCCATGACATCCTATTCATGAAACCAGAGCTTTTACTTACATATGCAAGGCCAGAAACTGGTGATCTAAAAATCCTTTTCTTCTTCAGGGAAAATAAAGCTTTGGATCCCAGAAAATGTCTTTAGGAATGAAATGAGATCCTGAATTAGATGCTGCCTCTTTTTTTCCTCATCTGGACAACTGGTGCCGTTTGTGCGGTGTGATAAACAGTAGTATGTAATTCAGGGTCAGAAGGACCCAGCATCCAGCAGTGTTGGTGAGGCAGGAGGTGGTGCCTGGGGCTTTTATTTTAAGTACTTGTATGCTGTAACTTTGTAATTCTGTTGACTTCCCAAATACAGTAATAAGCACTTTTACATCTTCAAAGTGCTTACAGATACTATCTCACTTATCTCCTAGGGAAGGAAAATAAGAAAATGATCAGTAACAGATAAGTAAATTATTTAATTTTGTAGACGAACTCAAAGCTTAAGGGGAATTAAAGACCTGATGTCAAGCTAAATCAAAGTGATGGAAATGAGCTGGAACTTGGATCTATCCGAGGCTTCTAGTAGGCAAAAGTGAATTTCACCACTCTGCAAATATGGTCTAGCTGCGGAGGCCCTTGTTCGATGAAAGGACAGAACTATACGACGAGCTGAGCTGAGATCCTGGGGAGGAGGGCTCATGCTTTCATTGCCAGCATGACGGTGGGACTGGCAATAGCTGGTGCAGAGAAAACCACCCTCCCTCCAGCCCCTTGCAGTGGCTATTTGAGTCCCTCCACCAGGGCAGCGGGCTCACAGCTCTCCTTGGTAGCTGCCTACCTTGCCCTGGCCAGACCCAGGGCTGCTGCAGCCCTTCTGTGACTTGCCAGTGTCACTGTGCTGAGAATAAATGTCACATGAAGGAATAAATTAAAGCTAGGAGCACCCGAATCCCAGAGAAGTGCCCAGTTTACAAATTAACACAGTACCTCTCACAAAGATCCTGGCTTATTTTGTTACAAGAGAGGCCAGCTGGATGAAAATATTTCTTTTTGGATGGTAATTATAGAAGAATAGGAGGACTGGGGTCATAGAAAGCTAAAATCTTTGTAAGAGCCAAGTGCTGGTTTGAATGCACTCCTTTCTTTCAAGATCTTCAGCTATTCCCTGCATGCTTAGAAACACTTTCTGAAGAACCATTTTTTAAGTGGTACAGCACAAGAAAAGCATTCCTCCTTCAGAGAGCACTGAATACTAATTTACTCTTGGCAGGTTGTGGAAAAAGAGGGCAAGAATTTTTTTGCTGTCCTGTTTGAATGTAGTAATGTGTCAAATTAGGATTAAAGTGCTGTTTCCTCAGTTCTACTCTGACTTTGATGCTATACAAGATGTACTCAACACTGCTTTTCTGTGGCACCACTCAGATATAAGAACGTCCCAAAGGCATTCTGTAAAGCTGCTAGTCAGGCATTGTTAAGCAGTGACGAGTGAAGGGAGTATGTAAACACGGCTGGCATTACATCCACCCCAGTATCCTACATACTGATGTGAACGCTGGCACCAGTTAAGGCATGGTTGGTTTTATGTCTGGCTGGCCAGCACATCCCAGCTGATGCCAGACTGGTTTTGAAAGCCCTATTCTGTCACCAGCTCTTGGATAAATTTTTAGTAGGTGAACTCTGAGATGTCAAACATCTGAGCACTGTCTTGGTAAGGAACCTCAGTGCTTTAGGTTAGAGTCCATATACGCTGGGTAGTTTGCTCTTGCACAGGATTCCTTTAGAAAAAGTTGGATCTTGGAGGGAAAAAAAAAAAAAAAAAAAAAAGGAAAGGCTTCTTCTATCCTTGTGGGATACACCAGGGTCCTTATGGAAAGAGCTGATGTCCCACAGTACCACTGCAACTGAAGCAAATAAAAGCCCCCTTGGGCATGCGTTAGTGCGGAGCATGGGCCTGCCCTTCTCCAGCAGGAAAATCTCTCCAAGTTGCCTCAAGCCTGTACCTATGTATCACCTTGCCAACATAGGCACAAGGAAAGTCTAGACTTAGGCGCAAATTGGCAATAATTTCTGAGCCAAGCTAGGTTTTATGTTGTAATGATGGTTCATTAAACTAAATTACACCTTCAACAACATCTTTGAATCATTTTGTTGTTTTCAGAGTATTAATTATGAAGACTTTCCTGATTTGTGAAGCTTAAATAGGCAAATGCATCTACTGGTGTTGTCCATCACTTGGATTATAGGATTATATATTAATCTTTTACAGCCATGAAAACGTGGAAATTAGTGTTCAGTGGTTCTCTCAGAGCTCATCATTACAAAACACGGGACAGTCCAAATGCATAAAATGCATGCACCTTGGAAAGGCTTTGGGAGTGTTGTGTCTGTGTGGTGATTAGACCATAAACTATGTACTGATTCGCTGAAAAAAAAAAACCAAACATAAGTCCACTGCACTCCTAGACCTCCATCCATAAATCTCCAGATACTTACAGGAATGGTTTTGTTTGTTACTTATGATCAAGCAGTGGTTTAGAGTGTGGCTGGCTGATAGGCAGAGAATTCAGGCATGTCCAGACCTGCCATACAGACAATAAAAGTGATGTACTGTGAGAAGCAGGGACTTAAATCCCTTTTTATGTGAGATGCTGAAACGACTCTAAAAAGCTGTCGTTACCACAGGTTGTCTGACCTAGAGCTGAAGGTATATTACAAAATGAATCAAACAAAACCGAGCTTTGGAGGAATATCAAATGTGAAGTGGTGCTTGGTTCATATGCTATTCATTTTTCAGATATTGGATAAATGCAAGGTTGAATGAGGGAAGAGCAGTAAGAGAGCGAAGTGCAGGTATCCAACTAGCTCACTCTATCCAATGCTTTTGATAACATAATTATTAACTGTAATGTTATAATTTTCTATCTGTACAAGCAATGTCAGGAAACAGAGATGACAACCTGGTATTCATTATATCGAACTGAATTCATGCACAGATTTTTCAGATCCTGTATCTTTCTTGAGGTGGATTGTATGCTCAAAATTAAAGAGAATGACCTTGAAAATGATTGGACTCTTTGCAAGTATGCATTGTACACATGGCTATGGAAAAGTTATCTTGCAATTTTTATCTTTTCTTCTCTGGATGAATTCCATTAGTGATGCCATGTTTTCAGACCTGAGAGGTCAAGCCTGGGAATACTTTCCAGTTCTGAATGGTCCTGTACTGGAACCAATAGCTCTAATCTGCAGAAAGACTTCTCCAGAGATCTTATTAAAGAGGCTGTTGTCATACTAAAACTGGACCAGAAGGTCTTGTTTTGAATCTCAGTGAGGCCTCTCCCTGGCCTTTGGCATGACATATATTTATATATTCATGACCATGTGTAATTAATGCAATTGCATCTGTGATAAATTTATTTACATAATTAATATTCACATATATAATCTGGAAGGAATCCACAGAGATCAGAATTATATCAGCCTAGTATTTAAAACTAGCTTTTGAAATTATATGTTCTGCATGAAGATTTTCTGAGTTGAAAGCAAGGCTCAGCCTGGTCTGTTCAGGCTTGGCCTTGGTTTTGCCTTGCTCCCAAGCACAATTGCAAGGCAGTCTGTGGTAGCTGCATAGAGTTGTTTTGGTTAAGAACTTCCTTTTCTTGGTATAAATCAGAGCCCAGCTCTGACTTAGTTGCTGCAACTTTAGCAGAAATTCCCTTAAACCAGCAGAGTACTAAGCACAATTCAGTTCTGTCCTCTTCCTTCTTGCATCTCTCGATGTTACCATAGTCCCCCTGGACCCTTTTGAAGAATACAGTAAAAAATACTCATTGTTGTCTTTTAATTTTGCTTAGTGTGTTTCTTCTTCTTTTTCTCCCAGTGTCTTCTCAGTGTTGTTTTCTCTTTTACTTCCTCATTTCATCTTAAGCTTTGTTTCATGTTGAATAAAGTACCATCCCCTGTAACAAGCAATTTAGTTTAAAAAGACAACACCTATTCTTTTTTTTTTCTTCTTTTTGTAAAAGTCTCCTTCAAGTCGGCAAAGGTTTTCTACGCTGTATTCTGTAATTAACTTGTCTTTGAGTGAACGAGTACACTCTACTAATGCAAAGCATTTTCTAGCTCAAGATCTTTTATTGGTTGAAAGAAAATCTGTGTTTTAATCAAAGTAACATTAAGAAGTAACTCAGCTGGAAAATTTGCTAAGGATGTTTGTGTTTTTGAAAGCTGTGATTGGATCTGAGTGGGGGTACTTTCCACATTCTGCAGTTATATATAAGCCACATTATATTTTCTCTTCCAAAATATTTCCATTCTGCAGTAAATGGATCTTGGGCTTTTCAAAATGTCTAGGAAAAGAATCTGAGAGACACAGGGGAGAAATGGTTTTTATCCAGCTCAGACTACTTAGTCACTGGCTGGAAAGACATCTATGAGAGATAGCGAGGCTTAAACACCTTCTCCAAAGTAAAGATCATTTTACTGTTCCCTAGCTAATGCTCGAGTCAGGGTAAACATGGAAGCCATAAATTGCAGTAGTGGGGCAGAAATACTGCAGAGTGGCTTTGTCAGTGAAGAAGGTGAGTGGGAAAATGTTTAGGATGCTCAGGATCCCAGTATGAGTCTGCTCCAGCCCCCGTCCCAGATGAAGGGTGGGGTGGGCTCTCCATCACTGAGAGAGCTAAATATTCATCCCCTTGGAGACTCAAGCCAGAAATTCAAGCCACGCTGAACCTGGTCCATATGTTCCTACAGAAAGTTCATGTTTCAGCTATCAAGTGCTTTTGTCCCAAAAAAAGAATACAGAGTTTTACTGTTGACTTCAGTATAGCTAAGATTCTGCTTGTAACTTGCCTTAAAACGTTTGGCACTTGGCTGCAGCTCATTTCTCTTACAAATCCCTGAGGTCATGATTCAACAATACAACAAATCCAGCTTAAGGGCTCCTTGTGTTGGATCAGAAAAGTCATGACACGTAATCACATCACGCAGAGCACTGCTCCAGAGTAAGCAAACTTGCCCATTCAAATGTATTAAAAAATAATAACAGGTTTACGTTGGGCCAGAAGTCTCACTTCTAGATGAGGCATCTTCTGCAGCTACTGCTCCAATGTTTTGACTATCAAAAGTAGTCTGCCCTCTTCTAGGCAGGGGGAAATTAGCATAAACACAGTGTTCAGCACTCCAGCTACTTCACCAGCAATACAATCATGTGCCGGTGTCTGATCCACATCAAATATGTATTTCTGGCAGATCAGCAGCGCAGAGGTCTGGTATTAATGATCACAGAACCAGGGCCCCAGTCCAGAAGCGTGGGAAGACACTTGAAAAAAGAAACAGTGCTTTTTCCAGAGGCACCCTGAGAAGATCAGGGCAGCCATTTCTCCTGGTCCTTTCATCAGGGAAGTGAGCAAAGCTGCAGGGGCAAATCACTGCAAAGAATTCTTCCTTAAGCACTGGAAAGGCTTAGGAGTTCAACGAGATATTGCCAGATGAGAAAGCAGCTGTGACACATTCCAGCTGTGGCTGGAAAGGAGAGCTGTTCCTCCCCAGTCCATCACATGAAGATTTCCTAAGCTGGCCCCTGCCGAACATTTGCTGGTAGTAAACGACTGAAGCAGTCAAACCTGAAGTAGTTTAAATACTTCGTTGCAGCAAGGAAAAGCTTAGCAAATCAAGGTGATTAATTTAATAAATTCCTTTGGCTAATAGGACCTGAGTTGAAGGAAATAAATTTTACTTTCACGTAAAGCACATAGCCATTCCAAACTGAGTTCCTATTGAGAAAAAGAATTAATACCCAATTGGAAATTTGCTTGAGTTTTTCTGGATTTTTTTTTTCTTTTTTTTTTTTTTTCTTTTTGGCCTAAAGTCATCCATGCATTTCTTTTCAGTATTTCATCAAAACACCTTTTCTCTGTGAGGCGTTATTGTGTAACTAACTTTTATCACCCATTTCCATTTGGGTACTTTGACTCATAGGAGTAAACTTGCTGGTGTGACACAGGTGCCAGGTGAACATTTCACACTAACTGGGGACATTTCTTTGTGGCCGCTTGACCCTGCTGCTAAATCCTCCTGGTTATAGAAATAATAATTAAGACGTCTGAGGTCACATTCTCAATAGCCAGAATCATCCTGCAGTCTCTTCCAGAAAATAAGGAATTGCAGTAAACAAGGGAGAGGCTTCCCAGAAGGAGTCATTTCACAGTGAGCTCAGTCGGTCGTGAGCCGTAGAGTATCGAAGCAGTTTGTTGTAGCTCTCCTGCAGGTCATCCCCGACAGAGTGCACCGGGATGTTTACAGCGTTACAAATCTGAAGGCTCTGACTGATGTATTTAGGGACAGAGGCCTTTCTGAACTATGGCGTTATTCACCCTTTGGTACAGCTGTTTTGTCTTTATAGCTGTTAAATATAATGTGTGCTGAAAGGGGAAAACGGTCATTAATTCATTAGTGATAATTCTCATTGTTTTCTTGCACGCTTGTATACATAGCGCACAGAATAACACAGCCCCAGGGCCTTACCCTCTGCAACAAACCCACAGAGACAGGACTTTCCCATGTCGGAGCACGGATGCTCTGAACCACGCAGGCTGTTTTGTTCTGCTGCCAGGCAAAGTCTCCAGTCAGATAGTTATTATTGCTCACTCTTTTTTTAATAAAAAAACCTCTCTGAAAGCAAACAGAATGAAAGCGTGTAAGGAAAGATGCTAGTTCCATTTCTTGGGGTCCACAAAAATTGCAGAACTCCTAGAGTGGATGCATTCCTGGTACAAAAGCAAAATCAGAGAGGCAGGGGAAAAAAAAAAAAAAAAAAAGATAATGCTACCTGGGCATGTAAATAATCCCTATTAAGATTTGTTTCTTTTTTTAAGCAAAACAACTGGATAGGATTATTGTGATAGGAAAGATTACAGAAACGTTCAAGCGGTTAAGATTCTAGTCAGGAGTGAGGCTCTGTTGTGTTAAGCCTTATATAAATACACAATAAGATGCAACCCCCTAGCCTGGAAAAATTATATTGGGAAAGGCAAGACTCAGGGAGGCTGGGGAGGGACAGAGGCACAGAAAAGGGAAGCAACATGCCCCAGGTCAGACAATAGCTTACTGGCAGCAGCAAAAATAGAATAGGAGCTGGCTTCTTCCCACACTGGTGTGACTCCCTCCTTGACTGATTGTTGTGAAATAAGTCATTGTTCACAGAAATGAGACATACACTACTCACATACTTAGCTGCAAATCTATTCCATGAAGAGGTTTTCAGCTATTTGTTGAGCTGTAGGCTTTCTATTAGCTGTATGGTCCCTGAACCAAGCCTTCAAACAACAAGATTGTTTTTCTTAGTAGTGTTTCATGGATCCCTTAGAAGTAGTCCTTGGAATCTCAGGTGTCTGCAAATTACAATTTCAAAGTCTGTGTTTTATACAGTTTTTATACATTCTTGGTCTTCAGTATTTTTTTTATATATTTACACTAAATACAGCTGCGGGAATTCTGAGCCACCCCATTTCTTGTCATCTTCTTTTGACTAAAGTAAATGGAATAACTGAAATTTTCATGCTGAGTGAAAACAGTGAAAGTGAATTAAACTGAACTTTGAACAACTGCATCCAAGCTAAATCTACTTTCTTTGAAACCCAGGGCCCCTAAGATACACATATTACTGACAAATTCGGGGGTCTCCAGATAAGTCTCTGATCAACAGTGGAAACATTTACCATTGTACCCAGGAACTGGTATTTTAGAAATCTCCATGGAGATAATTGCCATGGCAATTCAACAATGCCTAGTATGTGAAACACATTCATATTAATTCTTCTAATTTGTCCAAAATGCCCTTTTTCCATTCTTGCAATGTGCTAGAAAAAGAAAAATATATTGCATGTTGGATCAGGTTTCCAATTACTAGCAGAATACTCAGTTGTTGACAGACATGTCTTCCTGTTGGAAGTAAATGTAAACCAGCATAGGAAAGCTGAACTGATCAAACTGAGGTCTTTTCAAAGTGAAAAATAGAACAATTACCGGATGCAAGTAGATAATTTTCCTATGGGGCACAAATTCCTTGGAACATGCTGCTTTTGCAAAATGAAAACCTCCAGGAATGCGTCAATTCAATGTAACTCTGAAGAAAAGAAATTAAAAAAAAATTTAAAAATTTTAAAAAAGACAAGCTGAATTGTTTATTTTTTTTAATTTATTACTTTCTAAAGAAATAACAATAAAAGAAATGTGTCACTGTTTAGACACAATTTCTACAGCTTCTTGCACATGTACAAGTCTTGAATCGAAATGAGCACAAAGCAGTTTGTGTTTGTAAAAAAATAATTTGCTTTTCTAGAAGCATCACAACTTTTTGTGTTGGGTTTTTTTTCACTTCAGAATAAAGCAAATTTGGAATTATGGCCTTATGGAGAAACTGAAGTTAGAAGGGACCTCTGCAGGCCATGCGTTCCACACTCCTGCTCAAAGCAGAGCTAATTTTTGAGTTAGATCAGGTTGTGGAAGACCTTGTCCTCACAGATTTTGAAATTCTGCAAGAACTGAGATTCCACAGCCTCTCTGGATCCCTCTTCTAGTGCTTCACCACTTTTTTTGTGAACATTTGTTTCCCCTTGGATTTGATCAGAATTTCCTTTTTTGTAGCTTGTGACCATCTATTCTCAAACCACAGCATAGCATCATGCCAGGAAGTTGAGTTGGAAAAGGATAAGCATGGAGGATTCTCTTGTCTGGGCATCCTGGAATTCAAATTCATGTTTATGCCCCTGAGGTCAGTCAGCCACAACAGCGGGAGTGGGGAATGCAGGATGTTGTAGTGATGAGGAAGCTAATTGTGTTGATTTACTTTTTGTCTGTTTCTGTGAAGTATCATCTGAAAAAAATCTAGCTAATACTCATCACACCAAAAAGGTAAAAAGGCAGGGTGACAGACAGCCCAATGCTGGCAGTGTCTCACTTGCCATATCCATGGGTTTTAGTTGCTCCCTTGTATTCTCCCTGCCCAGTGCTTCTTCATCTTTGCCCTCCTTCATCATTGATGTCTTTCAGGGAGTCAATCTTTATCTCAGCAGCGGTTCATCAGTGCAGATCACTTTAGAGACACATCAAATGCCTCTTGGCCTCATTGTAATGTGCAGAAAAAATACAAACCAAAATGGCTTATCTTACCCTTCTGCCAAGGCTCTAGATCATTTTTAAGTGGATGGTGCAAAATGTTAGGGTTTTTATTTCCTGCAGACCTTGTCCCTGATTTATTAGCACCGAGTGGAACTCTGGAAAACTCTTAACAGATAGGGAAGTGCCTAGTGTCTGAAGATAAAGACACAACTAATGGTTTCCTGTGTGCCTGAGGAAAGGTGACTGCCTACCACAACAAAAGCTGGGGAAGGACCAAGCTCTCGGATTATTTTTCAACTGGTTGAAATGTGAGACCAGAGCACGTCATAAAAGACAACAGCTTGCAGGATCCCGTGAGGGTTTGATGCAAAACAAAAAGTTGCTGCAAGTGCACTTGCAAGGAGAATAAAAAACCAGAATCGGTTGTTTGGTTTGTCCTGTGGCGTAACACAACTTTCATTGAACTTGGAAAAGGTATCAGCTGCAGGGTTGGGAAATACAGCAGCCAGAAGTGGCTCACCTTACACTGTGCAAACATAAGGCAGTACCTCTGAACGAAGTATCATGTGCGCGTCGGTGTGTTTACACCCTGCCTGATCAAAGGTTTTGCCTTTTGCTGCACACTTTGAGACAGTAGTGGTAAGTTCATTCAACAACGGGTGTTTTCTGACACTGTGGCTATGTTTAAAAACTTTCATCGTTTGAAATACAGTCAAAACAAAATAGAATGTATGTTACCTTGTGGGTGTGTGGGGGAGAGAGAGAGGGATTAATGAATAAACTGAAAAGATTTTCAGTTCCTGTTTTCTGGCAATTTGGGCTGTTGGACAGTACATGAGACCTTGCACATTTTTCACTTTGTTGACTTTCCTGCTTGTAAAGTGACGTCCAAAGCCTGAAGATTTTCTGTTTGAGGATTGCTAATCTGACAGGGGAGTGATGTTTCTCTGTGGTGTAAGTCACAGCTGAAGAAAGGAGGAGAGCGAAAGCAGGTCTCGGGAGAGCCTAGCATGCTTGGCTTTCCACAGGCACATACGCACACGAGTGGGATGCTAATGTCACTCAAGGGCCAGAAATACCTGGCCAGAAACACCTGCTGAGGGGAAGTGTCAAAATGTTTCTTCTTGACTTTTAAGAAAAGAAATTCTGAAGGCTGGAGAGAATGTGCTCAGCATATTATAAGATGAAGATAGCAAATAAACAACTCAACTACCAAAATGCCTTACATAGGCAAGGGCAATTCTCCATAGTACGAAATAAAATGCAAACCTATACCAGTACAGACATTGCAAACTGTCTGACACATGCACAGTCCCATTGCTGGTTCAGTTCACAGCAAGATATGGGGCCAGAAAATGCTAACTCAGTCAGCTGGAGAAGTCGAGCACAACTACCATTGCCTGTGGCTGAGCAAAATTAAACTATTTGATTCTGCCAGAACAAGACACAGCCTTCAACCCAGGGGCTTTTCAGGAACCAGCAATAAACTGAACTCTTGTGTCAGATTGGCAAATTATATTACAGTCGGGCCCGCTCAAGAAATAAGTATATTTGGACACATGAGGATACACCAGTAGAGAGGATTTTTTGTTAAACCAGAGCAGACAAAGCAGGTTCCTCTGTTACCTGCCCTTGCTATTACCATCGTGAGGTGCAGAAAGGCAAACATAACAGCTGTAACACAAGCCCCAGCTCTTGTTGTGGCCCTTCAACAATGAAAATAACTCGAAACCACCCTCAGACAGATCTGAGTAGGTGCAAGGACATTACAGGGTCAGTGGCAATGATGTGGAACAGAATAATGAAATTCAGGGGTCTCCAGATGAGTCTCAGTGATTGCCATAATCGTATATCACACACCACAGCTGCACCTCTGTCACTTGTGTTCTGGGCAGACAGTCTGGAGTCCTGTATGCTCCAGTAATGAGAGAGGGGCTAGGATGATCAAAAAAGATTTTTCCACATCTAACTTCTCTGATGCTGTTTCTTTTGAAAAAGACTGTAGGGTATTGCCTCATTTCCACCTTTGTAGAAAAGATTTATCTTAAAAAGATTCTTATTAAATAGTTTCCTGCTGCGATTGAGTTACGGAGTTGGGTTATCTGAGCACTCCAGAGTGGTCTGAAAATAGAAGAGGGAAAATACTTCAGTGAGGGAGAAAATGCATGCCTGTTCGTAAATGTTAACGTCAAATTTCCCAGGGTGTTGGACACATAGAGAATTGTGGCTATTGAATTAATTTTCTCACTAATAATATTCTAGTAAATGTCAAATAGTCTCCTCTATGCACCTCTGTTTCCAAAAGCCTTGTGAACGTTTTCTCTTCAAAACCAACCTCCCTTTCACCTTCTGCTTCATCACCTTTGGTGATGCTTTTGGGGTCAGTTATTTTTTCTGAACACATTTCATTCCTTCGTCAGGCTGGCTTATGTGTAACTATTGCTGCGTTTTCCACTGGAAAAGCTTCCATGCATCAGTTGCGGCAGCACCTCAAAGTCCACTCATGAACAAAGGCCGATGTGGTTTAAAGAGTTGTACAGCCATGGAAAAGCAGTCCCTCCACCAAGGAATTTGTGATCTAGCCCCCAGTCAGCAGTTCAGCCCTAGACCTGCTCCACCCAGCCTAATCCCAACCATCTCATTTACAATATAACACGTCAGCTACAAACTCCTAGAGACAAATTTCTGATTATGTAGTCACCATCTTCCTTCAGTGCGGTGTGGGAGCTTCCCTTTAAAATCCAGGCTGCTGTAGATTAGTCATACTAACGGTGGAATGCTTGCCTTGGCACTTAGAAGATATTCAAGGTGAGCTGGCAGCAATGTCTGCATATACTGGGCAGCTGGAGTCCCAGGGCAACGCTTGTCTGCTACGGTGATGCTGAAGAGGGTGCGCTTCTGAGAGTTTGGCTTGCTTTTATGATCTGTGTGTGTACGGATGCTGCTGCCATCACCCATCTGTATCGTTTTCTCACTGGTTTTGTGCTGTGAAGGGAGAGAACAACTGAGTGAATGGCCACTAAGGACATCCCTGCTAATTGCTCAAAGTTAATCTGGAATTTGGGACAGAAGATAACTCAAGTCTCTGATAAAATTGCGTATTGCTTGTTGCTCCTGAAGGGAATGATTGTTTTATTGTGATGAACTGTGTTGAGAACTTTGGGTTTTATGTGTCTTCAGCAGTTTGGGGAAATTAACTGATCCCTAACCTTATCAATGTCCAAACAGATCATCCCAAGCACTGAAGTTAGAGAAAAGTTAAATGCTAATTTAGATGCCCTGATTGTGTCCTCTGAATCCAGCTACCTCTCTCTGCTGATCCATGGGTGAGCAAAAGGAAATAAAAACTATTTAGGTGATGCAGTCTGTGCCATCATTTGTCCTCTGCTGCACTGTGATGTCCATGTGGGATGGAAGAGCAGGAACTCTGTACGTCTTCTCCCTTATCACTGGGTAGTAAACAAATACAGAAAATATTGCTGCTCTTTAAAGCCTTTCTTATAGGCCTTGCAAAGATTGATGACTAAAAAACAAACAACATCTTTATCACTTGTACATTCTTAAGTTATCCTGAAAAACTGTTTCATTGTGTAGAATACTTTCCAAGGAACTACATCAAAGAGGAGATTACAGCTACTAGAGGAATCACACCAGTGGAGGTGACCCGTTGTCGGTGTTAAGCTGCTCCTTGTAAGTCGGTATGAAGCTGTCACACTGAAAGGAAGGCATAAAAATGCAACCATGCTGCAGCAATGAAGCTGTCAAAGTCAGGGGACTATAATACATTCCTTTTAGTGATTGTTTCTTCCTGAGCTCATAAAGTAGAACATCTTGGCTTGGTGGTCTTGCTGAGAAACACCATTTAAATTTAACAGATACCCAGCATGATGCCCAACCTCCAGCCATCTTTTCTGTAGCACTCACTGCTTGAAAACTAGTCCAGGACACCTGGCCCTGTGCTCTAGATTAATCTGATCTCGTTTTTAACCAGCATAGTGGAGAAGCTCTGCAGCATCGCAGATGTATGCTTGATGCTCTGTGCGATTGATTTAATATGGTGAAACCAAATGTACCTTCTGGTGTGAGAGGAGCTAGAGGAAAGATAATGTTACTTCTGAATCAAATTATCCTTCTTTTTTGTGCTTAATTAAGAACACAGTCTTGCTTGAGGCTGAGAAGCTTTGGCTTCAGTTTACACAGACACATTGTATCTGTTTGTCTGCCTGTCCAAATTTTTTACCCTTCCACGTTACAGCAATATCCCTGTATCTGGCCCTATAAAAACTGATGGCAAACAGCCTATGGATTTCAGCTGAGCAGGAGCCAGTAGATGCTGATTTTACCTGGACAGTGTTCTTTAACAGATGTAGCTCAGTAATAATTCATGTAGTTGAATCCAACATAAAACTATGAATGCACAATTAAAAAAATAATCACAGTTCTGAGCCTGTTTTTTCCTATCCATTTAATCAACGGGAACAGAGAGAAGGACCAGATGACTTGTAACAAAAGGTCTTTTTCATTTCTTCTGTACTTCATTGCTGAAAGGAACATCATCTTCCTCTCTGAAAGAATGAGATGGTAACACAGTACCCTATGACTATTTATAAGACATTTCCTTTGGTGATGCTTTTAGCACACCACGTTTGTGACTTGAAACATAATCTGCTCAGAAAGCCTGGTGAAGTGAAAAGGATTGTTGTTCCGTAGAAGAGGACAGTGAGGTACATATTTCAATTATTGGGTAACAAACAGAGCTTGTGTCAGATGACACAAGGATAGCAGACATTGCTGTAGCTTACTTGCACAAAGGAATTGTGGAAGTACATTCGTTAATCACTGCAGCAACCTACAGGGTGTCCACAGGGAAGCTGGAAGTGCGCGAGCAGACAGATAAGAGTTCACCAGTTCTGTCCTGGAAAATACTGGAGCTCCCTGGGAGAGCTGGAGTACTCTCAGGTCTCTCAAGTATTTTCAGGACTCCACGGAGATTTCTCCTGAATCCATCTCATGCACTGATTGATCTCATACACCAGGCTGCTGAAGCAGGAGCTCTCCGGTCCCCTCTTAACATTCAGTGTTTCTGAATTGGATCTGAAATTGTGGATGTGCCTTCTCCCTTTGCTTGAAATAGAGTGGAAGGTCAAAGCTGGCTGTGGATTCAAATACTGAATTTCAGACCTACCTGTGATTTATATTGGTCTGTCATGCTTGTAAGATGAAAAGTACTCTGTTTAATGAGAAAGTGGACCCTGTTACTATTCCAGCTCCCATATCCCTGATTCAATCTAAACCACATTTCCCTCACAAAGAACCTTTCAAAAGCAAAGAATTTCAAAAATCACTGCTATGAATGGTCCAAGAACCTACATTGTAAAGAAGTCCCCAAATGATCTATCGCCATTGGAGATTTGTTTGTTAGCTTGGATTTCTTGGTCCAGAAATGGGTCCATTTTCACACACATACAAAAAGATCTTTTGTTTTCCCAAGAATGTGTGAATCTTATGGAATCTTTTTAGAAAAAAACTTATCTTTAGTTTCAAAGTGTAACATGCCAGAACCAGTGGCTTCGAAAACATCCTTGCCTCTAACGTGTTTTTCATTAGGAAAATGTATTCCCAAACTGAAATTAGTTCCAGTTTTCAGGAAGGACTCAAGTCTGTTCTTGCTTTGACAGCTCTTGGTATAAATAATGTAGTAAAATGTGAATCCAGAAGAATTATTTGTGTATATTGAGAAGATAACTTGTAACTGGGCAGTAATTCTGACAACCTGCTCGTAAAGGCAGAGCTGTCCTCGATTCAAATACTGAACCCTGCATAACGGAACAATATAATTATTGCTGGATCACACTTGCAGATTGGTTTTACAAGTTGCAACCAAATAAAAGAGAAAAATTGCAAACTGGCATGGAAGTGTCACCAGGGAGCAACCTTGGGAAGAGTTAAGCTTGGAAAGGAAGTTTACAGTGAAAGCTGTTTTGTTGTGTTTTACGTTTCCAATAAAGCTAAACCCCAGGAGAATTTTGCCCTGTGTGGGGTGTTTGCAAGCTGGTAAACTCAGAACATGGGTTTTCTTCACTAACCAGATTTTAGAACTTGCCAAAAAAATACCCTTTCAGAATGAAAACCTGTAATCTGTGCATTAATATTAGGCACGGTTGCATTAACAGAGCAAGAATTAATTGGCAGTTGCCCTAACAGGACTCTTCTGACCTTAGTTTAAGATTTAATCATAATAATTTTGCACAGGATTCGTTATGCAAAATAACCAGTGAGCAACCTCCTCCCCTTTCCTCATACGCTGCGTAAGGGATTGGTAAGGGACACTCATTCAGTCTGCAAACAGTGAGATTGACTTACTGGGAGCAGTTTAAATGCTCGAACGGAAAAGACAGAAACTTGAGCACACATTTCACTGCTTTGACTTCAGTTTTTGAGCATTGTGCCCTCCTGTTTTGAGTGAAGGGTCCTACTTTATGGTGTCCATAGCAAGATTATAACCAGAACCTCTGTACCCACGTCCACAGACACTATTTGGGATTGCTGCTCCGTTTTGCACCTCTGGGTTAAGGGAAGGCTTTTTGTGTTCTTGCTGTTTATTCTGCTCAGAGACTTCTAGTTTCTGCTAATCTGCTGAGAGGAAAACTCAGTGATCTGCAAGCAGATTAGAGGCAGTTGTCTGGGGTGGCAGCGTTTGCCAGGAGAGCAGAGCAGGTGGCTGGGGGCCAGTGACCGACTAGTTCCATACCTTGTTTTAATCTGCCCTTACATTTCTATTGGAGCTATTCCCCAGCACATCATGTAGACTCCTTTTTAAATTTCAGGCCAACGTGCACTAAAGCCAAACTTTCTTGGTTTATTGCCTGGTTTACATTTAAGAGGATGAGCTTGTGCTGGTTTAATTTTATTCCACACCAATTCTTAAATTCTTTTCCCACTGGAAGGCTTCAGCTTTTCTGGCTGTGCTGAAAGTAGCGTTTGGCATAAGTCATAAACCCTACTTCAGACAACTTAATCTATTCAAAATGGTGCCAAAAGGAAAAAAAAGCACTATTGCAAACAAAGGCTTGTGTATCCTTATCTAAGGCTGAGAACCTTATGGCTATGAGAGGCGAGTTTTGTCTTTGGATCCAGCTGTAACACTTTAAGACATGACTATTTCAGCTGTTTTCTCTGTCCATTCGCTCAGTCTAGGGTAGAGCTGGCTCATTTATGCCCTGTGACTGCAAATGCATCTGAGTTCAGAGAAAATGCATTTTGAATCAGTTCTTGTATTACTGTACTTGAGACAGTAAAGCGCTCGAAGTTCAGAAAAAGAGATAAGATCAAATCTAATCATCTGTGCGCAGCAGCAATTGAATTTCCCCTGTTTGTTGAGCCCAATAATTGGTGTTTTCTTCAAACATCTATTCCAGAAAAAGCACATTCTTGCTTTGCGTGGTAGCAAAAATGGTGAATCAATCAATTGCCTTGACTGTCTCTCCCAGAGCTTAATCACCTTCCCTTATAAAAATGCATGTCTAGTTTGCTGTTTCAATTTGTCTGTCTTCAGCCCTGAGCCACTGATTCTTGTTCTGTCATGCTGCACTCAGCTACAAGATACCAGTTCAGCCCCTGGCAAAACGTCAGCTTCTCTCTTCACCCCCAGCACCAGGGAGCATGGTTCACATTTGCATAGTCTGATGCCCCATCGCAGTAGGTTTTGTTATTTGGATAAAATTGTTGAATCTCCTCTGTGTCTCAGGTCCGTGATTTTTGGAATGTGCCATCCCATTCACTGCAATTTTGTCACCAGCTAGGGCAAAAATGTGCTCAATTTATGACTGACTCCTCCGTGCACTCGTGTAATAATCCTTAGATAAACTGATCATGAGATTGTACTGCTTAAAGCCAGTGTTTATCTTTCCAAGCACTTAAGGCATTAAGTATCAGTATGAGAGGAAAATGAAATGTTGGCAGAGAGTTTTCAGAAACAAACATGAACTGGAACATTAAGAGGCTTGATGCAAGGAGAGCCATCTAGCAGATTTATGGTTTCATCTGACAGGTTCTAGCTTTTAAATAAGGAAGATAAAGGTAATAAATTTTGTAGTGTTTCTGATTTACGGCTCTGATACAAGATACACTGCTGTGTGTGGATCGTTGTTGAGATTCTCTATCACATCACTCCATAATTGCATCCATATTAACCCAGTGCAGTGCAATTCTGGAAGCTTAAGGATTCTCCAGAAAGTTTGCCTAAGTGTGTTAAAAGGAAGATACAGCTAGATGCAAAATGCTTCCTGGAAAACAGCTTTAAAGAGAAAGGAAGTGCTTATTTCTGACTTTAAAAATGTTTTGTGATTCTGTCTGAAATATTTCCCATTAACCCTGTAATTACACCTGAACTGAAGTTGTTGGAGGAAAAAAAAAAAGTCAAAACATTTTCAAACAGCGTGTGGTATCTGATGACAGCCAACACAAGGATATTGAAAACAGCTGCTTGTCTAGGTAGTACAGTGAACACCGATACATTAATATGCACACTGAAAGCCTTTCATTGCAAAATAGACAAGAGTCACTTTTCATCTAGAAGAGAGTATAGTGCTTCTCTCCATTCTTACTAGTTATTTTCAAATGCTTTTAATAGGCTACAGATAACAGAATAATTTGTCGCTTTATAACATTAATACCATTTTACGATAAAGAGTTATGATCCTTTTTCTGAAAAAATGCTAGTAATTTTTGCATAGGACTTCAGGGGGTTTCGCAGGGTTTCTGCTTTCAAGTGTTGTGACAGCTGTTGTTTTTGTTTTGGTTTGGAACTTGGCAACATTGAAACATTGTAATTTTAAGTTAAATACACTTTCCTGCTCCTTGGTATGGTAACACACCCTTCATTGTTACGTTCTAGATGGAAGAGAGCTGAAAATTCAGGCGTTGTCACAGCTTTAAGTCTTTTCTGAGCCCTGTATTCTGTAGTCAGTCAGCTTTTATATAAATTTCCTCACATGAAACTTTTCTTGGTGCATAGTAACTGAGAAATCATCATGAGAAGGCAGCATTCACACCTTCCCATAGGGGTGATCTCACCACAGCTCCTTTGCTCTGAGCTCTGACTCCGCTGCAGACACCCCTGAGACCTGTTTGATTTCTGATTTTGGCAAAACACTTCCCCGCATCAAAACCGACGTCAGAATTAACTTCAGTGCTACAGCTCAACTCTTATTATTTTAAAATCATGTCACTAATACACTTACTGGAGTCTTGCCCTGGGTGTAATAAAACCTAGTTTAAATTGCCGAAGGGTTCAGCTGCTGCCTTGAACAGCTGCATTGCTGTAATTTGCCAATAGGATGTATTACATCCTGATTACAGTTTCTGTTGAGTGATAGGCCAAAATTACAAGGCAGAAATGTGGCTAATCATGATAAAGGAGATAAGTCTATTCATCTGCCTGCATTTAATATTTGCAGAACAGATGCTGTTTGTTTCCCTTCAGCTGCATTTACATGGAAATGCGCTTTCATTCTGAAGATGTCTTAAGGTTAATGAAAAACCTTATTGGACATTTTGATGGGGGAAGGAGGGAGAGAGGTGAAATATCTTATAAGGTTTCTCGTTGTTTCCCAGCCCTGATAAACTTACACAAATCAATCCGTCATTGTAAGATGAGCAAAGTGAGCTACTCTGGGCCAGAAACAGATGTCTGTGAAAGCTGAAGAGACCGTGTTTTTAGCAGATGGATCGCCAGCATAGGTGCAAATCACACTAGGAAAGACTGTACCACTCCGGGGATTAAGGCCTGAGGGGGCTGTGAATGGTCTTTTATTGCGCTTGTTCCCACCCAGCAATACGCAGCACTTAAAGCATCGCCCATAAAGTTTTGCCTCACTGGGCCATAAAGCCGAGCCTTAGATGAGGACTGCATTAACACCCTGCCCCCATTATACACCAGAGAGGTCCCAGAAGTGTGAGATTTGGAGGTGGAGGAGGTCTCACTTCATAGCTCAGTACGTGATGTATTCTACTTCCACAAGCCCATGGCTCCAGTCTGGGGAAAATTGTAAGAGATCCCCTGGTTCCCTCCTTCCAGCCCCCCCCCCGGCAGCACCAGGACTGTAAGAGATGCAGTGCCAGGAGTAAGCGGAAGCGTGTCCGCCGGGGACGAGGCAAGAAAATGAGCTGCTGTCGTCACGCCTGGAACAGAGTTTATAGCTCATGTATTGACGGCGATTAAACAATGTCCCTTTTTGTGCTGTGGCGTGGAGCACTGAACTGAGCTAGACTCGCACTGTAATGCACAAAGTATCTTGCATCTCCCCTTCAACCCTCTCTGCAGCTCCTCCAGTGCCTTGTTACCAAATAACTGCAACAATTCAAGCTGGAGAGATTAGATCACCCCAGGGGTCTGTACAGCAGAGCCTACTTAACACCAGCCAGTAATCTGGCATTATGTACTCTTTGGGACAGCAGTCTATAAAAACACACACAGAAGACGCCGTCGGTTTCCATGGCTGGTTGGTGCAGCCAGGGTTGCCTGGTTCAGCTATTTTCTATTCTGCAAAAGCCCACTCGCTCCTTGGAGTGAGAATTTGCTGTTCACGTGTTGCAGCCTGTGATGACTCAGAGCAGCCTCGCCATCTCTCATGCTCAAGCCACAACTTCGCCCCTGGTACCGAGCATTTTCTCCCTGATGGCTACCATGGCCTCCTAAATAAGTCTTGGGGGGGTCACCCATTCACCCATCCCTTAGCAACCGTCTGACTGCACTGCATAAAAGGCCCCCCGATCTGGGCCTGCTAAAATGAAGTCATCTGCCATCTCTGACTCCCTGTATTAATCAAGAAGATTTTGGAGGATATTTTGCTCAGCTCTGTTGCTCCCTCCCTGCTAAAAGTGGGTGCTGCCTCATATCTGCTGCTCTTGTAATGTAGAGGAATAGAAAATCCTTTGGCGATGCCAAATATAAAGCAGCCATTGAACCGTTTCAATCTGTTCCTTGCCAGACACAGCCCCCAGCGTGCTGTCGCTGCCGCTCACATCTCGCTCTCGCTTTGTCGGAGCGGAGCAGACTCTCCCCGGCCTCAAGCCTCGACATACGGCAAAGTCCCCGCTGAGCTGCAGCACAAGGGACACCGCAGGCTCCTGTAACGCAGCCCACAAGCCTTTGTGCAGCAGCAGGTCTTTAAAGCCTGATGAAAGGGCTGATAAGGCAAAAGCAGGCTTTGAATACTAAATGGACACTAAACAGGGCACCTGGCTATCAAAAAAATACATTAAAAATGAAAAAAAATACCCCATGTGTCATATGGTCATTAGCATCAATCCCAGGATGGAGTGTTATCAGCATTGCTCTGATAAGGTGAGGAATGCACGTGTTAAGAGGCTGACTCCCCGGGGCTGAGCTGCAGGGCCCTGGAATACATAGGCTGCTATTTTTGCTTCAATTCCATGGTAAAAAAAAAAACCAAAACCTTTCCTAAACAAGGGTATTGTGCTCCAGGAACAACAGTATGGTCTCATTTATGCTAATCTTTCTGAAACACTCTGAGGCTGCCTGATGAGAAGTGTTACAGAAAAAATAGGGATTCTTAATTCCTTCTTTGTCTCTACCACTCCGGGTGCAAAATACAGTCCCTAACAGAGTCCCTAATATATCTGATCAGAGCATCAGCCACTTGTAGACATTTAGATACACTAATATGCTGTGAAGGATGATACTGAGAAGGCCTGGAGTCTTAAAATAGATACAATTTCCAATTTATGTTGTGTTATTGTGATACGCCAAGCATGAGATCCCAAATGCACCATGAGTAATTGGTCTTATGCTTTTACTCTTCATGTGCCAGTCTTTCTTCTGCTCAGTTTTTGTCAATTGTTTCTTGCATTCTTAATTATTACCAAGGCAGGATAATGCATGTGAACACTGTGGGGTAAATACTTTTCCAGCCAAGCAACAGCAGACCCCAGAGATAAGTTTTAGCCTGCAGAGCAGATTGAGTTACACCAGGCGCATATAGCCCCTGTGACTAGCTGAGCTGCTCCTATTACAAACATAAGGGTTTGACATAACACCAATAAAGTCACTCCCTGGAGGAAAATGAAGACCATTTGGTAATGCCAAAGTATAATCAACATTTTAAAAACAGAGCCATTTAATGTCTAATTCAGATTACTCTTACGGGAGCGATGAATAGAGAGGGAGGGAAGCACTGAATTCTTGAAACACATTTTGCCCCAAACACCTCCTAGGCAGCCACCTGGGATGTACGTTCATCAGCTTGGGCTGGGGCTGGGGCTGGGGTCGGGGCTGGGTGTGTTTCCAAGACATTCTTTGTGACAAAGATAATTGTATAGTTGACTGAGGGTTCGACAAGCAGGGTCTTGATTAACTTGGCTGTTGCAGTGTTGTTAGAGCAACAGGACTGTACAAACAAGAACTCCCCGGTGTGTTTTTGAGAACTGACCAACTGTGCTCTAGTGAGACAGACCAGCAGCAATGTTTTTGTACAGCTCATCCTGTTTTTTTCCCTGCGACGTTCTTCAGAGCATTAGCAAGATGGTATTGCTATGTAGGCTGCCCAAGAAGATGAAATTGAGGCTGGAAACAAAACAAAACCCCACTAATTCTCTGTTACTAGTATAATTCATTAGGCTATTTTTTGCCATAAGGTTTTATGCTGATGTCTTATCACAAATAAGTAATTCCTTCTCTTCCTCATTTTTCTCCTGTGTGTCTAATGTTGCTCATGCAATTGCTGTGCTAGCGACTGCAAGCCTGATAATTCCTGTGCTCAGAATTAGACCACATGTGCCGGTACACCACAGAGGTGATTCAAAGAGGGAATACAGCATCTTACATGTTCTGTAAACTGCACTAAGGGCAAAATGGGATGGTTTGCTTGTATGGGTACTTTGGAGTCCTGCTTCAAACCACTGCAGAAGTCAGGAGAAACTCTAAGGGAGGCACAAGCCCATCCAGCTACTGCTGGTGTCAGCCCCAGATGCAGGGCACTGGGCCCCAACAGTGGCTGTCAAAGAGGGCATGGAACAGACTCACCTGGGGAAGTTACCTGGAGGAGACAATTATCTAGAAAAGATTTAGAAAGTCTTCAGAAAAATACTCTGTAGGAGGCATATGCTGACTGAGAATAGCAAAGCAACCAAAGAGGGGGTGATGCTTTTGCTTCCTCCATCCCTGGAGCCAGCTCACCAAAGGCAGCAGAAGTGCTCTGCTTTGTCTTTGAGATGTCTTCAAGTGGCTGAGAAAGCTGGTTTGCCTCTGTGCTGAGCTCTTGCTTGAGCAGTGCACCAAACCCCACACCACAGCAGGTGCAGATGAATTTCTTGCAACACTGCTGCCAGGCTTCTAGACCAGACTGAGATTGTTGTCTCAGTACCCCCACAAGCTGTCAAATAAAAGTTTGCTGTGGTCACTGAACCAGTAAGGCAAAGCCTCAGATCACTGCAAGCTCTCTGCAAAGCTCTTTCCTGTTAGTTAACGCCTGTCCCTGCTGTCAGTCCTGTAAGAAACTAACCATTTCCCTTCTTCCAGGGCAACTTCTAGTAAGTTCAGTCCAGAATTGTAACACCCCATGTAACCCTGTGAAGGAAGCTGCAAAACTTCACTCTGAAAGTGTCGCTCTTGCTCCCAGATCTGTTCCTGACCTCTCTACATTTATTTTACGTGGGTGTGAAATTCTCTTTGACCTAATTACAATTCCCACTTGGCATTTTGGTGCTGGAAATTTAGATGTAGAGCTGCTGAACAAAAAGTGTGTCATATGCACTGTGGTCACCTCTGCCTTTCAGAGCAGAAATGAGCAGACAAGGGCTGCAGGCACTGAGATCATTTTACATTTAAGCCAGTGTTTAAATCTCCTAATAGCCCCAAGATCACACGAGCTCAAAGCCTTACACCCAGGATTAACAGACCTCCTAAATATAGGCTTGTTGTGGCAGGGAACGTGAAAAAAAAAACAACAGAGCCACCGAGAACTGTTCTTGAAAAACATTTATTTCTGTAATGGGTTTATAGTGCTGACTCCCAAGCCCCAGTACAACACAGTTTCCCCCTACACATAATTCTGGGGACAGTTACCTTTGATGGAAAAAAAAAAAAAGCCATACAGGGAAGCCCCCCCAAACTAACTGTGCCCAGGTTATCTCTGGGCCTCTGCTGCTGAATGTTTCATCCCAGCTGGGACAGAGCTGCCCTGCTCTGTCCTCAGTCACAGCTGCAGGATGGTTCACTGCTTGAAGGCCCCACATAGCTGAAGATGTTGTGTTTAACTGCAAAAAAACCAGGGGGAACATGGGCAGAGAAGGCTGCTAGGATTCAGCGGCTGCTGTTTTTGCAGACATCATTTAAAAAGGAAATCTATGCATTTCAGTTTCACCTCCTGAGCCCCCAGCTTTAGGAAAGTCAAATACAAACCCAGAGACCAATGTACGCAAAATAGTAAACAAGTGTCCAAACATTTCTAAGCCCCTCAGTTTACTGTGTCATGATACCTCCAAAAAACCACAAAACCCCCACATTCGGATCACATTGGATCTTCTTTTTAAGAGGGAGGGATAGAGATGCAGCACACAGAATAGCAACTGTCAAGCAATGTTTAAGGCAAATTTATTCCCACTTATTAAGAGTCAAAGAATTTTTTTGTTTGTTTGCTTTGTTGTTTAAGCTGTTAGGTAACACCTCAGCTGGACATCTAAGCTTAGACAATTTAATCAAATTTTCAGTGAAGTCAACTCAAGTTGATGTGAGCCTAGAACAGCAAAATATATTATTCGCAAGAATATCAGTCAGAGCAATTTTTTGAAAAATTAAAATAATCGATGTTTAGAACTCCCCCAGAACTTTCTACCCTCAGAGACCAGGTTGAGCCCAACTAAAACACACAGACATGCACGCATACGAAGGACACAATGGCAAGCGTCTACAAACACAATGCTGAATAGGACCAAAGCAGAGCCAAACCTAAATTGCACAGATGTGAGGACACAGACAGTTATGAGTAAAAAAATGAGGAAAAAAGAAAAACAGAACGCCAGAGAGGGATGTTTCATGAGATGGAATGGAAAATAAAAGTCCACTGTATGCAAAGAAAGGGAGTTCTTAGGTGCACACACAGAAAGCTGGGGATTTCAGTTGCCTCATCTCTCAGTTGTGTTAGTTTGTTGTGCCTTTCCCTCCCTTTGAGATCCAGGTGGTGGTGCCAGGAGGTTCATGCATTTACTCAGTCTGTGCATCATAATTAGCCCCCCCTGCTTTCTTCAGCTCGTTCTTGATGTAATCCTCATCCAGTTCTTTGTGGTCACTGATCACAAATTCTTTGGCAAAGTTCTGCAAGAGATAAAGAAAAAGCCTGTTAAAAAAGGGGGATATTCGTCCCAGTACCTGAGTAAAGATGGGTTATCTAGCTTCCATGGCTGTATGAACTGCATATCCTTATATACTATGGGAGGGGTGATAAACAGAAAGCTGTGGATAAGACAGAAGACTAGTGATGGCAAAACCCAAGACTTAACCTGGAAAAATTTTTTGTTTACTTCTACAGTCACCAGCTGCAAGCCCCAATCCCACCCTATGCAACAACTCTACTAGCAGTAAATGCGCAAGCTAGTTTAGGTCAAGTTTCCTAAGTAGTATGCAAACTAAAAATCTCAAAATTGTTGACCTTCAAACTGCCACTGACCCTCAGCATGATTTGGGGCAAGTCACTAATCCTGTCTGTGCCTTTTTGAGGACGCCTTCTCCTAAAGAATGGAGAACAGTGCTACACCATAGCACATTACAGTATCACACCCCACCAGCTGACAGGAGGATGCTTCGATTAAAGACTGAGCAACACACAGATGGTACCAGGAACAAATAAGACAACTTTATTAGATTCACTGACTGCTCTCAACTATCCAATACGTATCATGGCCAAGCAGGCTGCTGGCGTTGTTAAGACCCCACTATGCTCTGTGGTCTGATGATCCAAAGTGACCTTTACGAACATGCTTTATTAATACACTTGTGTACTGCAGGGCAGCTACCTAGCTGCTTGAATGCTCTTTCCAACTTATGGGAGCCGGGCAAGCCCTAGGCAGCATGCCGTGATGCAAGGTTGTGAACAGATAAAACCTTTTTCAGAACAGATTGCCATGAATGGGATCCCACGGAGTGCCATGGCAGTGTCACTACAGTCAGGGATTTGTTCCTTTGTGGAGACTGTTCCTGCTGCCTCACAGCAAGGGTGGCGTGCATGTGTGTGCACAGGCATTGCAGCAAACAGGCACATTTGCTTCTTGCTTTAGCATTTTCCTTCCCTTCCTAACCACAACTGAAAACACCACATGTGTCCTTCCCTTCCCCACATCCCACAGAGATTTTAGACAGCATGGAAGAGACGAGCATCCATTGCAGTCTGCAGGGCCAGGGACAAACTGACGACAAAAAACGTGAATTAAAATCCCAACAGCCCTGCTGCAATGTCTCAGGAAAACTGCAATGCCTGGCACTCCCTGGGCAGCGAGAGCCCTGAAAGGTGGCAGAGGCTGCCTGGGAGAACGGGGCGATGCTTTGAGAGAGAAGCAATCATCTTGTCCAGGTCTCCCCGACACTGGAACAGCCCCAGCATAACCGTGGAGGGGGGCTTCTAATTGGTTTCAGACTCCAAGCCATGGGAGAGCTCTTTATTTGGCAGCGTCTCAAGGGTCTCAGTTTGGGATCACAGTCGGGTAAAGGAGGGAGTGGAGAAGGATTCAGCTTGAAAGAGCCTTAGCACCTCTTTCATGCTGTGGAAAAAATGGAAAGGAGAGTAAAACCACTCCCTCCCCCGTGCCAGCCTCCCAGGCTGCAGCTGATCCTGTTTCACAGTGTAGGAAATCCTCACTGCTGAAGAGTTACCTGGGGGAGGGGGGGGTGGAAACCCAAACTTTGAGCAGCTACGAGAAGCCTTGTCTGCTCTGCTTGAGTTTATCAGCAGCTAGACAAAGTCCTAAGAAGTAACGACTGCTTCACAGCACCATTTTGCTCCGCACTCCAATAGTTGGCTTTTCTGGTGTGAGGACAGACATTACAGGCACTCATCCATGTCTTAGCAGAGTTCAGGGAAAATGGGAAAGAAATGGTTTATTTCGAGAAAATAATCCTTTTTTTTTTTTTTTTTTAGATAGGAAATTAAGTGCCAAACTGCCCAAAACATCAGATTTGGTCATGCTCACAAGCATCCTACTTCCAGACCTCCTGAGATCTCTGCAAAGCTCAGCTCTTGCTAAGACCAAACAAATGATTTTCAACTATTTGATGCTCACTGAGGTGAGATACCTACATGATTTTTTCAGTTTCTTTTCTATACGCTAACAGGTTTAACAAATTTTCCGCTATGCAGATTAGCCAGGACTACCCAACCTGACTGCTAGTCTTTGCCCTAACTTTAGTGAGGCAGGCCCATAAAATCATTTCTGAGAGGGATTCCGTGAGAAGTGTGTGTGTTTTATAAATGCAGGGAGGGTTTCCTTCAATGCCCGCTCTGCAGAATCCAGCTGATTCTCAAACTAAAACTGCAAGTGCACTCATGCATGAACAGAGGGAAAATTAAATTATATGTACCACAAAGTAACTATACTTACTCAAATGTCTTCCCAACTAGACAGTTACCCGGATGATTCTTGGGTGATGATCTGTGGGCACCAGCCACTACTTCATGTCAATGCCACTGAGACACCTTGCAAGGTTCAACCAATCTCCCCGTAGCAATGGGTTATGTTCCGGGCCACCCTTAAATATCCTCTTAGCTGACTGGGCCACCTCCTGTGTCAGATTTGTACCCTCAGAGTGCAATCTGGGTCATTGCTATTAATAACTCTTTGCTTTGCTCCTTTCTGCTGTCAGGTGCTGTCAGGGGCTTCTTTGGTTCTTCACACTGGTTCTTACCCACCACAATGTCTCATCAAGCCTGGCCCCAAGAGGAGAAGATGCTTCTGGTGAGTTTGCTACCTGGAACTCCTGATTTCAATATAGTGCTTGACCCTTCTTCAGCCATAGCCTCCCTCATCACTGTCAATTCACTGTTTTAGCTCTCTGGGGTTGAGCTTTTGTTCAGGGTGCAAATCATAAGGTGAAGGGAGGCATATACATATTTTAGAGACGGTTGAAACTGCTTCCTGTGTCACCAGGGCAGGACAACAGGAGGGACTCCGGCTCTCACCTCGGGACATTGGGCACCCATGATCAACAGCAGCACTTTTCAGCCGAGGGCCATCTTATCCAGAGTTCACTCTCTTTTTGTGTTCAATTCCCCATTGAAATGGCCATAATGTGAAACGACTCCCGACTGATTTAATTGTGTCTCATGTTAGCTACACCAGGCAATGGTCCTTATTTGGCATGACTGTCATTTGCAATTATAAATAACCGACCATAGCAAACCAGCTCCTGCAAAGCACCAGGAAAAATCCTAGCTTCAAGCAGCTAACAGCAATGCCAACAGGCATCCGACTTCAGCCAGAGTTCTAGTCTGCCACCAGATTTTCTTTCTGCTCTTAAGAGACCGGGGTGGGGTAAGTGCCTGCTTTCTCTTCTCTCTCACATGCCAGTATCTAATGCCCTTCAAGAGGATTGCAGAAGTTACAGCCGCCTAAGGCACTGTGCATAACTCTGATGCTTAGACCTCTGCTTTGCTGACCTGCATCTTTATTTCACATCCTCCACTTCCTTTTCTCTTCTCCTCCCCCTATCCCCAAGCTTTTTACAACTGCACAAGCCCTGAGAGTGAATTCTAGTCATTGTATTCACTGCAGAGTCACCAGCAGCCCACAGATAACAAAAACAATGATGCCATTTATCTTTATCACTGTCACGACATGACACTGACCACAGTCTCTTTGCTTTTCCTCTCAAGTCATTGAACACAACATAAAAAGTAAGATTTACTCATGGTTCTTCGATACACCTATCCGGCATGTGCTTCACTTTGTGCCTGAGCAGCACAGGGTCACAATTTTGCAATCCAATCCCCTGTGTCAACCTCCATGTGACACTACAGAGAGAAAGGGCTCCAGCCATGCATGTCAGGTGGCAAAAAGTGAGCCTGCACCCCTCTTCCTGGGAAGCATGAAATCTGTGCAGCAAGCTCAGCCCAGCCTTTCTCTTCCAGTCAACTTTATGGGGGGGAAAAAAGGGTGGAGTAGATTTTCTTCCTATTCCAGGCCCTGAATGTTTAGCATATGGGGCCATAAAACTTCCCGAAGCTGGCCAAGGGAAAATCTGTCTGGTGTAGACACTGTACCAAAAAGGTCTGTAGAGACCCTTATAAATCCCAGCATGGGTGGGCCTGAAGCCAGAAGGAAAATCCTTGTATCATCTACAGGCACTTGGGTTCTTGGCAGCTGGGGACAGTGCCAGGTAGCTGTTGAGCAGCTTCTTGCTGTTTTTATTTACACTGGGGCTTGCAGCAGCCTCCACTGATGTTTGAAGTCCTCAGTTCCACTGTGCTTAATGTCACCCCTCCCACCTACTGGTCACCTCATTTTCAGTGCAGATGCAGTACAGAGGAGATGATATCTCCCCTGTTTCTGTTCCAGCATGGTATGAGTCCTTGACCTGGGGTCATGGAGAAAAAAGGACATGTCCTACAGCAGCGGCAGAGATATGTTCTAGCCTGGCTTCTCTGGGTACAAGGAGAACTATAAAGGGACAAGCGCCTATAACAATACAGCACTGCTGCCCTCCACTCTACTCTGGCTACAGCAAACCTGGTCCTGTGATCAGCTGTCAGAGTCCAAGCTATCAGCAAAACCCCTCTCTTCAAATTTAGTCCTTGCCAATTTTTACATGGACCAGTTCCAGCCACTGGGAGAAGCCAGCCCAAACCTCTGGCAAATGCATCTCTCAGCAATGGGAACTACATTTCAGCTGATCTGCAAATTCTATCTGTGCTGCATCCCACTGGAAAAGTCACAGGGCTGTATGTCAGATGTGGGGTGATGAGAAGCTGCTTGTTCTGGCCTGAAGAAGTTCCTTAGAAAGTTACCACCTTCTCTAGACTAGGACTAGGAGTTCTTTAAATTCCTTATGTGTTTGGTATGGTCACTGCAATAAACCAGAATAGGAAAACCAGTCAAAACCCCCAGTTCTGTTTGCATTCCCAGCAGGATTTCACTCACCCTTCTGAGAAAGACTCTCAAAGCCACTGCGACATAGCCATTACTGTATGAGTCTAATTTTCTGACTGCCTCTAACAAAGCTATTAAACCATCTTCTGTTTAGGCCACCACTGCACTAGCAGGAGAAACCTAACCTAACCATGGAGTTATACATGTTGTATCTGTCCCAAGACCACAGACAGTAACTCCGTAAGGGGGTCCTCCCTTAGGAGGTACCAGCATCAGTGCAGTGAGGAACCCAGAGGAAAAGAGAAAAGTGAACAAAAAAAAAGATCTGGCCATCAGCTCCAAAGCAGGAACTAAGTAAATTCGTTGACATCACTAAAGCCAGGCAAATTCCTCACCAAAAAATAATAATGAATAAAATGCCGCAAATATTTGCTCACAGAAACAGAGCTGTTTTACCCTGCATATGATTTAGGCAAATAATAGAGCACATGACACTGTGGGGGCAGGAGTGCTGAAGAAAGCAAAGAAGAGTCAAAATTCATGGAAAATAAGATTGGGCAATCCCTTTGCTGAGACAGCCCTGCGGAGGAATTCAGTCCCGTCAGGAAAAAGACCTCCACGCTGCCTAAAGAAAGGTTAAAATCTCCTGATAGGAAATGCAGTCATGAAGGGCAATAAGTTCACAGAGAGGAAGCAACAGTCAGAGGGAAACCAAGTCCTGTTTTCAGTTTTTTGGCATTTACATCAAAACCGGACCATTTCAGCACCGGCTGCCACTCCCAGCCCCACAGCCGTTGTGCCTGAGCTTGCCCTTACTAGAGGAAAAGCACGGTAACATCATCCCTCTGCCCCTCCTCAAAATGAATGGGCCATTCACTGCAAGGCCTGACACTGTATTGAAAACCCACAGCTGCCAAGTTTCACCTTGCAGGAATTTTTATGGCTGAACTGAACCTCATGCTGGCAGCTGCTCCTAGCCATGACAAGCAGCTTACAAGAGCCTTGATTTCCGGGCCTCTGGAATAAAAGTGGTCAAAACAAGAGCCCTCAGAGCCCAGAAAGTCTCCTGGATGGATTTGTATGAAGGCTGAAGGAGCCACAGCTTGTGCATATAAAGGAGGTAAAAGGCAAAACCATCCTTACTGCCAGGGAGGTAAAACACGAGCTCAAGACCAACTTTGGATGATCTCATTTTTAGCCAAGTAGAAAATACGCCCAGAGCCTTTCCCTTCAGCTGGTATCTACTGGCATCTGGGTACAACCTTGGCACAACAACCAGCGTCTCGCAGCGATCAAAGTGCAGCCGTGCCGGGGGGTCTGCTGCATGCATGGCTCACCGCAAGCATCTGCCAGTTCACCCACATGCACAAGGTAACACTCACTGCTGACAGCAAAATACAGCCTTGTACCTGAAGTCATCCTGCCTTACTGTCTCATAAAGTTCCCCAGCTGTTAAGTTTAGATCATTCTAGATCTAGGTTTAGGCTGTAGCCCAGAAATGAACTACCAAATGCCTTAAGCAACAGTCTGCAAAGCATGGGATGTTGTGTGCTACTACCCCCCACCCCTAGGTCTGTCCTTGGCCTGGGCAGAAGCTCAGTGGAGAAAAGACGGGATGCTGCATCACCTTACTCCATGTCTCCATTTACACAGGAAAGTCTCCACACATTAGTACTTAGCTATACCTTTAAGAAGATACAGATAACTACTTGTTCCCCATCCTGGCCCTACTTCTGACCTGTTCTCAGCTGAACTACTTGGATGAGGTCACAGGCTTGATCCAAGATTTCCAGCTGAAGTAAAGAGGAAAGGATGGAGAATAAACAGCCGTGAAAGAAAGCTACTGAATGTTCCTTAAATACAAAATGTGGTTTTCTACAATCCAAAATAAACACAATAAATGCAAACCCCGTTCTCCAACAACATGAAAGAGGTAATAAAGATAATCCCAAACAAGCCAGAAGATCTGATTCTCAGCTAGTACAGATCAGAACTATGGCGATATGCACCAGATGAGATCCCCTGTAATTTTACAGTTATTACAGTTAAAAGTCAATTGTTCTTTCTTCCTGAGAGATTTTCTGGCAACCACCTCCACTCACTATCAGCATTTCTTCCCAAACCACCTCCCTATAGATTTCACAGCACCTGCTCCCCCTTCCAAGGGAGGAATACAAAAATGAGGGCAACCCAGTTCCTCTCCTTGCTTCATAATATTTCATCCTTGTTCACAAGCCCATAATCTACTTTTCAACAGTTAATATCTCTTGTGTTTTCCGTATGGCAGGTTTCTAGGAGACCATGTAATGATCACCATGTGTGAGTACTCTTTATTCTACAGATGCAGCATGGTGGGTTTTGCTTGCTAGGCAGTATTCAAGCTGACTGTCTTTCACTTTGAGTGTCTCGGCGGAAGTACAACGTTCCTTGGCATTTGTTCAGCTTTGAGCAGAGCTCAAACGTAGCTCATCAGTGCGTCTACAACACAGAAGAGAATATAAAGCAGGCCTTCCCTCACGCTGGAGCTTTGGTCTAAATAAAGAGCCACAGTTAGCTGTTGCAAATATTACAAGCTAGCGAAAGCCCTTCAAGTTTTACTGAGGGATGTCAGACTGAAGAGCTGCTGTTCTGGAATCCCAACCTATCACTTCTGTAGATCACAAAATAAAAGTTAACCGCTTTACATAAAGCCTCCTTGCGCCATACTTCCTTGGAAGGAGAGACATGTTGCACAGGGTAAGTGTGCCTATGAGCCATGCAATGCCACTAAAGCTGCAGAGACCCCAGCCGCACCAACAGCCGAGATTCCCTTCGGGGTTTGTGAAGAAAAAAAATCCCACTTTAGGGTACTGCTTATTCCAAATGATGAACCAACACTGAGTCAGATTTGTAGTTTTATCATTACAGCAACCAACCAACTGCATTTTTCTATGTATAACTCACATCTCCAATAATCTCTGTAAAAATCGGCAGCAGTGGGGTGACTGGGAACGTACTTGAAGGTCGAGAGAACCAGTAAGAGTGAAATAGCTGTAGGGTAAATTCCCTTCGCTAAATTTCAGTTTGACTTCCTTGTCAGTTTTTGTTTTGACAGATTATCTGCAAGTTTAAATGCATAAAAAGAAGAGTTCTGCTTTCATCCCACTCCACTCAGAGGGATTTAGTTGCACATGTAGAACTATTCAAAATAGTTGTCCAGATAATTTCTTATGGAAAGGAGATCTCCATTGGCATTATGTTCAGAAATCGGTGGGTTATAGACATGGTTGCTCAATAAAATTGCATTAAGCACAAGATGTATTGTTTTCATATTTTAGTATAGATTAATTGGAATACGAAATTCTGACCTGTTCAAATACAAAGTTGGCTTTTAAGTAACAGCCAAGAATGGTTAATATTCCACCAGATTATTAACTTATACAGACTACTAATCAAAGATGAAACAAGTAAAACTCTAAATTATATGTAACAGATCTGGGGGACAGATCTTAGAACAGCACTCAGGAATGCTATTCAACTCAACAGGAATAAATTGTCTAAACATATTTTTTAAAAAATCTTGGGCTTAGTGATTCTTATATGAGTCATTCATTAGTACTCTATAATTTAATCTTCAGCTACAATTACAGTTTCAGCTGCTTCACATGAACAGAAATTTGCTGTCTCTTAGGTGTAATTATGGAAGTTTCTTTTCAGAGTGGACCCCCTTGCGTAGCTGTCATTTTGAAACATTTAGCACCAGTGCTTATATTCTGGAAGTATATGAATTTCTTATATTCTTCATGCTTTTTTTTCTAAATATAATCTTCTGTAATGTACAAACTACAAATGAATTGAGGGGGACTTCATTTTCATCCTTCATGTTGTCCTCTTGGGAGATTTCTTTACATAGGCAAGAACACAGTTACTGAGGGAGATGATTTCAGTGCTCAGCCTGTTCTCCAAGCGCATAAGACCATTTCTTTTCATTTCCAGGAGAGCTGGCCCTTGGTTTAGTTTAAAGAGCTAATCTTGCCATCTCCAGAGGAAACATGCTAACTCTTAGCATCCTCTCCATTACAGTCAGCTTTTCAGCAGCAGTTCTTTGCAGCCTTATGCAGTTTTCTTCTCTTGCTGCTGTTCCTTGTTCTCCCTCACTTGGCCTGAGCCTGGAGCCCAGCAGAGCAAGCCCAGCTCAGGTCCCCTCAGAGGCCCTGACAGAGTTAAACGATAAGCTCAGCTGGGGCAGACAAATTCAAGTGAAGCCCTTCCAAGGTACATACTAAGCACATTTCTCTTTTTCCCTGATACATCAGAGGTCTAACAAAAGACTATTCAAATCTAGTTAGCTATTAAGAGCTGTTAGTTAATTGGTACTGATAGGGACTTCAGACTTTCGTTGATTAGGTCCAGGAATTCATTGTGCAGACACAAAAGGCCTCAAGAGAAGTTTAAACAAGGGTGTGGCTTTTTCTGTTTAATTTTACCTGGCTAAATTAATACTGCCTTGTTCTCTACCATTCAATATTATTTCCACATCAAGGAAGGCGATGTGAAACATCTTAATGGTGACAAGGAGGGGAGTGCATATATTCCCTCCTCGTGAAATAGTTGATAGCCTTAAGCTCAAAGGTGGTGCTTTACACCTGAGCACTCAAAGGGCAGATGTTAAGTCTTCCTAGTAAGAAAACAGGCAATAGGAAACTGTCTTCTTTTCAAAGGATTAACTGCTAAATTGGAGGATGATCCAATCCTTCCCCCTCTCCCCTCCTGCTGGTGTTTGTAGAGCCAAAAGTGATGAGAACTGGCAGTTAGAAGCAGAAGGAAGAGGTTACCTGTACTACTTCTTTGACCAGAGTCTTGTCGGTGCCAGTTTTGGCTCTCTGCAGGCCACTGACATCCTCTCCAATCCAAGTGATGAGGGCAAACTTGACTCGCTTGCTCATGGCATCGCCGGTGGTGAATCGGACAAAGCCGAACAATCGAACATCATCTGGAAAGACAAAGCAAAAAGGATAAAATTATTAAAACCAGAAACATCCCAAATGCCTTGCCATTTTCTAGGGTGAGACTATTGCTCTCAACTTAAAGACCAAGCCAAGGCACTGCTCCTGTGTTACAATACCGTCATTGCTCAGGGTTAACAGGGCAATCCATACTGGGACGCTGCTTGTATGCCCTTGGCTTGCAAGGTTCACTTTGGCAGGGTTGGGTCTGCCTCTTCCTGGAGTGTGCCGAGTTCCTCGGAGAAAACTGGCTGTGCTGTCACCCCACACCACACAGCGTGCTGCTAATGTTTGGAAATGGCTAAAATGCAGTCAAGGGGCAGTTCCAGAGCACAGAGCTAACCCCAGTTACACATTCAGCCAGATCATTCATCTGCAGGTCACTGGTCAAGAAGGGAAGAAAGTGATTTCCCAGTGTCTCTTTCTTACAGGACAGCAGGATTAGGGTCACATTTTACAACATATACCCAGAAACTGGCCATCGTGCACATTTGATCCTCTCCCCTCCTTCCCTTCAGCAACATTTCTGGCTCACTTGTAGTACGAATTTACAAGGAGAGGAGAAGAAGGAGCAAAAGAAAAATCTGCAATTACTTCCCCAGATGTGCTTTTCTACTCCTTCTGAAGCCCTGTTAGACAAAGGCCTTGGATTTTAGAACTGTTCTGATCTTTGTTTCACAGCTGGCTTCTGCTATATCATGCCAGACTAGAGTTATTTAGTCTGGCCATATGTGTAAAATCCTTGTAAAATCCTTGTCTCGAAGACTTCGTTCCTTCATTGCAGAGTGACTCACCAACCGAGGCAGCTGGACGCCTTCATGATCACAGGCACTTAGAAAGCATGTGATACCATCCACTCGTATCCCCAGCCTCGGTGGCATGCACGATGCCGGAGCCTTCAACCAGGATTGTGCAGAAAAGCAGAGCAGATGGACAGTTGTGCAATCATGGAATATACCTAATCATAGCTACTTCATCTGTTAGAGGTCACCCCAGAGCTCTTAAATGAAATGAGATGACTCAAAATAGAAGAACAAACTTGCTGTTTGAAAAGAATCATGTTAATCCTGGTTACGCTTGTTGTGACCAGTTCAACATGCTTTATAGTTATTTGCTGTCTTGACTACTGCCAGGTGAAAACGCAGGCTCCAGGTGTACTAACATTTGCCAACATCCCCATCAGTGGATCCGTTACAGCATGCTCTCTGAAGAGTCAGGACAGCCCCAGGAGCTCTGGGGATAGGGGAGAAGCAGCTGTAAATTGCTCATCCCCAGAAAATAATCTGCTAGAAATCAATGCAGAAAAAGTGGGATGTTCTCGGAAAGCTGACAGATCTCACAGCTTCTTTAACGCTTTGTTTTGCCATAGTGGGAGTAGAGACAACTTCCCCTTGGTAAAAGACGTTTTTAAGTCTCAAAAAATCCACCTATGCTCTCCCTGTTTTGTTCTCTATGTAGTTTTTTGCCACTGACAGAGTACTACTGGGGAAAACTGGAAAATACGTGTAGGGGTGTGTGTGAGCCAGTATGGTGTTTAAAACAAACTCACCTGAAGATTTCATGAAACAAAAAAAGCTCATATTCAAAGGAAAAATCCAGATGGATCTTTGGAAGGAGAGTGAGAGTCATGTGTATCAGCAGTGCAGGGAAACAAAACTTCTCTCTGAGATACCCTATTACTGGCAAGTACAAGAAATGCAAGGAGAGACTCCTGGTTCTGCCAGTAAATCCTCTTCCCAAGATTGATTAGAACCATAAATGAACCGACAGCCAGGAAATACCCAAGGTGAAGAGAGACAGTAAATCCCCTAACGTTACTATTAACAGTTCTATGAAAAAACCTCGCTTTCCCAGATCTGACAGTAAAGGAGGCCACACTCCACTAGGAACTGTCCTGTGGTTCCTGTGGGAACACGGTGCTAGAAGGCACTTTAATGCCACCAAGTCCTGGCCTCTACTACACCGTAACCATGTCACGGCCCTTACCATGGACCCATCACGCTCCACCTTGAGCATGTAGGTTTTTCATCCCTGCCCTTTCTCCCAAAGGCATCCTGAAGACTGCTTTGGAACGTGCCCCTTTACTATTAAGATAATGCAAGAATATGACTGGGAAAAAGCATCATAGCAAGGAAGTCGAAGGAATTCACCTGCCAGCATGAACTTTAACTTGACATGTACCCACAGATCACTGGCAGCAGCAGGATTTGCTTCTCAGCAGAAGAGTTTGAGTGCTGCCCAGCGCTGCCTGAAAGCAGCTGGATCAGCAGCACTGTAGAGGGCCAAACCCAGCAATTCCATGTGGGCTTGTATCTATTAGATCACCTACTACTCAGTGACTGAGCAACTCTTACTTCATCATGCTAAGTCCCAATAAGTTTAATACGCAACTCAGGGGCTCTGAGTCACCATCTGGGCAGAATTTACCTGGGGCTGGTTTACTTGTGGGGGCTTGAAGGGTTACACCCAAGCTGCGTGCCTTCTCCTCCTGTCTCCCCACAGAGGTTGTATCCCCACAGTAGGCAGAACACGCTCTTCAGCCACCACGATTTTCAGTCCAGTGTATTTAATGTAATCTACCAGTATGTGATGCTTTAACTTGATGTGCCAGTTCTGTGAATTGCAGCAGCTGAGGAGCATTTCAGCAGCTACAGATAAAGCCAAGAGGGAATGTGAACTGGAGCCCTTAGCAATTAACATGTCTCTTTTCCTAAAGGGCAACAGGGACAGATGTAGAGGTTTTTAGCACCAGTTCAGCCTGGGTATGAGTCCCTCCAACTGCAGGTCAAAATCCCTCAGCCAAAGTCGTTCAGTTTCACAATTAGCCTGAAGTATGTTCAGAGCGATAACGGGATCAAAATGCAAGTTCTTTTATGCTCCCAGATTTCCGCTTTCACAGTTAATCAGTTCTACCCTGCCAGATCACCTCGCTACGCTGGAAGTCATCAATGCCATCAGCGCCAACTCCCCTAGAAATCTCACAGCATTAATATACAAACACACCCCACTTTTCACACGAAACCACTTACAGTGGCTTTAGGAATTGAGGGGGGTGGGGGGGGTGGGGGGGGAGGGTAATGGGGGAGTCTAACAAATCATAAAGAGTCAGCAGATTTCCTCTGAAAAAGGAAATCCTGCCTGGCTCTACACAACCACCTAGTCACTAAGCCATGAATTTCAGGGCAGAGAGAAGCAAATAATAGATCTGTGTAGAACAGAAATAGCAGCTTTATTTCAGAAGATCTCACGAACAGCAGAAATTAACATTAATTCCTACTAATATCACTACTCCTTTAACTACGGTTGTACAGCATGACAAAAGAGCTAGACAAACAATGAAAAGTACAATGAATGCCTTAATGAGCATCACTTATTATTTTTCTCCAAACACCCTACTTATCAGTAGGCAGGATTTTCCAAATATACTGATTAAGCTGCCCTTGGCTATGAAAGCTTGACGCCGAACCGCAGAGATTTCCTTGATGGTGTTGTCCTCTTTTTCATCCACTCAAACCCTTTGGTTCAGCTGTACTAAAAAATTCCCCATTAGATTAAAATGCACTGACTCATCAGTAAAAGATACTAGCTGCAGAAAAGAAATACACTGTCAAAAGCTTCACAGTTCTTAGTCTTACGGTTCCGAATGGCCAAGCCAGAGACATGCCAAGATGCTCCCAGCTTCACCTGCCTGCTGAATCAAGGTCACTACAGCAAGGCGTCGATGCAATGATCTGCTTTTGCGTTCTGTCCAGCAATGAATTACTGATTGTGCATGAAAGGCCTCCTGAAGAGTTACCTTGTTTGTTTCAATTGGATTAATTTTAGATTAATTTGTCAATTTTCCACCTCTTCAGTCACCCCTATAGCCACACGGCTAGACGTGCAGACAGAAGACTTTCCCTACCTCGTACTACCCTGTTTTTTCCCTCTTTAACCCTGTACTGGAGCTGCCTTGCACCATGCAGACATGTTCATTAAGTCATCTAAGACAAATACAAAATGTTTGACCCCAGGACCACAACCACAGGGCATGCCGCAGCTGGGGCACCAGACCTTCTCCATGTGACCCGGGGTGGGTGACATGAGTACAGGGTACTCGGGACACAGTGCAGGGGGGGGATGGCCCCATGCTGGCTTCTCCGCTTTCTCTGGTCCAGTGAAGCCACCAGCAGCATTTCATCAGAATGAGTTACTGCTATCCCAGGGACAGTGGTCCTGTACCGCTCTCTCTCCTGGCCCGGACATACACTGCAGGGCTGAGTAGGAGGAAACAGGGGATCCAGCTAATCTTTGTTCCCCTTCCCTGAAGGAAGGAGTGGTTGCGTTAGTCAGCCAAAAGTAATGGCCAAGCAGGCCCCAAGACAAAGGGCATGCGAAAGGTACAACCTTTGCCTGCTGTTATGCCTGGCACAGGACGGTAACATGCAGACCCACAGCCACGCTATTTTAATTAGGCATCACAAAACTAAACTGAACGCGGAGTTAGTATTTCAGTGCAGAACTCGACCTGGTGAGTTACTCCCACAAAAATTAATGAGAATATCCTCTAAAACGACCTCCTGTCATTGCAAGGGACAGCCTAATCCACAGCTCCAGCTGGCAGCCAGGAGACAGCTATCAAACACATGTCACTTCAGCTGACCCTCCCAGAGCAGCACTTTCACAGCCAGCAGGGAAGGCACAGGGGCAGGGAAACGCTGCAAAGGCAGGGTGAAATTCCCATAAGCCGCCCATGGCCCCAGGTCTTCCTTTAAATAGATACTAAGGGAAAACAGGCAAGACAACACTAAAGAGGAAAAAACAAAAGCAGTAGGAGACTGATTTACGAAGCCCATTTTAGCAACTTAAGATGTAGCCAAACACAGATAAGTACCTATCTCATTACGAGGCCTCATGCATTTTTACAAATCTTTCCTACAACCTAAGGTGCCAATGTAATCTCGGTGATCTCTCAACTCTTAGCTCCTACATTTTATATGCAGGCCAGGCTTTACAGGACAATTGTCATAAGCCCAGAAGAGCTTGCATTTGTCTTAGGAGCCAATTCCATTTCTATTTTCTTCCTAATATTTTATGTCAACCAGAAATTATTTTATAGGGTATTTATTTCAGACCAAAGATTTTCAGTTCTTCCTCATGCTGAATGCACAGTGTGGTTTTGGTTTGATCTTTTCAGACACATGAATAACTATCCCATTTCATGCTGTCATTGCAATTATTTATCTGGACTGGGGCTTTCCAAATGAAAGGCTCATTATTTCTTTTGTTAGAGATGCATTGAAAAACAACTGTTCACATATAGCATGGGGAGGAAACAGAGTCTTCCGACCTCTTGGTTACTTAATGGCAGAATACACGCGTTAAAAAAACCCTAAAGTAAACCACGGGTGGAGACAATGCAGTGCTCTGCTGCTTTGTAACACGGAAACTGAGGCAAGTTGTCTGGTGCAGTCAGGTATTACTGACACACACAAAAGTTTAAGCGGATGTTTTTGACAAGACTTTTCATTCAGTATCTCAGTCCTACGTCATTCTACTCTTCTCAGCAACAGCATCGCCAGCCCAGCTATGAGACTTTGAATTTAAAAAACAAAGAACAACCCAAGAGCCTTCATATCCTTCCGTACAATAACCTTCAACTCTTATCTGTGTTGCTAGCTTGAAATCCACCAGCTCAGCTGCTTTTTTTGACAGTGTACTGATGGCACGTACTGCTAAACACCAAATTAATGCTACATCTGGATCCATGCCATCTGTACAGGCAAGAGCTGTAACCGTGAAGCAAAATGGATCAAAAGCCTTGAATTAAGTCCCTATTTAATGCAGAGGTAATCTGCGCTGCTAAGTCCAACCAAAAGAGTCCTCAGCTAGAAGACACAGGGGGTGTCTACACTGTGTTTAATGACAGCTGGTGTCCTCAGCTTTGGTCTCCAGACTCTTTGGGTCAGACAAAGACCAATTTGGTCACGTACATTGGTCACGACACAGGACGGCAAGAGGAAGTGTCACCAGCTGCCACCTCCTAAATAAGGACTTTACTGTGTCTGTGGTTTAAACGAACCTCCTTGGCTTTACTTTGGGACGGGCTGGAGGAGTGGCGTTCATACATCTGGGGCTGGTCTTACTGCCTGAGACTAAAGCCAGAGTCTACCACCTCCCAGCCAAAGTGTCTGAGTCACCTTGTGGCCTGACACAGACCTTGACAGCAACAGCATGAAACTGATAAAGTGAAAGTCCAGGGTTCAGCCCGTGTTTCAGCATCATCCTGGGACCCTGAACAAAAGGGCGCTGAACAAGCTTTTCTTACCATGTTTTCTTCTTTTAAGAGTGGCAATTGCTGCCAACAAACAGTGGGATGGGAAAAGGAGGATTGATTATGTAGTTCCTTAAACTTTTCTGCTAGTACATCAAGCTTAGGAAAAAGCTTAGGAAGAAAAAGCCTGCACCCCAGGCTATGTAACACATAGGTCTGACGTGCAATACGTATCGGACTGCAGAGCGGTGAGAGTAATGAAACCTGCACAAGGTAGACGGGCTGCAGCAGCAGTTCCTGGTTCAGGGCACGGGCCTCACTGCCCCAGGAGCTCAGCACCTCTCTGCTGTGTGTTCCTTCAGTGGCAGCTCACAGAGGGTTGCTCCAGAGCTGGTTTGCAGAGAGCCTGCTACTTCCATTAACAGAAGCAATTTCAGTTTCTTGCTTTTCCCTTTGTCCTCAGCCACTCTTGTTCCCTGAGGAGGTTTGTAGAATCAGTAATGGGTTGGGCCACAGTCTGCATTAAAAGGGTTACATATGGGGGAAGAAAAAGCAAAAATACGACCTTGCTACCAACAAACCCCCCCAGCCCTTCCCAACGTCTGTTGCTGCACAAGGCAGGATATCCACCACAGGCAAACATCTTCCAGACCGGTACAAAAGACCTTCTTGGTCTCGGAGCCACATGAATTAGCACACACTGACACCGCCTGCTCTGTAATTCAATGCCCTGGAGGGAAGTGACATGTACCACATGCTGAAGGTGCTTTTAATAAGAATGGTTATTAAAGAGAGCGGGGGGGGGGGGGGGGGGGGGGGGGGGGGGCGGGACGACACGGACGACACAGATGTTTGCCACTCAGAACAGCACTGAAATGGATGGTGCAGAAACTGGAACAAAGCAAGCTCTGACGGAGGGGCTTGCTGACACTTTGCATGCTGAGGTTTTCAATTTCAGCTCCCGCTCTCACCTTCAACCACCAAATTATACTCAGCTTCTACCAGAAGCAGCTGCAGTACTTTGTTGCTTTCAGGGCAGTGTTTTTCACAAAACAGGAATTCAAAACAAGGAAGGAAGTTTATTCTGATGCCAGGTTTTTTAATCTTTGAATCACATTTTCCAAAGCTGTTCAAACTGATAGTAGCTCTTCTCCCCTCCATCAAAATGTAGAAGGAGATGGGGTGTGGACCAGGAGGGAAGAAATGCAGCAACAGGAAGGAATAATGTTTAGCAGCAATTCCCATCTCTTCCTACTCTTTTTTACTGACTTTGTTTAGTAAAAATATTCCCACCAGCTCTACTTCATAGTAACATTTGGTACCTTTCTTCCAGATGGGAAGGAAAGCTCTAACTTCACTGGATGCACAAGCCTTGATTTCTGACTAAGTCTAGTGGTCCAGGCGAAGGGCTGCTGCACAGATGGAGACATCAAAACTTGCATCCCTTCCTTCCCCAACTGCTGCACCGTAATTCAGGGGTGGAGGAAGATCCTTTCTAGCACTTCACCAAGCACCCGGTACCTGAATTTGCCTCGTTCTTTAAGCCTCCAACAACTGGGCTCCAAAGGTATGTTTGAGGACAATCTCTTGCCCCTGGTCTGCCAAGGAGCATGCCACGGAAGAGGGAAAGAAGGAAGAGGGAAAGGGAGCAGTGGAGCAGCTCTAACGCTAACCATAGGACACAGTCTACCCCACAGATGCCCTTTATTTAACCCTTACTTTACCGTGCTTATGCCTAAAATACTCAAAATTTCCTTTTTGCTGTAAAAATGCTTTAGTACTGGGGGCAGAGGCCAGCTTGGCACTTTGTAGGTATAAAACAAGATTTCCTTAAACTTAGTCTGTTTTAATGCCCTGTTTATAAATAAGGGTTTGGCACGTGCAAGGGATGGCAAGAAAACAAAACTGGCCACATTCCAAAGTGCAATATGTGCCTCCATTAATTGTTATAAGCATCCTACCCAGCCCAGTCAGTGCCTGCTCTCTGCCAAATCCCCTCTGCCGGCTGCTTAGCCACTCAGTAAGAGTATTCTCTTTGCTACAGAAGGAAAGATAGAAACTGTTCTTGAGAGGGTGCCACTCCAAGCGAAACATTTTAAAAAACAGTTCAGACAAAATAAGACATGGACTCCTTAAATCAAGGAGAGAAAATAAATGGGGAAGGTTCCTCGGCAAGCCCCAGGTGTCTGGAGCCACTCTGTTATCTTGGCGACAAGAAGAGATAGAGAATGTGGCACGCAGATACTGAAGCCGTTGACTTCCTGAGAAAACTGCTAACCCTTCAGATAACGCTGGCATGAACTTCAGAAGTGCTGAGCCCTGGGTATGCTGGGTACTTGTGTTGCCCATTAAGAAGAGCTGAGCGGGAAGGAGCTCTTGCAGTACGGGATATCAGCTCTTCTGACATCAGCTACAGGACAATCCTTTTCAGTTTTGAGAATTTTCCTGCAAAGGTCTCAGGAACAGCTGGAAATGAGTAGCTGGGTTAATCCTGGTAAGACCCCACTGCAAATGTCGTAGCAGAGCAGTCTACACCGTCTTGATTCAGTAGCTGCTTTCAAAGGACTAAAATGTATTTTTCTCCTGTGATACTCATTGACTGATCAGGCCAATCCTGACCTCATTTAAGTTACTGGAAGTTCTCTCCTTCAACTCGGTAAAATACAGCCAAGCCCTAGGACTTGACAGACGGATCTGGACAGGCACTGGCGATTCAACAAGCTGTGGGGCTCTGACTACAGTGCCTCCAGGACTCGCTCCACCTTGAGACAGGAGGGACTGCTCAACACGCAATTCCTTCACAGTACAGACGTGCAATTCTAAAAATACAGGTTAACCATAATACTTGATTGTAGAGTAACTAGGTGAATGAGGAAGACTTTGTTATAGCCCAGTATTAGTTACAACTGCCTCATATCTCATGTCACTTGGTGTCATGGTTAAACAGCAGCCAAGATAGGATGAAAAACTATTCAAGCCTCCCCCTAGAAGGTTTTTTTTTGAGAAAAATCAAAGCCCACTTCTGTAAAACACATCAAAAGTTAAGACGCGATGAAGTTAAATACCCCTCATATCTGCATTTTACCCAGGCTTTATTCCTCCTGTTAATGTTCTACAAGCGACAGTTCAACAATCAACTGCCACGTTTAAACCCCGAACCACAACTGTTGCGGTTGTGCAATGCCACATACACGATTGTTTTCAGCTCTGTATTGTTCGAGCCGGTCTTTGGCATAACCACTCTCTTCTCGGGTTTCATGTTCTTAAAAAATCCCAGCAAGCCTTCTAAGTGCAGTTACTTTTACCACTATGGCTATGATTTACAGAAGGTTTTTATTGCAAAATCATCTGTATGACTGCATCTTCTTAGCCACAAAAATTGACTCTTTTTTTGCTTTTAAACTGCAGCACTAAACAAGGAGACCATTGCTAATCAAGAGTTTTGTCTTGTTTCTATCTGAAAGGCAATGGAAAATTGTGCAGAGTGGGGAAAAAAAGCCCAAAGGACCTCAAGTCTAAGGGTGAGACAAAGGACTGGGTGGACTACGGACCTCAGTGCACTCTGCGGCAGCTGGAAACCCAACCATGCAGGACAGGGCAGGCAACGGGGAAGCAGCAGCACTAATTCCAGTTTACCCAAGTTTTCTCCCATCCTCTGCCCCCTCGCACCAGGGCAACAAGAAACACCAAAAGGTGCCAAAGCAATCAAGATGGAGCTTACCTGTGCACTTCCTTTTAAAGGTTTCATAGTCTACCCCTTGGTCTCCGGGAACGATTGTAGAGCCATTGTATTTAAAAGTCACCCTTGGGGAAGGGGAAAAGAGAAGGGGAATAATACACTCGTAAGTCACTCTTGGGGAACGGGAAAAGAGAAGGGGGAATACTAGACTTAAAAGTCACCCTTGGGGAAGGAGAAAAGAGAAGGGGAATAATACATTCAATAGTCACCCTCTGGGTTGGGGGAAAGGGAAGGGGAATCATATATGTAACAGTCAGCCTTTAGGAAGGGAAAAGAGGAGATGGGGAGGAATATGCTGTAAAAAACCCCCAAGCATCCTTTAGGAAGGCGGGGAGAGGAGAAGGGGAACAAGGGCTGTAAGTCACTCCGTCGGGAGCGGGTAGAGAAGCAGGGGGATCAGAGAGCTGCGGTGCCTGGCCGGGAGATGCCGGCGGCCACCTACCAGTTCACCTCGGTGGCATCGTCCCTGACGAGGTTGTACGCCTCCCTGCACGCCTCCTTGTCGATTTTGGTGGCCATGGGGGCGGCCGCGCCGGGGAGGGGGGGGGAGCGCGGAGCGGCGCGGAGCTGGGGGGGCCGCCGCCACCGCCGCCGCCACCGCCGCTGATGCTGCCGCACCGCACCGCGCAGCGCCGCGCAGCGCCCGGCCCGGCCCGCCCCGCCCCGCCCCGCCCCGCCGCTGCCAATGGCTCGGGGCTGCGCTGGGCCGGCCCCGCCCCGCCCCGCCCCGCCCCGCCCCGCCGCTGCCAATGGCTCGGGGCTGCGCTGGGCCGGCCCCGCCCCGCCCCGCCCCGCCCCGCCCCGCCCGCCCGGCCGGCCCCCGCCCCGGGGGTGATGCAATAGCCGGGGCCGGGGGCGGGGGGCGCCTGGCGGCCGAGGCGACGCCGGGGCGCTGCCCGGGCAGGGGGGCGCGGGGCTCGGGGCTCGCCCCGCCGCAGCCGCGCGCTGGGAGGCCGCCGGTGTTTTTGCAGCCCCCGATGTGTTTCCAGCCCCTGACGGACGGGAGGAGGAGGGAGCGAGCAGCGATGCGCAAGATGGAGCAGGCGCTGCCGGCGCGGCGGGGCCGGCAGCCGGGCCGGGCGCACGGGAGGTAGCGGAGCAGCGGAGCAGGTAGGCGAGGGGAGGGCGAGGGGCTCCGGGGGGCGGCCCGCGGGCTGTGCCCGGCCCTGGCAGCGCTACCCAGGCAGGGGCGGCGGCGGGGCACGGCGGCCCGCGGCTGGGGGCGCACCGCTGGGGACCGGCCCCGGCCGTGCGGGCTGGCCGCGCCGCCGGCGGGCTCCGTGGGGTGGCTGCGCCGTGCCAGCTCGGGCCGGTGCCCCCGGTGTGTGCAGGCGGTGGGTGCCCGCGCCTGGCGGTGGGTGCCCCTTTCGGATGGAGCGGTCTCCCCCTGCCGGGCTGCGCCGCAGCGCCGCCAGTTCCACGTACGGCACCCGACCCGCGTCCGTCGGCGGCAGCCGCGGCTGCTCGTCGGGCGGAGGCCGAGGGGTGGTCTGTGAGGTGGCACTGCGGCCCTGCGCCCACGGAAATGGGGACAGGTCGTTTGCTTTGCAGAAATCAGCTCGAAATAAATGTCATCAGGTGACGTTGTGCCCAAGGACCAGAGTTTTCAAAACCAGTCGTGATGCGTTAGTGGGTTTCTACCCTAAACCTGGGAGCTGGGTATTGCAAATTTAATAAAAACTACATTCCATGATAAAGAGTATCACATTTCATTTCTTTTAAATTCTGCAGTGGGATGTTCGCTATTTATTTCACATCAATATGTTGTAAATGTGAAGTCAGAACAGCAAGAAACCTCATTACCACACAGTTACCGAGTGTTTTCAGGCAGCTCAAGAAGCGGGTTCGCCAGAGCATGTGCTAACTGTAAGATACATAATGTACAGCCATACCAATGCGAAGCCCTAATCCTGCACGTATCTTCTTCTAGAGGAAGTCCTGAATGACGTGAGGTTCCCTGTAGCATCAGTGCCCAGCACATGAGCGTGCTGCTGCAGTGCATCTCCGTGATGTAGATGAGGTCATAGGGAAGCGAGAAATATTTCTGAAGTCAGTACAAGTGTAGGACAACAGCAGCTGAGTGAATCACTCAGTATCTGTAGGCCGCAGGCTCTGGATGATAACATAATCACACATTAATCGTTCTGAATTTCTATTGATTTTCTTTTGGAACTGTCTTTAGGAACGCTTTTTCTTTTTTAAAAGCCTTTATGCTGACCATTATCTTCTCATAAACATATTTTTTTTCATAGTCGGCATTTCTCATCTTTTGGCACTACCTTGCTGCTGTTTATACCTGCAACAACTACTGGTTGTTCCTGTCTCCTCAGGCTTGCTCCTCAGCTCCTGATGTTTCCTAGGGCAGAGGTGGGTGACTGAAATGTCATTCCCTTTAGAAGGAGAAAACCTCATCATTGCTTAGGTCTCTGCAACCTGGAGCTGGAGTGTTCAAATTATATTCATTAGGAGCTCCATGCCTCACACTTTCAAGTGTCAGATTCAAACCTCAGAAATACATGCCTTCCTCATGGGACCGAACCTCTTCTCTTTGCTTATCTTCCTTGTCTTTAACACATTTTCATGGATTGTTTATTTTAATGCATGAAGGAGTAAATATTGTGCTCAGTTTCATTAGGCCGTGACTGAGGAGAGAAAAATACCTACTTTTCTGGCTTCAGTGAGCTCTGATTTGCTTTTCATACGGGACTTCCAAGACCTCCATCTTCCACACATGGGTCTATTCATCCTGTGCGGGAAGATGTCCCTGGCCTGGCAGGAGCATCTGTCCACCTGACAGGGGTCCTCAGGGAGGAAGCACAGACAACTGAGAAGGCGAAAGGACTTAAAGAGTACTTATGAACTTCCTCAAAATAATGTCTCCAGTCAGCACGGAGTCTTGGATATGTGGACTGACCTTCAGCTGTCTGGACTGTACTAATGGAGTTCAGGATGGGTCTTGGAATATGTGGGGGGCACTGAGCAAACAGGATGGTTCTGCACAGCCGTTGCCCCCCAGGAAGCTTAGCTGTTCTGAAATACGCTGCTCGTGCCTTGTTCCTGTGGCTCTTCGCCATCACACCTTTTTGCTTCCTTTCTGATTTTTCTGTGTGGCTGGCCCCAGTCCCACTTCTCCATCTGTGTCCTTTCTGTGTAGGAGCAAAGAAAATAATGGAGAGAAGAATACCTTTTTTTCAGGAAGAGGCTGCTGTGAATTTACAGATCACAGTTAGCATTAGGGTTGTCGGCAAAGTAGCTTTTTTACTCAGACAGTCCAGGAATTGAGGGTCTTTACCCTGGGTCCCCGCAGTCACAAGGGCTGCAGGAGGGACCAGAGCTAGCAAAAATGTTTCTCATCTTCAGACCTGATAATCGATTAGATTAGTAGAAACTCATCATCATCTCCAGCTCCTCTGGGGTGGCTGAAGAACAGACACAGCCGGCTGGATGCTACTGCCCCAGCACCGGAGCTGCTGCTGGCAGCGGAGGTTGGGTGATGGCTGGGTTGGGCGAGGGCTGTCCCATCCCGGCTGTCCCATCCCGGCTGCCCTGGCACATGCCCCATGCTGGAACGTGGCTGCTCCATGCCGTATGCATCGTCTGCCTGCGACCACTGCCCCGGCACCGCATGGGATGTGCTTGACGCTGGGCTGTCCTGGGTGAGAGCTGATGGAGCCTGGATGCCCAGACGATCTTGCCGGCTTCTGCTGTCCTGAGCCGCCCGCGGAGGACATCCAGGAGCGCTGGGTTAGCAGAGCTGGGCTTTTTCACTTGATGGTTTTAGTGAAGGCCGTTGCCCTGCAGTGGGACTGGGCGGTGGCTGCGTACAAAGCCTTCGCTCTGCATCCCTGGAGGAGGTGCACGGTCAGCCCCACTGCTCACCGAGGTGGTTTTTATTATTTTTATTAACTTTTAAGCCCCCTGGGCCCTGAGCCACGAGGACAAGCCCTGCAGCAGTGGGCAGGCAGGTGTGGGGTCAGATAGTTTCACGCCCAGGCAGGCACGACGAGGCGGTGACCGGGCTGCCAGCACCTTCACGGACACGCACCCGCGCAGCTTGTCACCCCCTGACAAGCCACCGCGGCCCGGTGTCCCCTCGCTGCGTCAAGCGCCGGGCACCGCCACGGGCCTCGGCACGGCACGGAGCGCCCCGAGCCCGCCGGGGGTCCCGGCCCCGGGGTGCGGGGCCCCCATCCAGCCCCGCGGGCCGCGCCCGCCGTTTGCTCCCGGCGGGGGCCCGAAGGCGGCGTGGCCCGGCCCTGCGGCACCTCCCCCGGCCCCGGCCCCGCGGGCGGCCCGGGCCGCTCCCCGCCCCGCCTCGGTCCCTCCCCGCCCGCCAGCCGGCATTTCCTGGGCCGGCCATGGCCGCCGCGGGCCCTGAGGCGAGGCCGCCCGCCGCCCGCCGGGACGCTGAGCCCTGGTAGCTGCCGGTGGCCGGGCCCCGCCGCCTCCCGGTATTTGCTACAGCTTTGTTGTTGTTCCCCCTCCCCCCGCCCTTTTTATTTTTTATTTATTTATTTTTCCGCCTGAACTAGCGCTGCGGGAGGCCGGGCCGCGGGGGCCGCCCCGGTGCTCGGTGCCCGCCGGGGGCCCAGGGGCCGCGGCCCGGGTAGCGCCGCGCCCGCTGCAGCCGTTGCGGGAGCCGGCGGTGAGCACCGGTACCGCCCGCCTGCCCCCGACTCGTTGACACAGCCCGGCGTCAGTCACACCAGAAAACACCGCCAGCGAGCGACAAAAAATACTTTTTTTTTTTTAAACTCGAACCGCTTTCCAGCCGCAGATGAGCGTGTGCGGGCGGCCTGGGCCGTGTGATGTGCGGGGCGCGGTGCGGGGGCGGCGCGGCTGACGGCTCCTTCTGTTCCAGAGCCCTGGGGACACCGGCCCGGCATGGAGGGGACCAGGCAGACCAGGATCTGTCGCCCACACAAGATAAGTGAATCCTCAAAGGTCTGTACTGTTTGTGTTGCCTGCCGAAAAAAACCAAGTCAGAAGTAACAAGAAGCGGGGGGGGGGGGGGGCAGAAAAGGCTGTCCTTTGGATGGGCTGCTTGGGGGGGACTATGAATATGCTGAGCTTTTAAAAAGAGAGATGAAAATGGCCTACCTGCTCAAATATTTTTGATAAAGAAGTTACTACCTAGTGATTAAAAAAAAACCCCCCACACAAAAAACCAGCAGCAAATGGGCATCTGTTCATCATGACTCATAACTTAAAAAAGAAAACCACATCGTTGCAGCAGAGTTACATGCACTGTGTTTATTTTGGGAATTTTTCCTACTGATCCATCTCTTAAAATCCAAGCTAGTTACAGAAGCAAAGCTGGGATTACTCTTTAGATTTAGTCTTTGTTTTGTACGAGACGGGAGTCCTGGTCCTGCAGGCAGTGGTTATTCGGGTGAACTCGAGATGTTTTCTTTGGTTTTGAGGTTAATTTTCTTTGTATGGAATCTCTGTCTGCACAAATCCACTGTTTTTTAGTTGGGGATCCATCTTGGGTAGCTCTTTAGCAGGTCATCAGGATGGTGGCCGGAGATCTGTAAGACATTATTGTCAGCTGTAATTATTACGTTCACTTTGTTTCATACCCGTGAAAACCGCTTTTCTGTTCTAGTGCGAGCACTAGGTTATAGAAGCTGCAGAGCAAGTACCTTGTACTACCGACAACGGCTAGAAAAGAGAAACTTTTCGGTGCCTGTAATCTGTCTTTAAAAAGTTGAATGAGGCAGATCTCATTTTCCTGCACATCACTGACGAGTAGTGGGACTGCATTAATGATCTGAAAGGAATTAGATCTTTGAATCAGAAAGAAGTTAAAATACTGCTGTAATACAATTGATAAAAGATAACTAGGACTAATTTTTAAGTGCATCCCTACCAATATAATCTTTCCCTGAGTGCTGATCCTGTCTACCATTTAAATGGTTTAGTCTGAATGTAATAATAATTCATCACATTGAAAATTAATTAACTTGACAGCATTGTTTTATTTTCTTGCTTAGGCAGCAGCTGTCACTATCTGTTAAATTTAGAATTACTAGATAATGCTAAAGCTGTTCTACAGAATATAAATAGCTTGAGAAAGATGTTCGTGTTTAGTATGAAATTAGTCTTGGTTTTGAAACGTGCAGCTATCAGCTTCTGATATTTGCTCACTGAACAGATGAACTTGCTAAGTGGCTGAAATATGTTAATATATTCTGAGTCCACCCAGTGCCATACGTAATGATTTTATGCTTGATTCCTGAAGTAGCAGCAGTTCTACGTGACTACAAGGATTTGAGGAGTACAAGTTGTCAGGCATATTTGCAGTCAGGATTATGCTGCTGACTCGACAACCAGCTAAGTAAATAAGGATCTCTGGCAAATCTTATATTCTGGTGTAATCTTGTTATGCACGATGGTGGTATTAGAGAATATTAGAGAGAAATGATCAGCCAATTTACAGAGATGAGAGAGAATATGTTTTTGGTTTAATCCAGTAATTGTCCCCCATGAGTCCCCATGAGATTCAGAAGAGGGTGCTGTAAGAGGTTATTGTCTGTTCATCCACGATTTTTTTATCACAGTTGCCTCAAATGCGTGGTTTGTACTTTGCCACCTGCTCCATCCCCTGGTCTCTGCTTGGGCTCCTGTATGAGATCAGCATTTCTCAACCTCAGAAAAATTAAGATAAAGAACTGTACAGTCCTTAAAGCCCATATTTTCTTGTATTACAGGTCTCTGGCAGTTTTACTCCTCAGTGGAAGTTACTTTGTCTATGCCATAGATCTCTTTTTTAAGTTCTGAGGTAGGATGAGGCGATGAGTATAAGGCAAATTAAAGAGTTTTGGTCCAGAAGACTTAGAATTATTGAAGCCTCTTCACTTAGATTGGTTTAACTCTGTACACTTGCACGTACAAAGTTACTCCAACAGAAGGCTTTTTGGCAGCTGCGTCTCCATTGTTTAGAAAAGAGCGTAAGCAAAACTAAAGAGAAACCACTGGGATATCACGCTAAGAGCAGCACATTTGGTTATTAATTTGGGTTTGATCTTTGGCGGACTGCCTGTCGCTATTCCACGGACTGCTGAAAGGCAGTTGTGGGAGGTCAGGCTCCCGAGGTTGGAATTAGCTGAGGATGATTGGCTGCCATCATGTCTGGACAGTGGTGAGCCGCGTACCTTAATCCTGGTTATCTCATCGTATAAAAGTACAATTACCAAATGATGTACACAGAGGGCATATGTAGAGTGAGGGTTGTGTGCAGAGGAAAAAAAACCATGGCTCTAGGACTTGAACCTTTCCCATCCAGGTGTTTAGAGAGATTGTCTCACCATGGTTTAACCAACCCATTAATGGTTTAGCCAGACAGCAGCAATCATGTGCTTTCTGTTTGGGAAACCAGGAAAGCCACAGATAGGATTTCTAGGAGAAGCAACAGTTTGGTGAAGGAAAGGTTGAATGCCCGAGAGGCTTGAAGAGACCTCAGGTCATCTGTGTGACCGTTTTCAGTGTCAAAACGGACTGAGAGACCTTTTCAGGGTGTCACTTCTGGGAACGCGCTCTGACAGCGTAGAGCTGGGCAGGACCCAGGGTCCTACAGCCAGAACTGTTCACAGCTGACTTAGGTGCGATACAAAGATGTGCTGCCTTCTCTTACATGTTCCTACAGGCTCTGCAACTCTGCTTGTTTTAGATTTGGTAATTAAAGTTATGTATTTGCATTTAACTTAACCTGGCTTTTATTAAGAGAGAGCACAAGGTAACTGACTGTATCATCGAGCTTTCCATCCCTCCGGAAGGGTAGTCCTTCAAGCTGTGTCGCTTCACATACAGGGGTGACCAGCCCCTTCAGCTGCGTGTTCTGCAGGACATTCAAGGGGTGACAAAACATTTCCATTTTGTCTTTTCTTAGGACTGGTAACGTCAGGCTGTGAGAAAGAGGCAAGCAGTGGTTGCCTCAAAAGCTCTGTGGCACGTACAGAGCTGATGGGAAGAGTGTCTGGACCAGAGGGATCCCAGAAGGGCACTTAACGGACATGTTCTGAGGGCGTTTTCCCCTTTCTTTAAAAGAAAAATATTTAGTCATATTCATGAAAACAAAAACTACCTCAGCTTCTGGAAGCAAGTAGAAATCTCGTGGGAATAAGTTATCCCCATGTGTGGCTTTGCACATAAATAAACAGCTATTATTTTTGAATGCAGTGTGTGTGCCTGGAATAATGTGGAAAGAAAGAGAGGGATTTTACCCTAACGAGCTTAGAAATGCAGACTTCTGAAAAGATTTAAGAAGGGGTAGCTGTCAAGTAAGCAGTAACCCAAACAATACATGGGCTGAATGAAAATCTGGCATAATGCTGCCTGTGTGTCTCCAGCTCCAAATACTGAGCAAGTAGCTTAGTTGAGAAGAACTCTGTAAGGAGTCGTTTGGGGGACAAGTAAGAAAGGAACTGTCAGTAAGATGTCCTGAAGACAATGAGTGGCAGAGTTTCAGAAAATTGTGCCTGTATAAATCATCAGGGAGGAGGTTTGGATGCAGCATTGTGGAGGAGGTAGGAGTAAATGATAAAAAACAGGGAGTAAGAAGCAGCAAAAGCCTACGTATCGGCCTTTCAAAGTGAAGGTGAGGAGCTGGGGCTCATACTGTGTTGCTTGCCAGCTGTCTCAAGTCAGCATTTAGTATAAATGTGCAGCACGAGTAAGCTTTCTCTGTCTCGTCTATGACTACATCTAATGGGAAAATTCTTTGTGCACACTGAAATTTATCTCGGTGAAGATGACATCTGCCTGATAACTGTGTGTTTATTGCAGGTGTACAGGTGGGATGACCACTCTAGCCTAGTTCTTCAGAGCCTGAATGAGCAGAGGCACCGAGGCCTCTTCTGTGACATTGTCCTCGTGGTGGATGAGCAGCGGGTCCCAGCCCATCGGAACCTCCTTGCTGTTTGCAGCGACTACTTCAACTCTATGTTCACCATTGGTATGCGAGAAGCCCACCAAAAAGAGGTTGAACTTTTTGGAGCCTCTTACATTGGTCTCAAGGCTGTGGTGGATTTCCTTTATGGCAGCGAGCTGTCTTTAGATGGAGGCAATATCGACTACGTGCTCGAAACGGCTCACCTGCTGCAGATCTGGAAGGTGGTCGACTTCTGTTGTGAGTATCTGGAGAATGAAGTGAGCGAGGAGAACTATTTGTACCTGCAAGAGCTAGCCTCTATTTACAACCTGAAGCGCCTTGACTCCTACATTGATTCTTTCATCCTGCAGAACTTTGGCACGCTGTCCTTCACCCCAGACTTCCTGCAGAACATTTCCTTGCAGAAGTTGTGCCAATACCTGGACAGCAGCAACGTGCAGCAGGAGTGTGAGCACGACTTGCTGCAGGCTGCATTGCAGTGGCTCACCCAGTACCCGGAAAGGGAGAACGAGGCTTACCAGGTTCTGGATAACATTCACTTTCCCTTGATACCTAAAAGCGATCTCCTCCATCGAGTCAAGCCTGCTGTCTGCTCTCTTCTTCCCAAAGAAGCAAACTGTGAGGGGTTTATAGAGGAGGCGGTGAACTATCATAACAACGTCACGGCTCAGCCAGTGCTGCAAAACAAGCGGACGGCCCTGCGGACCTGCGAGGAGAGGCTCCTCTTTGTGGGAGGGGAGGTTTCCGAACGGTGCCTGGAACTGAGCGATGATACCTGCTTCTTGGACACCAGGAAGGGGCAGTGGGTAGCAGAGACCCCTCTCCCAGCCAGACGAAGTCACCACTGTGTTGCAGTCTTGGGAGGCTTCATCTTCATAGCCGGAGGCAGCTTTTCAAGAGACAATGGAGGGGATGCAGCTTCAAATCTCCTATATAGGTATGATCCCCGCTGTAACCAGTGGATAAAGGTGAGACTTAAGCTGTATTATTTCTCTGTTTGAAGTCCTTAATGTTTAGAGTGTTTTCTTCTTTTTGGTGGAAGGACAGGGCTCATTAGGGTAGCCAACATAGCAACACTTGCAAATGGAAATTCAAGTTAAGTTGAACAAGCAGCTACTTGAATCCTTTGTGGGAATGCTTAAGTTACAGTGAAAGGGTTTGGGGCAGATTTTCAACTTCACTTGGGATCTGGGCATTTCATCCGTGAAATTCCTGGTCAGCACCCACCTGCGACTTTTTAGATTACTTGTGGGAATAATGCTAGAATGGACGTACAGAGGTGACTGCTTAGTTCATCTTTGTCAAGCAACAGCTAAACCAAAAACGGGTCTAATGTAAAAAGAAAATGTCTCTGACGCTTGTCAAATGTCTCTGCGCTAAGTGTCTCTTAGAAGCAGCTGTTCACTTCCAGTCCCGCTGTAAAACCCTGCGGACAGCACAGGTTCCTATACGAACCAGTCATCCTGTGTGGTTCATTTGTGGGTTTGAGTGAATCCAATATATGCTTCTTGCAGAGTTTTGGAGGGAGGCCCATGTAACACAAAACCACTTAGAGTTACCTCTCCCATAGATGCTTCCTGTTGTCCCCTTTCTTGAAAATGAGTGCTATGTGACATGCTACTGCAGAAAACCAAAAGTATTTTATGAATATAATGGTCAAACCCAGTAGCTCACCTTTCCAAATAAATGGGAAGAAGCAACTATCCTGTCCGCAGACATGAATATACCTGAACTCAGCTTGCTTACCAGATGCTTGAAGATGTCAGCGTGTTATTTTGGTGGGTTTTTTTGACAGGTTGCCTCCATGAGACAACGCCGTGTAGATTTCTACCTGGGAGCTATTACCGACATGCTGGTAGCTGTTGGTGGCAGGAATGAAAATGGGGCTCTTTCTTCAGTTGAGACCTACAGTCCTCAGAAAGATTCATGGTCCTATATCGCAGGCTTGCCCAGGTAACAGATGTTTGGAAAGTTTTCCTGTGTTTGAAGAATGGTTGTAAAGGGAGCTTGTGTGACTTTAGGTGATGAATGGGTGTTTCTAGAAGGGAAGCAAGGGAATATATAACCAACACAGTATCGGCAAGTAACAAACCATATCAACATTTAGTGTTTGAGCAACCAGCTCTTTCAGTCGGGGTGCCTCATATCAGCTTGATTGGTTTTAGTTGTTGTCCTTGTCCTGAGGTATGTCTGAAGGATGGGGGGGAGAGTTCTTGTAATTTCTTTCTACTACCCTTAAGATGTTTTTCTCGAGTTAAATGCTTTCAGAGGCACTGTTTAGATCTTGATCAAAGACTTTTATGATTTATTTGGCCTTTGCCACATTGGTGTGATTGTTTGCCATGTAAGGTGTTTCTCTCAGTTTGACTGCTCAGGTTGGCTGTTGCAGATAAACCCTCTTTACCTGTATTGCAGATAGGTAATCCCAGTAAATGTGACCTCTCTTTCTTTCAGTCTGAGTTAAAACTTAGCTGCTCCGCTGTTGAGAGACTTTAGTACTGCGGTGCATCTTGTAACAGCAGCACAGGACATTGCTGGTGTTTTGAGTCAGCATTTGAGTGGTGACTTTGTAAGCATGGTACAATAGCATTTCATTTTCAAACAGCTGTTTAGATTTAGTGATATTTCACATTCATGGAAATTACAGGAGTATTGGCTATACAGATGGTGTTTTTATGATGTCTGAAACATCCAGCTTCAGCAGCGGTGCTTGCTTTCTTAGTGGCATCATGAACCAGATACTTGTAATTTGATTTTAGAGTTCAGGGGTTTTTTTCCCCTTATTCCCTTAGCTGCAGCGCAGCAGCGCCGTAGGCAGCCAGTGAAGGCACAGAAGCCTGTTGCCCAGTTCTATTTTGGGCAGGTGCTGCAATGCGAGTCTGATCCAGGCTAACAGCTGGGCTCGAGTGCTCTTCAGAAGCAGGATGTTTTTCTTCTATTTTATTTCTGCCCACATAGGCAGATCTAGCAGTTGAGGCTAAACACCACAGTCTTCCCTGGGAAGTTGTGCATGAGAGTATCTTCGGCTGCTAAGCCCTTCTGTTAATTGTGGTGACCTGTGAGATTTCAGTAACACCTCCTAGAAATTGTAGCACAGCTTTTCTTTTCTTTTATGTAGATGTGACCTGACAACTCTGTTGTTAGAAAAACGCTCACCTTAGAACAGGTATAGATGTTTTTACTCATAAATGATTCGGGGGGAACTTGCCTAGTTGGCTTAAGCCAACCAGACTGTAAGCTGCCTGAGAAGCAGCTGTTTGTCTGCATGTCCCTACTGCTGCCTGTGTGTTGGCTTTGGGAATTTTGCAGCTGCAGCATTTAAAAGTGAATTTTGATGTGGGGGGTGTTAATTTTTTATTAAGTTGCCTAGTTGATCTGCTTGGACTAGGCAAAAGTCCCCCCTTATGGCATAACCCCACTTGCACTGCCTTAGCTGGCTGCTGAGCTGCAGGGTTAGGCTTGTAGTACAGTGACTATTTTAAGTTATTGCTGCATCCCCCAAAAAATAGTTCTGCATCCTTTCTTCCTGCCTGCTCTGTCCTCAGCCCATGCGAGCTGTCCCTTGAGCCAGGTCAGGTGTTTGTGCAGCTGTGTAGTGAACTAGATAGTTTCCCACTTTTCCACTTAGCTGCTGTCCTGCGCGTTCATGTGTCTTTAGATCTTAATGGACACTTAGTACCTTCAGATTTTCTGTCTTCGGCCCTCTCTCCTTGTGGAGAACACTTGCCTCGGTTGTTAGCAACAACCGTTTTTCTGCATGGAAGGAATAAAGCAAAAAAACTTCATGCGGGTTGCAAAAGGCAAAAATCAGCATAGTGGTGGACAACAGGACGGAACCTTTCTGCGTGCAGGTACAAGCGAATGCTGCTTGAGCCCAGGGGGAGAGGGGTGGCTCTGGCCGGTGTGGGGGGCTGCTGAAGGGGATCTGGG